>NC_091771.1:30622202-30970702 GCF_029378745.1 Bos indicus | reverse complement strand
TTCCCTCCCCTGCTGATCTGGAACTTCCTTGAGGATGGTCTTGACCCATTTCTCTCCCCACCTTTGCAGCCAGGCTTGAGGAATAGGCATCTTGTGATTCTCGTCTCTGTCCCTTGCTTACGGATGATTTCTCCCATCCCTGCCAGCTAGCAACCCCCTCCCTCTTCCACTGCCTCCCCTCCCCCAATCCTGCAAAGGCCTCTCATGACCTCCTGGTTATTAAGTCTAAGTGACACGTCCTGGTCCTTATCTCTGTGGCCTTTGGCGTTACTGATCACTCCTTTCCTGAAATTTTCCTTCCCTTAACTCTGTGACACCTATTCTTGCTGGTTTTCTTCCAGCTTCTGGAAATGCTTGCATGGAGTTGTCTTCACTAGAAACTCTTCGGCAAATTCTAAATGTTGCCAAGCAGTTTGGCCCAGGAGAATAGACCAAACTGAGTTCAAATCCTGGCTCAGTGGCTCACGTGATGTATGAACTGGGGCAAATAGCAGAATTTCTCCAAGCCTCAGCTGCTTCTTTAGTAATTCACATACTGTGAATTTTACTCTTTTAAAGTATACAATTCAGTGGGTTTTAGTATATTCACAAGATTGTGCAGCCATCACCACTACTTCCAGAGCAGTTTCTTTTACCCTCAAAAGAAACTCATACCCATGAGCAGTCACTCCCTATCCATGCTCCCCAGCCGCTGACAACCACTAGTCTACTTTCTGTTTCTTGTTTATTCTGGACATTTCGTATAAATGGAATCATATTCTGTGTGGCTTTTTTCATCAGTTGTTTTCACTTAGCACGTTTTTGAGGTTCATCCATGTCAAAGTAAGGATCAGTATTTCCTTCCTGGATCAGTGTTTTGTTCCTGGTTTGGGCTGAATAATATTACATCATGTGAATGTATCATAGTTTATCCACTCATTGGTTGATGGGCATTTGTTTCCAGATTTTGGCTACTATGAGTAATGCTGCTATGCAAATCCATGCCATTAATCTTTTCATATGCAATGTCTAATCTTAATCCCATCCAGTGTATTTTTATCTCAGACATTTGAATTGTTAATCTCTAGAATTTTTATTTAAGTCTCTTTTTATCTTTGTTTCTATTTGATGTACTCAGTCTTTCCTCCAGCCTCTTGATATATGGAATATAGTTATAATAACTGTTAATTGCTGATGCTTTTTTTGGCTGACTTCAATTGATTGCATCCCCTCTTCATCATGGCTTGTACATCCCTGCTTATTTACATGCCTGAGAATTTTTTTAGATGACTGACATTGTGAATTTTTCCTTGTTGGATCTTTTTTTTAATTCTATAAATATTCTTAAGCTTTGTTCTTGGGTGAAACTATGTGACTTGGAAAGAGCTCGATCATCTTGAATCTTTCTCATCAGCTTTGTTAAACGGATCCTGACCAGCAGTTAGTCTGGCACTGGTTTCACCAGAGCACCATGATATGAGCCTTCCAGGTGTTCTGCTGCCCTGGGAATTGCGGTGGGCACAGGAATTGATCTGGCCTTCTGTGAGCTCCCGGTAGTGTTCCCGCTAGTCCTGGGTAGAATTCTCTCCCTGGCTGTGGACACTGTCCTCACCGGCTGCACTGATGTAAGTTGTCCAGAAACTCGAGGGGCCCTTCTGTGTCACTCTGTGTCTCTGTGGAGCTGTCCTCTCCGCTACTCTGCCCTGTAACCGCTGAGCCTTGAACTTCCTGAGCCCCCAGCTCCACCGTCCCAAGTTGGGAAGACTACCAGACTCCCCCTGGGTTTCCTGACTCTCTGTGCTACAGCCTGGAAGACCACCCAGAGAGCAGGCGCAGGCATCCGTCGGGGTGGTAGGGGTCATACCGTGTGTTTCTGAGTCTTTGGTTCCTTGTGCTTCATTGCCTAATATAATGTCTTGAGATCCACTGACACATATTTTGGTCGAGTGTTTTGGGTAGTTTCAGATGAGAAAATAAATCTACTTTCTTACTCCATCTTCACCAGTGAAAGTCGCTCAGTCATGTCTGACTCTTTGCAACCTCATGGATTATACAGTCCATGAAATTCTCCAGGTCAGAATACTGGTGTAGGTAGCCTTTCCCTTCTCCAGGGGATCCTTCCAACCCAGGGATCGAACGCAGGTCTCCCACACTGGTGGATTCTTTACCAGCTGAGCCACAAGGGAAGCATAAGAATACTGGAGCGGGTAGCCTATTTCTTCTCCAGTGGATCTTCCCAACCCAGGAATCGAACTGGGGTCTCCTGCATTGCAGGCAGATTCTTTACCAACTGAGCTACCAGGGAAGCCAGATGTAACTATAATTTTTAATATAAACATTAAGCAATTGTTATAACACCATTAAGCCAAGATTTTTCACCCTTGGAGAAAGGAGACATTTAGATTTACTTTGATAAATAACACTCATACTTCTTGTAAATAATAAATGATAATAAATGTCCCAAAGTTGAGACTATTTTGCATAAATTTTTGTCTAAAGCATGTGTTATCATAACCAATTCTTATAGTTGGCTTGGGAAACTCTGGCTGTAACGTCTTTTTTTTTTTTTCCCCTATTTTCTGTACATCAAAATAGAAAATAATCCACTCTTTCCTTGGAATGGGAAAGGTAACCCTCTTCTTTCTAGTGCGTGTGATTAGTCTCTCAGTTGTGTCCAACTCTTTGCAACCCCATGGACTAAACCCACCAGGCTCCTCTATCCATGGGATTGCCCCAGCCAGAATACTGGAATGGGTTGCCATTTCCTTCTCCAGGGCATCTTTCTGACCCAGGGATCGTCTCTTGTGTCTCCTCCATTGGCACGAGGGTTCTTTAACCCTGAGCCACCTGAGAGGCCCTTCTTCTTTCTAGAATACTTATGTATGATATGATTGGGCGGGTTGGCCGAAATGTTCGTTTGAGTTTTTCTGTAGATCGAACTTTTGGCCAGCCCAGTCATTCCTGCCTCACTTGTGCTCCGTGCTGGCCAGAAGGGAATTTCCTGCTCTCGCACTGTCTGCTCTCCACTCTCCCCAGCACTAGCCAACTCCAGACAGACAAGTGCCAGTGGGGAGTAGAAAGTAGTGTGCTACTGGGCACATTTTTTCTGAAATAAATTTAGATCAGTTTAAGAAAAATAAAGTCCTGTCTAACGATGGAGAACTCAGCCCATGTGCTCCCTGGGATGTCATGCTGGTGCCAGCCTGCAGGAAACAGACTTCCTGTCTGTTGGGAGGTGGACCAAACTCACGAAGTGCTTTTCCTTAAGCTGGAGGGCTATCAAAGTTGCGTCCTTTCATTCTTCTCCCTCTTGTTTACAAGTGTTAAGGTCATGGGCCTTCTCTGAGGTTGGAAATATGCAGGTCCCAAGGCTGCAGAGTTTGCTTGTTATCATGTCAGTTGAGCTTCCAGCTTCAGGACTGAACCATGCTTTTCCATCCATTAGAATCCTCTGGATAGTGACCAGATGACTACAGATGAATTTTTCATGTTCTCTTTGCATTTTGAAGGCCCATGTTCATCCTGGCACTCAGCCTTTGCACGCAAACTGCTTGCATTCATCTTTGTAAGAACAGAAGGTGACTGGCTTCTTTGCTCTGAGTTGCCAGTGGTCACTGGGATCACCATAGATTCTATGTGCCCCTACTCAGAGTAATGCAACCAGGGGATGTGATTGGGACAAGACTGGGGGAATGGGAGAATGTTCTAGGTTCAGGGTGTGCCCCCAAACCTGCGAGTTCAGTCAGATGCTGCAGAGTGGATCAGCAAGTGTCCTTAGGTATTGAGATGCCTGGCGAGGAATCAGAGAACCTGAAGCCCAGATGCTGACGCTGGCTTGCCCATGGTCAAGGGCAGGGCCTCGTTTCTTTGCAAGTCCACTGGGCCTCCCACATGTCATTGACTGAACAGGTGCTTGGTGCATGCATGCGTGCGTGCTTAGTCGCTTCAGTCATGTCTGATTCTTTGCCACCCTATGGACTGTAGCCCACCAGGCTCCTCTGCCCATGGGATTCTTCAGGCAAGAATACTGAAGGGGGTTGCCGTTTCCTCCCTCAGGGGAATCTTGCTGACCCAAGGATCAAACTCACATCTCCTGCCCTGCTGGATTCTTTACTGCTGAGCCATCGGGGAAGCCCATCAGTGAAAGGGTTGCTAGGTTTTAAGTCTGGCTTCAACCTGGATTGAGTGATTTCCCTTTAGATGTTTTCTAAGAGGAATCCCCTTGAAGGAAAAAAAAAAAAGCCAACTGCTCCAAGTCTCTCTAAGCAGACCGGGAAGAAATGTAGGCAGCTGGGAGGAATTGGGCATTTCTGTCTGTTCCTCTGCTTCCAAGCGTGAAACCTTGCACTTGGAACCACTTCAACAGAACAACACTTCACAGTCCTTGTCTTTTCATTTTAACGCTTACAATGACACACAGCGGGCCATTCCTTCTCAGCCCCTTGCCGGCATCCTCGTGTTATAAAGAGCAGTTGTCACATCTGGGCTGACTGTTTTCTCACAGGTGACCCTCCTTGCTTCCTAGGGTACCCCAAGCAGAGGACCGCGGCCCCCCGCAACGGGTTCTCCCCGAAGCCAGACCCGCAGGCCCGCGAGGCGGAGCGGCTGCTGGTACAGCGGCTGAAGGAGCGCTGTGAGCAGCAGGCCCGACAGCTGGGGCTCGCGCAGGCGGAGCTGAGGACCGCCGTCCGCGGCTTCCAGGCGCTCGCCGTGGCCACGCAGCTCTTCTTCGGGAAGGTGAGGCCACGCCTGTTGACTGTGGAAGCGGAGGGCAGCGGCGGGAATGGTTCTTAGTGTGTGAGCTTTAATTCGGGTTTGGGGTTAGAGATGGTTTGATTTTCAGGTGCTGCAGTGTCTCGGCCAGCATCGTGGGATGTTTTAGGAGCCGAGTTGAGACTTGCATGTGAAAGACGTTAGTCTGGGAAGACGGATTCATAACCTTGATTCCAAAAGGGAAAATTACGTTAAAAAAAAGAAAAGTGAAAAAGTGAAAGTGAAGTCGCTCAGTTGTGTCCAACTCGTTGCAGCGCCATGAACTGTAGCCTACCAGGCCCCTCTTGTCCGTGGGATTTTCCAGGCAAGAGTACTGGAGTGGGTTGCCATTTCCTTCTCCAGAGGAAAAAAAAAAAAAAAATGAAAAGGTATAAAGGGAGATTTGGAAGGTGAGAATGGGACATGTGGTGGTTTGCATTTTGGACCCGAGACGGCCAGGTTCTGAGACGTCTGTGCCTCTAAGCACAGAGCAACCCAGGGCGGCAGAGCAGGCCACTGTGGCCCTTGAGGGGACCTGGGAGCTGCCAGGCCTGGGGTCTGTCCTCCGGGCCACGCTCTCAGTGTGAAGTGGGCAGCGTGGGGAGGGGGTGTCCCCCTGACCCCTTGATTCTTCTGACAACGCAGAGAGGCCTTGGGTTCCTCAGCCTAAGAGTCCACTCAGAGTCTCCTGGGCTCATCCGGACGCTGGGTCTGTTATCAGATTTGGTTTGTTGTTGTTGTCTTTTGTGACACCTTGGATTGTAGCCCACCAGGCTCCTCTGTCCATGAAATGCCCCAGGCAAGAATACCAGAGTGGGTTGCCATTTCCTTCTCCAGGGAATCTTCCTGACCCACGGATCAAACCCACGTCTCTTGCATCTCCTGCATTGGCAGGCGGATTCTTTACCACTGTCACCACCTGGGGAGCCCTTGGTACAGTCTGGTAACATTCACGATGGTAACATTCACCAAACGTAGTTCGGCCTCCCTGTCTCTCAATGGAGAAGGGAGGTGGTGGGAGCCTGGGTCTGACTTTGTACATTCTTGCCCCATCCCGGGGTGACCAAGGAGCATTTGGGGGAGAACTTGAACCTTTACCTTTGAAGTTTAAACACTACGAGTTATCATATCAATAACCTATAAGGCATTAATTTCATGTATGGACCTCCTGGGATCTATAAATGAAAGTAAAAGTGCTATAGAAATGTCCCCCAACCAGGAAAATGAACTAACTAAATTTCTAGCTAAAGAAGAAAAATCCAAAGAATATTAACCAACACCATGTCCACTGGTTTTCCTTATTATCTGAACCTTAAAGTGCAGAGGACTCTGGCCTTTTATGGCAGCCTGCAGCCTCTCTTGTCCCTCCCTCCCAGTGTAGAAGCCTCAGCTGCCCTGTTTAATGCTTGTTTCCTTTTTTTGCTTAAAGCTTTTCGCCCAAGGAGCTAATTCCCAGGGTATAGTTGTGATCAAAGACAAGATGAACAGATTTCAGTTTTATCAATAGTTTCCTTTTCCTCCCTTGTCAAAATGTTAACACCAGCAATCAATGACCAATTTGAATATTATGTCTTCCCTTCTGGTCTGGTACCCCTGGGGTCAACCTCGAGCTGAAATGACTGTGTTCCCATCTTGTAAGAATTAAAATTACAGACACGTTTTTGAGGCACCAAAAGGGGCAGGGCTTGCCGTGTTAAATATTGAGCAGTTTTCTTATTAGAGAGAGTCGTATTTTCTTTTCTTCGGCTGGATGTATGTTTTCCACTGACAGTCAGGTCTTTAATAAAGAGAGGAAATCCGGGCTGTTCGTTGCAGTTCAGTGATAACATGTACTGTGTTACTCTGTCCACCGTCACTTCTGTGCAGCACACAGTGTCGTAACGAATCCGTGATAAAGATTTGCTGTGGATTGATTTGCCAGCGAACACCAGCTTAACACGTTGGTCACATGCACTGTGAGGGCTTCCCTGGTGGCTCAGATGGTCAGAAATCTGCCTGTAATGCAGGAGACCCAAGTGCTATCCCTGGATCGGGAAGATTCCCCTGGAGAAGGGAATGGCTACCCACTCCAGTATTCTTGCCTGGAGAATCCCATGGACAGAGGCTACAGTCCATGGGGTTGCACACAGTCAGATATGACTGAGCGACTGACACTTTCATAGTTGTTGTTTTGTTTTTGTTTTTTTTCCTAACATGCAGTGTGTTTTCAAGTTGGAGATTTTGGACCCTACTCATGGCATCATGGCAGAGAAAAAGTTTTCTGTGATGAAATTAAGGGTCGGTTCCCTGTAACGGTGCATTTCTGGGCCCCAGGAGAATTCCTGTTGGTCCAGGGGCCACTAGTTGTACTTCACTGTAGCATCCGCATGGCTCTTCGGTCGGAGATCCCAAAGGGCTGGGAGGTAATTTGCAGGCATGTCCATCAGAGCCCCCTACTGGCTGGAGCCACACTCAGCTTGACATTTCAGCAAGATAGATGGTGGGCCTGAATTTCATTCTCTTTTCAGTAAATCACAACCAGTGACTCCAGACAGGCCTCCTGATGACCATGGCATTTCACCTCCCACCCAGTGTGTCCTTTTCTCTGTCCTGATCGCAACTGTCTCTCCAGATAAGCTCCAGAAGAAACAACGGACATTTTTTTAAAAGTCTGTAATTGAACATAAGCGGCTTCCACATAGGCTGGATTTGCTCCACATGGTTTAAGATGATTGATTTGAGAGTTTGTGACCCGGGTGGAGCACTCAGGGAAATAAGAGGCCAGGCAAGCCAGGAAGTGTGGGTGACGGAGCCCTCTGTTACAAGATATCGTGACCCTGACACGTTCCCTGTATCCTATTGTGGGAAGCTGATGCGTTAATGTGTGAGATATGGTCACAGCCCAGCATACTGTAGCTATGCAGAGCATGACCACCACAGCCAGCCTGAAAAAACAAGCTCTTTCTGCTCTTCTCCTTAAAGACCCTGCTGGAGCTCCACACCTGCATCTTTTCTCTGCTGAAGCATTTTGTCTACAAAGGCTGGCGTGGTAGAGCAAGGGCACCGTGCTGGCAAGGGGTCAGTCCCACCAGCACCTTCATCCCCCTTAAGACTTGAGCAAGTTACTGTCTCCCTTGGAGCCCTGTCAGCATCACCCACGGGAAATTAATACATCCTTGCCCTACTCAGCTGCTTGCAGCCAAGTCCCCTCTGAGCAGTCATCTTTGAGTCTCAAAGTTTCCTCAGTTGCAAATAGGATCGTTAATAACTCTTCACAAGGTTATAGAGAGAATGTCATGAATTAATGGGCAAAGGTACTTTGAACAGTATTCAGTAAAGCTTCCTTTCTGAGGACAAGGAAATCTGACAAATATTTTACTCTCAAGTGGGATGAGTAAGACAGGTGAGAAATGTAAAGTGAAAACACAGACCCCTCTTATTTCATTTTATGTATATAAAGGATTTGACTCGGGTGTCCTTTAAGAATAGAAGCAGTTTTCTAGTCCAGCTATTCAGCTGGGGCTATGTATTTTTTCCAGAATGTGCTGATTCCATTAAGGATGGGAAGTCACTAGAAAAAGGAATCAGAAGCCTAGATAAGAATCTTCCATTTCTGCCCTGTGCTCCACAGCTCATGGCACAGCGGCTGTGAGCATTGTCAGCTGTGTTTCAGTCTGAGCCCAGCGTCCGGGGACGCTCAGATGTCACCTTTAAGTGCCAACACAAGCCTCACATTTACGCTGATTCAATGTAGCTCCGCTCTGCCAACAGGGCACGGTCGTCACCACCAGCCAGACAGCTTTGCTGAAATCTGTGGTCTCAGACCTCTGCGGGGTGTAGTAATAAGTGTGATTCTCAGGGACTTGCACTTCTCAGGGTCATGTTGAAAGATTATTTTTTATATCTTTCTCTGCCTGGTTCCCAGAAACACTACTCTTTAGCAGCCCCTGGTGGCTAATCCAGGAAACAACACAGATGATGGTCCTGTTAATATTAATGTATTAAGCGGCATGCCTCGCCCCATAGCATCAAATGTTACAAGTTACATCTGAGAGTGTATTTGTTTTCATTTAATTTTTAATCAGGTTTATTATATTTATTCAGTTTTTTCATATTGGTTTATATAATTTATCATTTCACTTTATGAATGTGACAAATGTTGGTTTTATTTATTTTTATTTATTACTGAAAATATTATTAGGATACAGAGAATGAAAATTAATGTCAAGCATTTGTGTATCTTCTAAGCTTAATCAAAATTAATAAGCATCAGCCTCCTTTTCCCTAAAGTATATAGCGTGAAAGTGTCAATTGCTCTCTTCTCAGACTCTTTGCGGCTCCTCTGTCCGTGGGATTTCCCAGCCAAGAATACTGGAGTGGGTTTGCCATTTCCTTCTCCAGTGGTTCTTCCTGACCCAAGGATTAAACCTGGGGTCTCCTGCATTGCAGGCAGATTCTTTACCGTCTGAGCCACCAGGGAAGCCCCAGTTAAGGGTGTACATATTTTTTAATGTAGTTCATATATTTAACTTTTCATCTTCAATTCACTTATGTTAGTAGGTTTTAATCAACCCTGCCTCCACCAACGAAAGGGTCTGTAGAGTTCAAAAAGTAAAAGACAAAGCATTTTAATAACAACATCACTCTTGTCTATTGACCATCTCCTGTGTCCTGGACAGCTTACATATAACATTTTAACCCTCACAAAACCCTGCCTGGTGTTGACATTATTTTCATTGGACAGTTGAGGAGACTGAGGCTCAGGGAGGTTCTGTAGCCTTCCCAAGACAATAGAATTAGAAAGCGATGGAGCCACAATACAACCCATATCAACCCATATCCAACCCATATCAGTTCAGTTCAGTTCAGGTCAGTTGCTCAGTCGTGTCCAACTCATTTTGACCCCATGGACTGCAGCATTCCAGACCTCCCTGTCCATCACCAACTCCCGGAGTTCACTCAAACTCCTGTCCATTGAGTCAGTGATGCCATCCAACCATCTCATCCTCTCTCATCCCCTTCTCCTCCCACCTTCAATCCTTCTCAACATCAGGGTCTTTTCCAATGAGTCAGTTCTTCGCATCAGGTAGCCAAAGTATTAGAGTTTCAGCTGCACCATCTGTCCTTCTAGTGAATATTCAGGACCGATTTCCTTTAAGATGGACTGGTTTGATCTCTTTGCAGCCCAAGGGACTCTCAAGAGTCTTCTCCAACACCACAGTTCAAAAGCATCAATTCTTCAGTGCTCAGCTTTCTTTATAGTCCAACTCTCACATCCATATATGACTACTGAAAAAATGATAGGTTTGACTAGATGGACCTTTGCTGGCAAAGTAATGTCATATCAACCCATGTCCAACCCATATCAACCCATGTCCAGCCAATGTCCAACCTGTATCAGCTCATGTCCAGCCCATATTTTCCAGGATGATATGGTATTTCCTCTCCGTCTCTGCACAGCCTCCAAGGTTGTGAGGATTTGCACTGTGCCTACATTCAGGGGAGGATTGGGAACATCGTCCACTTGTACCAGGACCCTCATGGCCTGAGTGAGTTACAGTGAGACTCACCTCTTTACTCCACACACACTCTTTGGATTATCTCTGACCCCAGATATACATCACCATGCACCCTAGCCATTCAGTTTAATTCTACACCTGTTGGTTAGAAGATTTAAAAAGGAAGATTTAAAAACTCAGTCTCAGACCCTGCCTTCTAATTCCAGAGGGGAAAGACACTGGTTCGAATCCCTGGAGGACAGAGTATTGATGTGGCTCTCAGGGGTCCCACAGGGAGCGATTACTCCAGCCGGGGCCACATGGCCGTTCAGAGAAGACAGATGCTGATGGACTGGCCCTCGAGAGTAAATCAGGCTTCCATAGCAGAGGTGGGGGGCCCAGCATAGCGGGTGGCACAGCCCTGGAACAAACCAGGCTGGGTCTGCCAGGAGTAGAGTCTGATTTGCCTAAAATGTGGAGCTTCTGGACTGTCAGTAGCCAGAAATGAGGCAGAAGGGTTTGGTGACTCAAATAGCAAAGTAAAGAGAGGCTCAATTTGAGGCAGTCAGGAGGCTTTGAGAGTTTTGGACAGAGTACATTTGAAGCTGCATTTCAGGACAATTGATACGATAGCAGAGTATGGGATGGAAGGTAGAAAGAGAACCCCAAGCAGAGAATACACTTAGGAAGTGTAGTAATAACCTGGGCAAAGGGTGGGAGGGTGAGGAGGAGGGTCTGACACAAAGGAGAGGGTGGATACAGGATCCCAGGATCCAGCCTGTGAGCCAGTTAGGGGGTCCATTGGGGTTTAAAAGTCCAAGAGGCTCCAGGTGGTAAGAGGTAAACCATTCCCACCCTGGCCCCAACAAGTCCCAAACAGAAATCACTAAACTGAGGAATGTTAGACTCATGTAGGACTCTTGTGTTTATGGCTCAGGAATATTTATAAAGAGGTTGCGGGTTCTCTGTTTAACTGTTTTCTCTGGAACTGCACACTTTGTGCATCCATGAACCCTCAGGGTCCAGGTCCCTTCTAATGTCACTTCTGCACATATGGACAGAGGAGCCTGCTCCCATATGCAACATCCCCTCCCCCAACCTGGCCTAGTCCTGCTTTCTCGATTTCCAAGGTTCTTTGTTCTCTGTGATGCTGGGGGCTCCACGAGGAAGTTAAACGTGGGTTTAAATGTCAGGAGAGAAAAAGGAAGCTCTAGAAAAGCAGATTTGGGAGTCATTTGTGTAGAAGTGACATTAGAGGAGAGGTTGACAGGAGCGTGTGTACAGGAGGACATGGGACAGAGCCTCTGTAGGGACCCAAGGAGAAGCAGTGGGAAAGAAAGGAAATGCAGGCGATGAGGAGAAAGGTCATTGCGAACAGGAGAGTCCCTCCTCAAAGAAGCCAAATGAGAGAGGAGTTTCTGAAGGAAGGAGTGAATTGTAAAACCAGGTACCAGACAGTAAATGAGAATGATACAGAATGAGAAAGTATCCAGAGTTTGGTACTTTCAGAGGAGCATCTGTAAATGGGTCAGAGCAAGCAGACTCCCCTAGTTCCTTAACAACCAAATGGTTCAACAGGTTTGGCCTCCATCACCTTGGACTCCAAAATCACTGAGTATGGTGACTGCAGCCATGAAATTAAAAGATGCTTGTTCCTTGGAAGAAAAACTGTGACAAATCTAGACAGTCTAATAAAAAATAGGCATCATTTTGCTGACAAAGGTCCATCTAGTCAAAGCTATGGTTTTTCTAGTAGTCATGTATAGATGTAAGAGTTGAACCATAAAGAAGACCCAGCACCAAAGAACTGATAATTTCAAATTGTGGTGCTGTTAAGGACTCTTGAGAATCCCTTGGACCAAAAGGAGATCAAACCAGTCAATCCTAAAGGAAATCAACCCTGAATATTCATTGGAAGGACTGATGCTGAAACTGAAGCTCCAGTACTTTGGCCACCTGATGCAAAGAGGCAGCTCATTGGAAAAGACCCTGATGCTGGGAAAGATTGAAGGTGGGAGGAGAAGGGGACGATAGAGGATGAGATGGTTGGATGGCATCACTGACTTGATGACATGAGTTTGAGCAAGCTCCTGGAGTTGGTGATGGACAGGGAAGCCTGGTATGCTGCTGTCCATTTGGTTGCAAAGAGTTGGACGCGACTGAGCGACTGAACAAGCTTGTGAAGCTGGTGCTTTTCCCCATCAGAAATGGCAATGGTGACATCTACAGGGCGCTGGCTGCAAATGAAGTCTGTGCTCTGAGAAGAGTGCTGGCCAAGTATTACCTTAAATTCCAGAGTGTTTTACAAAAGCAGGTGCTGCTCTCCTCCCCTCGTTCACTAAAGTGCGAATTGCAAGCCTGCCTGTTCTACACACGTAAGTGATACTAGGTTTGAAATGAAAATCACACAACTGCTTTCATTTTTCATTTTATTCCTGACAATCAAAGTACTAAGACAGCAAGAATAAGATGGATGTCACACACTGCAAGCAGTTTGACTAGGAGATCATTCATAAAAGCAATTACATATTGAGAGTCCAACAATCTATGTCTGTAATTCAGTCCCTAGAGATTATAAAGGCCCATGATGTCTGCTCCACCAGGAACAGAAGGAGAAATATTTAAAACTGAAAAACATTGACTCTGGAACATAGCAGTGTTCTCTTTAAAACAGAGGCATCATAAAAACTGTGCTGACAAAATAGGTAGAGGGGGTCTCATTTCTCAAATTTTTCTTCAGGAGTATTCCCCCATTGTTTTTTCAGTGTGAAAGAGTTGCAGTGCCAGAAATATATATCTATTTTACAAGCATAAAGGAGGCAGAAGGAGAGGAGGGAAAAAAATGAAGAATAAATGCAATGCATGCATGTTAAGTCACTTTAGTCGTGTTTGACTCTTTGGGATCCCATCGAGTACAGCCCACCAGACTCCTCTGTCTTTGGGATTCTCCAGGCAAGAATACTGGAGTGGGTTGTCATTCCCTTTTCCAGGGGATCTTCCCGACCCAGGGATCGAACCCATGTCCCCTGTATCAGCAAGTGAGTTCTTTACCTCTAGTGCCACCTGGGAAGCCCCTGTGCAATGCATAGAAAAGTTATAAAGATATTAATCCAGCCAGAACAATAATCACATGAAATATGAGTGGTCTAAACACACTACTTAAAAGGCAGAGATGGTCAAAAGGGTTTTTGTTTTTTTTTTTTAACCACAGCCCTGTCTAACTCAATGAAACTAAGCCATGTCCGTGGGGCAACCCAAGACAGGCGGGTCATGGTGGAGAGATTTGACAGAATGTGGTCCACTGGAGAAGGGAATGGCAAACCACTTCAGTATTCTTGCCTTGAGAACCCCATGAACAGTATGAAAAGGCAAAATGATAGGATACTGAAAGAGAAACTCCCCAGGTCAGTAGGTGTCCAATATGCTACTGGAGATCAGTGGAGAAATAACTCCAGAATGAAGGGATGGAGCCAAAGCAAAAACAATACCCAGCTGTGGATGTGACTGGTGATAGAAGCAAGGTCCGATGCTGTAAAGAGCAATATTGCATAGGAACCTGGAATGTCAGGTCCATGAATCAAGGCAAATTGGAAGTGGTCAAACAAGAGATGGCAAGAGTGAACGTCGACAATACAGGAATCAGCGAACTGAAATGGACTGGAATGGGTGAATTTAACTCAGATGACCATTATATCTACTACTGCGGGCAGGAATCCCTCAAAAGAAATGGAATGGCCATCATGGTAAACAAAAGAGTTCGAAATGCAGTACTTGGATGCAATCTCAAAAACGACAGAATGATCTCTGTTCGTTTCCAAGACAAACCATTCAATATCACAGTAATCCAAGCCTATGCCCCAACCAGTAACACTGAAGAAGCAGAAGTTGAATGGTTCTATGAAGACCTATAAGACCTTTTAGAACTAACACCCAAAAAAGATGTCCTTTTCATTATAGGGGACTGGAATGCAAAAGTAGGAAGTCAAGAAACACCTGGAGTACCAGGCAAATTTGGCCTTGGAATATGGAATGAAGCAGGGCAAAGACTAATAGAGTTTTGCCAGGAAAATGCACTTGTCATAACAAACATCCTCTTCCAACAACACAAGAGAAGACTCTACACATGGACATCACCAGATGGTCAACACTGAAATCAGATTGATTATATTCTTTGCAGCCAAAGATGGAGAAGCTCTATACAGTCAGCAAAAACAAGACCAGGAGCTGACTGTGGCTCAGACCATGAACTCCTTATTGCCAAGTTCAGACTTAAATTGAAGAAAGTAGGGAAAACCATTAGACCATTCAGGTATGACCTAAATCAAATCCCTTATGATTATACAGTGGAAGTGAGAAATAGATTAAGGGCCTAGATATGATAGATAGAGTGCCTGATGAACTATGGAATGAGGTTTGTGACATTGTACAGGAGACAGGGATCAAGACCATTCCCATGGAAAAGAAATGCAAAAAAGCAAAATGGCTGTCTGGGGAGGCCTTACAAATAGCTGTGAAAAGAAGAGAAGTGAAAAGCAAAGAAGAAAAGGAAAGATATAAACATCTGAATGCAGAGTTCCAAAGAATAGCAAGAAGAGATAAGAAAGCCTTCTTCAGCGATCAATGCAAAGAAATAGAGGAAATATGCAGATGACACCACCCTTATGGCAGAAAGTGAAGAGGAACTCAAAAGCCTCTTGATGAAAGTGAAAGTGGAGAGTGAAAAAGTTGGCTTAAAGCTCAACATTCAGAAAACGAAGATCATGGCATCCGGTCCCACCACTTCATGGGAAATAGATGGGGAAACAGTGGAAACAGTGGGTGACTTTATTTTTCTGGGCTCCAAAATCACTATAGATGGTGACTGCAGCCATGAAATTAAAATACGCTTACTCCTTGGAAGGAAAGTTATGACCAACCTAGATGGCATATTCAAAAGCAGAGACATTACTTTGCCAACAAAGGTCCGCCTAGTCAAGGCTATGGTTTTTCCTGTGGTCATGTATGGATGTGAGAGTTGGACTATGAAGAAGGCTGAGCGCCGAAGAATTGATGCTTTTGAACTGTGATGTTGGAGAAGACTCTTGAGAGTCCCTTGGACTGCAAGGAGATCCAACCAGTCCATTCTGAAGGAGATCAGCCCTGGGATTTCTTTGGAAGGAATGATACTAAAGCTGAGACTCCAGTACTTTGGCCACCTCATGTGAAGAGTTAACTCATTGGAAAAGACTCGGATGCCAGGAGGGATTGGGGGCAGGAGGAGAAGGGGACGACAGAGGATGAGATGGCTGGATGGAATCACTGACTCGATGGATGTGAGTCTCAGTGAACTCCGGGAGTTGGTGATGGACAGGGAGGCCTGGCGTGCTGCGATTCATGGGGTCGCAAAGAGTTGGACACGACTGAGCGACTGATCTGATCTGATATGTTATCCACAAGAAAACCTATTTAATGGATTAAAGATCTAAACATAAGACCAGAAACTATAAAACTCCTAGAGGAGAACATAGGCAAAACATTCTCTGACATAAATCACAGCAGGATCCTCTATGACCCACCTCCCAGAATATGGAAAATAAAAGCAAAAGTAAATGGGATCTAATTAAAATTAAAAGCTTCTGCACAACAAAGGAAACTATAAGCAAGGTGAAAAAACAGCCTTCAGAATGGGAGAAAATAATAGCAAATGAAGCAACTGACAAAAAATTAATCTCAAAAGTATACAAGCAACTCCTGCAGCTCAATTCCAGAAAAATAAATGACCCAATCAAAAAATGGGCCAAAGAACTAAACAGACATTTCTCCAAAGAAGACATACAGATGGCTAACAAACACATGAAAAGATGCTCAGCATCACTCATTATCAGAGAAACGCAAATCAAAACCACAATGAGGTCCCATTTCACGCCAGTCAGAATGGCTGCGATCCAAAAGTCTACAAGCAATAAATGCTGGAGAGGGTGTGGAGAAAAGGGAACCCTCTTACACTGTTGGTGGGAATGCAAACTAGTACAGCCACTATGGAGAACAGTGTGGAGATTCCTTAAAAAATTGGAAATAGAACTGCCATATGACCCCACTATCCCACTGCTGGGCATATACCCCGAGGAAACCAGAATGGAAAGAGACACGTGTACCCCAATGTTCATCACAGCACTGTTGACAATAGCCAGGACATGGAAGCAACCTAGATGTCCATCAGCAGACGAATGGATAAGAAAGCTGTGGTACATATACACAATGGAGTATTACTCAGCCATTAAAAAGAACACATTTGAATCAAAAATCTAATGAGGTGGATGAAACTGGTGCCTATTATACGGAGTGAAGTAAGCTAGAAAGGAAAACACCAATACAGTATAACAATGCATATATATGGAATTTAGAAAGATGGTAACGATAACCCTGTATGCGAGACAGCAAAAGAGACACAGATGTACAGAAGAGTCTTTTGGACTCTGTGGGAGAGGGAGGGGGCATGATTTGGGAGAATGGCATTGAAACATGTATATTATCATATGTGAAACGAATCGCCAGTCCAGGTTCGATGCATGATACAGGATGCTCAGGGCTGGTGCACTGGGATGACCCAGAGGGATGGTGTGGGGAGGGAGGTGGGAGGGGGTTTCAGAATGGGGAACACGTGTACACCTGTGGCAGATTCATGTTGATTTATGGCAAAAACAATACAATATTGTAATGTAATTAGCCTCCAATTAAATACATAAATTTATATTAAAAAGAAAGAAAAAGAAAACCTATTTAAATATAAAGACTCTGTGCTCCATGTTAAGTGGCAGCCTGGATGGGAGGGGAGTTTGAGGGAGAACGGACACATGGATTTGTATGGCCGAGTTGTTCTGCTATACATCTGACACTACTGCAACATCGTTAACCCACTGTACTCCAATATAAAATAAAAAGCTTAAAAAGTAAACAAGTATAAAGACTCTTACCAAAGTAAAGGGATGGAGAAAGACATACCATGCTAACACTAATCCAAAGAAAGTTGGAATAGCTATAATTTTATAATCTTAGACAAAGCAGACTTCAGACTAAGATCATCACAGATAAAGAGGATATTATGAATGAAGGGATCAGTTCTCCAAGAGACATAAAAAACATGAAGGTAGTTAGGATGAGATGGTTGGATGACATCATTGACTCAATGGACACGAGTTAACTTTGCACAAACTCCAGGAGATAGTGAAGGATGGGGAAGCCTGGTGTGCTGCAGTCCTTGGGGTCATGAAGAGTAGGATATGACTGAGCAACTTAACAAATTATTGGTATTTTAGGTTGACTCTGTTTGGATCCAGTGACTTTACATTCAGGAATTGCTCAGTTGTTCCAGTACAGAGAACCTTGTCGCTTTAATCTTTTGAAAAATCTGCTGAAAAGCCTCCAGGATTTAGGGAAAAATTAGTTGTAAATACCCAAAGTGTCCTGGACACTGTTCTGCCCTTTATATTTTTATGTGCATCATCTCATTTAATCCTCACATTAAACTTCTGATGCAGGTGTTTTGATGCCCATTATATAGATAACTCAAGTTGCCTTGATCAGCTATTTTGCTTATTACTTCACTCATCAACTATTTCAGTTCAGTTCAGTCGCTCAGTCGTGTCCGACTCTTTGCGACCCCATGAATCGCAGCACACCAGGCCTCCCTGTCCATCACCAACTCCTGGAGTTTATCCAAACTCATGCCCATCGAGTCAGTGAAGCCATCCAGCCATCTCATCCTCTGTCGTCCCCTTCTCCTTTTGCCCCCAATCCCTCCCAGCATCAGAGTATTTTCCAATGAGTCAACTCTTCACATGAGGTGGCCAAAGTATTGGAGTTTCAGCTTTAGCATCAGTCTTTCCAGTGAACACCCAGGACTAACCTCGTTTAGAATGGACTGGTTGGATCTCATTGCAGTCCAAGGGACTCTCAAGAGTCTTCTCCAACACCAGAGTCTACTATTTAACACCTGGTAATCTAAGAATAATGAAATAAATAATAAATCCAGTCAAATATCCTTCCTGACATTTGCAAAGCACCAAGGAACTTCCCTGCTGGTCCAGTGGTGAAGGATCCATCTTGCAATGCAGAGGACATGGGTTTGATCCCTGGTCAGGGGTCTAAGATCCCGCATGCTTCAGGGCCAAAAAACCAAAAAATCATAAAGCAGAAGCAATATCATAACAAATACACCAAAGACTTTGAAAATGGTCCACATCAAAAAAATCTTTTAAAAAAATCATCAGGGTATGTGTGGAAACATGGATTAAAAAACATGACTCAGCTGTCTGCTGTCAACAAGAATTTTGCTTAAAATACCGAAAGATGCAGGTTAAAAGTATCAATAAAAGGATGGAACATGGAACCACAAATCAAAAGTCATGGAGTGGCTGTGTTGGTAGCAGACAAGGTAGACTTCAGAGCAGAGAAAATTACCAGGGGTAAGAGGGACGGTATACAATGTAAAAGGGTTAATTTACCAAGAACATATAACAGTCCTCAATGTGTCTGTCTAACAATAGAGGTTTAAAACACACCAGGCAAAAACAGAACTGAAAGGAGAAGACGACAGATAAAAAATTATGCTTGGGAGATTTCAACACCTCCTCTCTCAGGAATAAACAGAAGCAGTCAACAGAAGACTAGCAAAGATATAGAAGTGAATAACATCATTAACCAATGAGAACTTATAGATGTTTATAAAATACTGCACCCAACAGTGGCAGAATATACATTCTTTTCAGTGCACATGGCGCATTCACCAAGATAGAAAGTATTCAGGGTCATAAAATTTACAAATTTTAAGTAGTTAGAATCATACAAAATATGTTGTCTGACCTTGATGAGATTAGACAAAAGTCAGTAAGAGAAGGATAACAGGAAAATCTTTAACCATCTGGAAGTTAAATGACACATGCCAAATAACCCGAGTGTCAAAAAGAAGTCTCAAGGGAAAATTTTAAACTTAAATGAAAAATTGCAACATTTATAAATTTGTGCAGCACTGCTAACCTCATGCCTAAAATGATATTTATAGTATTAAAAACTCAGAAAAGCCAAAGATTTAAATCAGTAAGCTTCTACCTCAAAACACTAAAAGAAGAATATGTTTGTAGCCTGTGTCATAGGTAGTACAAAAATAACCTCAAAGCAAGAAAACGGAAGGAAATAAAGACAGGAGGAGAAATTAGTGAAACAAAACAGAAAAATAATAGAATCAATGAAGCTGATAGCTGTTTCTTTGAAACTATCAACAAAATTGATAAATGTAAGTCTGGCAAACAAAAAGACAAACTTAGCAGCCTCAGGAATGAAAGAGGGGAAATCACCACAGATCTCACAGGTATCAAAAAGGGATGATCTGTTGGTGCACATAACAGCTCGCCTGATTTGCACAGGCTTTATGCTGAGTTCAAGAAGCTACACTTGAGATGGCGTGCTCTTTGATTCTGTGAGATCTTCCAAAAGGCAAAACCGTAGCAATGGAGAACAGATTAGTAGTTGCCAGGGGTCAGGGATGTGGGAAGGGTGTACAAAGGGAGATTTTTAAAAACAAATTTTTATTTTATATTGGAGTGTAGCTGATTAACAGTGTTGTGATAATTACAGGTGAACAGCAGTGGACTCAGCCATACATATATATGTATCCATTCTCCCCCAGTGGAGAGAGCTAACTCATTGGAAAAGACTTTCACACTGGGAAAGATTGAGGGCAGGATGAGATGGTTGGAGGGCATCATCGACTCAATGGACATGTGTTTGAGCAAGCTCTGGGAGGTGGTGAAGGGCAGGGAAGCCTGGCGTGCTGCAGTCCATGCGGTCACAAAGAGTCGGACCTGACCTAGAGACTGAACAACAACAATTCTCCCGCAAACTACCCTCCCATCCAGGCTGCCACATAACCCTGTGCTGTACAGTAGGTAAAGGGAGATTTTTGAAACAGTGGAACTGTTCTATATTCTAGTTGTGGTGGTTACAGAAACCTATGCACGTTTTCACATTTATAGACCTTTCACATTTTCACAAAAAAATCGCTTGCACACACAACACAGTGTTATTATATGTTAATTTTTAAAGTAAATTTTTAAAAATTGCAATCCATATGTCATTTTCTTATTGTCCTGTGGGTCTTATTTTTTAGAAACTTACAGGAAAGGCAGATATATCTAGTGTTTGATGAGATGCATTCTCACTTCTTCACAGGAATAGGTTATATTTGTAATGGGACAGTGTGTAGAATGTCGATTTGCAGTACGTCATATTCAGAGCATTTATCTACGTGCTCCGGCCCAGCCTAAGATTTGGTCCACCCAGCACAAGACACTCCTCACTGTAGCTCAGCCTCGGAGCTAACAAGGACTCAGATTCTCACCTTCAGCCTGAAAAGCCCAAGAGGCAGAGAAAACTTTGAAAAGGGCAGTTAATCTGAGCAGAAATGAATCTCTTATCTTAGGCTCCTGGTCTTCCTCAGTTGAAGGGAAATTATCCAAGCTGGGAAGGGAAGAGAGTACCAGAAGAATTGCAAGATCAAGCTTACTCAGTTTGCACCTGCTTCAGGATGAATCCAAGAGGAGAGAGAAAATTCAGTGGAGCCTCCAGAATTCAGTAGGTCTCAGGATGATGGCAGGGGGGAGGGCTTCCCTGGTGGCTCAGTGGTAAAGGCTCCACCTGCCAATGCAGGAAACATGGGTTTGATCCCTGGGTCAGGAAGATCCCCTGGGGAAGGGAATGGCAACCCACTCCAGTATTCTTGCCTGGAGAATCCCATGGACAGAGGAGTCTTGGGGGGCTGCAGTCCATGGGGGTCCCTGAAGAGTCAGACACGACTGAGTGACTAAACAACGATGATGAAAGGGTGATGGAGCTCTCTGCCTTGCTCATCTCACGTGCACTCCTGGTGGTCACAGACCTTCCTGACCTCCTTCGAGCCACGGTGGACTGAGGGTGATAGAGCAGAGGTGGATGGAAGGCGGAGGGCCGGATGAGGACCCTGGCAGCTTTAGGGTGTGGAGAACACCACCCACGGGAGATGGAGCGGGAGATCGGCGTGTACATGACGACCAGGGGCCGCAGTGCGGACGCTGTGAGGACAGGGCTGGGCACCACAGCCCTTACGGCATGCGTGGTTGTGCACACAGCAGGTGTGAGGTGAAAGGAGACACCAGAGTCCTTCCAGATGAGCCATGGTTCAGAGGCTGCCAGCCCCGGGGCACATGGAAGGAGAGCCGGGGGCCACCCAGCCCAGCCGCACCAGGACCTGCTTGGAATCAAGCCAGGTGGCATGGGAGAGAAGAAAACCCAGGAGAGGGGGGCTTCAACTGGAAAGTGGCTGATTTCTGTCATCCTAAATTGAGAAATTATGGCAACACCAGCTCAATGGACATGAGTTTGAGCAAACTCAGGGAGCTAGTAAAGGACAGGGAAGCCTGGCGTGCTGCAGTCCATGGGGTCGCAAAGAGTCGGACACGACTGAGCAACTGAACAAGAGCAACAATGGTTTTTGACCTAAAAGCCACAAGACTACATTTCTCCAAACTGAGGAAGATCAGAGGCACCAAGTAGAGATGAAGGGCGGTCAGAGAATAGGAAAAGTATACTTGTGATGATTTGAATTTTTGACGTTCACATCTATAACAGTCTTTTTGTTGTTGTTATGACTGAAAATAAGAAGGAATGGTGGAATTTGTGTTTTTTGAGCTGGTAATGTGTTCTAGCCTCCAGATGAGGCCCCGGGGCTATAAAAACCACCCTGTAAGTGAGGCAGTCTCCTTTTCACAGATGGAAAACAGGAGCATACAGAGGCTTGGTAGCAAAGGCTGCACAGTGCAGCCAGGATTTGAAGGCATCTGACTCTCAACCAGCGTTCCTTGCCCCTGTGTTCCACACCGCCTCTCACAACAGGAAGAAACACAAGGGCAGCTGGTCATTTGGATCCCAGGATAACCCTGTCCCATGGCCAGGGAGAGAGAGAGGCCCAGGGGACACAGTCGTGCTGGCATCAGAGTGGCCAGCACGGGTCCTGACGTGGGTAGCTGTGAATCTCAGATGATGCTGGAGAACAGTCTCAGACCACGAACTCACCTGTACTCTGAGTTTGTATTGTGATTTCGAGCTGCGTATAGTAACACTTGCTTTAAAGATAACAGAGTGTAAAGTGGGGGAGTTCCCAAGAGAAAAGGGGCTACCCCCAGCGGACTCACTTCTCCATGGGTTGGACTTTGGCCTTGCTAGTGAGCTGTCCCGTGTGGGTGGTCTCAATCTTTAATTTCTATTTGCAGTAGAGTAAGTCCTCTACATACAGATGAGTTCCATTCTGAGAGCAGGTTCATCAGTCCAGTTTGTTCATAAGACCAACAAAGTTAGCCTAGGTACCCAGCTAACCGTCGGCTCTAGAGTTCTGAACTGTACATCACCGCTGCTTCTACCCTTGATTCTGGACCTCCTGGGCTTGAAATGAAGATGCTCTCCAGCTGTATTTTATACTGTACAGTGAAGCACACAAAAGCACAACCGCTTGCAGAAGATGCACACACAGGACAGTGCACGCCAGACTCGTGAACCAACCTACGTGATTGGACATGCAAACAGACGTTTGCATCTTCACAAGTTTGCAACTTGAAGGTTCATATGTAGGGGACTTACTGTAGTTAGGTTGTTCTGATAGAGGAAGGGAGGCTTCACAGAGTGCTGGCTTCACAGAGTGCTTCTCTCAGCAAAGAAGAAACAGGTTAGTTTAGGCTGCCACAGAGCCCATGCCTGCCTGGGAACAGCCCTGACCACCTGTTTTTTATTCCCTTCTAGGAAAATCTGCATTGATTTTAGGAGGACTAAAATTAGCTAAGGAATAAAGAGGTAAAACAACCCAGATTGGACTCCATAGCTGGCTAGAATCCTTCCTGAGCCTGGAATCTATAGCTGGTGACCTCAAGGGGCAGATTTCTCAGCTTCTCCTGAGACACAGGCAGTCCTAGAGTTGAGGAAGAGAGAAAGCTCTGTGCCAGGAAAAAATCTGGGGTATATAATGTAGACTAGCCAGGGTGAGGAGCAAGTTTGCATCTGGGGCAAGCAAAGAAGGGCTAAATTCCTAACACAGTGAAGCAAAAGGATTTGATGTTACATAATCAGAAGCTGACTGTGCTTATAGTGTAGAGCTTGCTGCTGCTGCTGCTAAGTCACTTCAATCGTGTCCGATTCTGTGCGACCCCATAGATGGCAACCTACCAGGCTCCCCCATCCCTGGGATTCTCCAGGCAAGAATGCTGGAGTGTGTTGCCATTTCCTTCTCCAATGCATGAAAGTGAAAAGTGAAAGTGAAGTCGCTCAGTCGTGTCCAACTCTTCTCGACCCCATGGACTGCAGCCTACCAGGCTCCTCCGCCCATGGGGTTTTCCAGGCAAGAGTACTGGAGTGGGGTGCCATTGCCTTCTCCAAGTGTAGAGCTTAGACTGTTGTTATTCAGTCCCTTAATTGTGTCTGTGACTCTCTGCGACCCCATGGACTGCAGCACGCCAGGCTCCCCTGTCGTTTGCCATCTCCCAGAGCTTGCTCAAACTCATGTCCATTGAGTCAGTGATGCCACCCAACCATCTCATTCTCTGTCATCCCCGTCTCCTCCCACCTTCAATCTTTCCCAGCATCAGGGTCTTTTCTAATGAGTAGGCTCTTTGCATCAGGTGGCCAAAGTATTGGAGCTTCAGCTTCAGCATCAGTCCTTCCAATGAATATTCAGTATTGATTTCCTTTAGGATGGACTGGTGTGATCTCCTTGTGGTCCATGGGACTCTCAAGAGTCTTCTCCAGCACCACAGTTCAAAAGCATCAATTCTTCAGCCTTCTTTATGGTCCAACTCTCACATCTGTAGATGACTCCTGGAAAAACCACAGCTTTGACTATATGGGCCAGTTGGCAAAGTAATGTCTCTGCTTTTTAATATGCTGTCTCGGTTTGTCATAGCTTTTATTCCAAGGAGCAAGCGTCTTTTAATTTCGTGGCTGCAGTCACCATCTCGTGACGTGGGTACAGTGCACAAAATTGCCTGCCAGCCTAGGGGAGTTAGTTAGAGCTACTGCAAGTAAGAAGGGCTCGTGTACTGCTTATCACTCCTTGTTATTAGCTAACGCTTGTGTATCTTACCGAGTGCCAAGCACTTGGCAGGGGCTCACCACCGCTAGTCCTGGTTAATTCTCAACACAGCCCTGTGGGTGGCCACTGCTGGAACCTAGAGAGAAGAGCCATTTTACCTGAAGTCACACAAGTGACCCAGAGCCAGGTTGGAGTCGGACCCAAGGGCAAGGTCGTTCAGACTTCATTGCTTCGTTCCGTGGCCTCCTAGGAGCTTATATGTGGGATGATACTTCGTACAATAAAGTGAGAAAACACCGTGTCTGCAAAGCACAGGACTGGGCTCAGAAGCCCGCTTCAGTCTGCCTTACCAGCTCCGTGATCTGAGAGGGCCACAGACCCTCTCTTTCAGTCTCCTCTCCTGGAGATGGAGACTGCTCTGAGGGTGAGCCAAGGGATACCTGCGGAAGTGGTCTGGAGACTCTACCACTTGCCTGTTTATTCAGAAAATAATCCTCAAGTCAAGTGCCTGCTCTAGACTAGAAGCCATGCTCAGGGCTGGAAATACACAAGAGGGCGGAACAGACTCGGTCTGTGCCCTGGTGGAGATGGGGCTCCGGCGCAGGGATTGAGCAAGTCTTTTAAAGAGAAAAAGGAGGGTTGGAAGCTGCGACCTCATCTCGGTGCTCTGGGATGTGGACTCTGAGAAGAAAAAGGTGGAGAGGTCAGGAACACAGGGGCAGCAGGTGTGCTAGGGGAAGGGGGCTGCCTGAAAAATCACAGTGGCAGGAGGGGATATCCATATGCATGCTCACTCAGTTGGGGTGGGGGTCAATAGACCCCTAGGCTGGGGAGCTGGTTGATGGGCCAGACCTTGCAGGGCCTCCTAAGAAGTGAGGGGACACCCATTCCTCATGGAGAAGCAGAAGGAAGCCCTTGTGTGGAGGGTGATCTGGGCAGACTCAGGTTTCAAAAGCAGACGGGCAGGAAGACCACATGGGAAGATGAGGCTGTGGTCCATCCAGGCGTGGATGGTGGTGGCTTGGACCAGTGTGATGAACGTAGGGATGGAGAGATGTCCGTGGTGGTGGGAGAGGTGTTTCGGAGGTAACTTGGGTAGGATTGGTGATGTTTTGGAATAAGGGGTGGTGAGGAAAAAGGGGGCTGCCAGGGCTGGGCTGGGGGATGAGGTGAATAGGGTCCCACTCACTGAGATGGAGTTCCCTGGTGGCTGGTTCCCTGGTGGCTCAAATGGTAAAGACTCTGCCTGCAGTGCAGGAAACCCAGGTTTGATCCCTGGGTTGGGAAGATCTCCTGTAGAAGGGAATGGCAACCCACTCCAGTGTTCTTGCCTGAAGAATCCCATGGACAAGGAGGCTGGCGGGCTACAGTCCATGGGGTTGCAGAGAGTCGGACACAACAGAGCAACTTCCACCACCACACTGAGATGGAAGACAGGACCAGTAGGCTCCTCAGAGGTTCATGGACCCAGTTCTCAGACATGTGGAGTTTGAGATGCC
The DNA here is from genome assembly GCF_029378745.1 of Bos indicus. Taxonomy (NCBI): domain Eukaryota; kingdom Metazoa; phylum Chordata; class Mammalia; order Artiodactyla; family Bovidae; genus Bos; species Bos indicus. Next base: position 30,944,909 of record NC_091771.1, on the reverse strand, counting down.
TTTGAGACATCCTCTGAAAATGTCCAGTAGTTTAAATAGAACTGGTGCTCTTGACACCAGCAGCTGGTGCACATTGACTTGTGAAAGGAAGTGGCAGAGTCCCTGCTGGGACCTTCATGGTCTGGTTCCAAAGAGACTCTTCTGGGGTATAAAACAGTGCCCTTCCTTCCAGAGTTGGCCTTATTTGTGTGAGATCAGATGAACACGTGGCACAGGGAGAAAATACAAGTTGGTATGTGATTGACTGCTGATAAGATCTCAGAGTGTGCGGGAAGTGAGTGGAGAACCTTCCTGGAAAAAGTGAGGCTCACACAGGAGACCCCTGGCTGGCTGAGGGACAGGTGGGAGGGAAGACAGCGACACAGTGATGCAAGCAGGAGAAGTGAGAATAAATCCAGCTCTGTGCCAAGTGGGGGTGGGGAGCGAGGCGGGAGACTGAAGCTTGCTGTGTTTCTATCAGAGGGCCTCGCGGCATGGCGTCCAGCTCTGAACACAAAGCTGTGTTTGAAGATGATAATTGTGTTCTTGGAATTGTGACTTTTAATTTCATTGGCTGGTCTTGTTAAAGAATCAGTCATGGCAAATGGCAAACCTAAGTTCAAATGACATGAAAATTCAGTGTATATGTGTGTGTTTTTCACCCTAGTGGAAGGCTTTGCACAGTATCTTTAACAGCCAGCTTAGAAAAACAATATTTTAAAATAGATGTGAGCACCTCAAGAAAGTGATGTCTGTTTCCACTCCATCCTAATCCCAGCTCTTGGGGGCAGCTGGGGTGACCTGGAATCAAGCCTGGAGGCCCTGCAGTGGGAGCGAGTGGATGGCCCTGGAGAGCCAAGGCAGAAACCGAGTGAATGACCCTTCTCGAATTGCCGCTCACCTGGCTGACTTCTGATTTGAATAACATGTGTGTCCACACAGGGCAGGTGTCTCGTCCTGGGCTCTGGGTTTTTGCGTCCCTGCCACACCAGCCTGCCATCTGCCCTCACCTCCTTGGGGAGTGGGAACCAGCCCTGCGATTTCAGAGCCCATCAGAAGGCATGCGCATGGGAACATAGGAGATACCGCATGGGTGTGGGCCTCACTGAAGAAGGGGCTCACCCTCCTGGTCTGCTGAAAAGGAGACCCAGTGCCCGCGGAGTCAGCATCTTCTATTTCCATCTGCTTGTTACCATTCCTGGAAACTGTCCACAGGCTCCTCACAGACAGGAAGCGCTCGTCTGCTTCTAGCTGTCCTCTTGTTCTCAGGAATAGGGAAACAGACTCATGTGAAACATATGAAATAGTTCAGGGAGAACCACTTTGGGGCCTATTTAAAATAAGTTGACCTAAATTGTCTATAATTAAACCTGGCATGGGGTTACATTTTGAAAAATTCTTTTTAGCTAATGAATCCTTTTTCAGTACACCACAGCAGAATCCCCAAAGAAAGTGAGAAAAACTATCTGTGTGTATTTATAAAGCATCCTCTTTGGAAGAATATATTTTGTGAGAGGAGGCTAGCAAGGGGAAATATTACAGCCAAAATGATACTCTTCTCTTCCATAGGAAGAGACTTTTTTTTAATAATGAAACCAAATTCAGATGGCTCTAGTGGTAAAGAACCCACTTGCCAATGCAGGAGACATAAGAGACGCGGGTTTGATGCCTGGGTTGGCAAGATCCCCTGAAGAAGGGCATGACCACGCACTCCAGTATTCTTGCTGGGAAAATCCCATGGACAGAGAAGGCTAGTGGGCTACAGTCCATGGGGTCGCAAAGAGTTGGACACGACTGAGCGACTGATGCATGCATGCCCGCAAGTCATATTGAGTCATTCTATTTCCTTATCCAAGTGCAGGGGAACCCTGTGCTCATTGACCTTGTGACATTAGCTGAAATTTCCGATATAATCAAGATTGTAATCAGGAGAAGAACACCAGCTTTCTCTAGCGCAGGGTCTGATCTGTTACATTCTCTCCGGAAGCTTCTGATGCAGAAGCACACGCGTTCTGTTCCCACGCTGGCCACTGTGTTGGCACGTAGGGAGGATGTCCAGATAGTCCAGGAGAAGTGCTCGGCCCAAACTTGTGTTCTGGATTTCCACCTCTTCTAACAGTCTTGGGGCTTCCCTGGTGGCTCAGTCTGTAAAGAATCTGCCTGCAGTGCAGGAGACCTGGGTTTGATCACTGGGTCGGGTAGATCCCCTGGAGAAGGAAATAGCAAACTACTTCGGTATTCTTGGAAAGTCCCATGGACAGAGGAGCCTGGCAGGCTGCAGTCCATGGAGTCACAAGCGGTGGACACAACTTAGCAACTAAACCATTATCACTAACAGTCTGGAGCCCCCAAGAGCAACAGGGTTGAAACAAAGCCTGCCATTTGCGTTGGCTGAGGCTTCTGCTCTGTGTGGTTTGTTTCACTTATCTTTGGTTCTGACAGCAGCTTGCATACTTGGGACCTGTCTAGCCACAGCTGCCAAAGACAGCCAGCGCCTGGAAATCGTTCAGACGTGGCGGGTCCCAGCCTCAGGGCCTAGCCAGTGGTGCCCTGCCCCCACTCCCATGACCAGCCTGTCTGCATTTTAGCCACTTTGCCTGAGACTGTGATTCCCAGCTGAAAAGAGACTACACCTTCTGTTCAGATAGTAATGACGGCCTGTAAACATCTAAGTGTCAGTTCAGTTCAGTTCAGTCACTCAGTCGTGTCCGAGTCTTTGCAACCCCATGGACTGCAGCACGCCAGCCCTCCCTGTCCGTCACCAACTCCTGGAGTTTACTCAAACTCATATCCATTGAGTCGGTGATCCCATCCAACCATCTCATCCTCTGTCATCCCCTTCTCCTCCTGCCTTCAATCTTTCCCTGATGCCCAAAAGCATCAGGGTCTTTTCAAATGAGTCAGCTCTTCGCATCAGGTGGCCACAGTATTGAAGTTTCAGCTTCAGCATCAGTCCTTCCAATGAACACCCAGGACTGATCTCCTTTAGGATGGACTAGTTGGATCTCCTTGCAGTCCAAGGGACTCTGAGAAGTCCTCTCCAACACCACAGTTCAAAAGCATCAATTCTTCGGCACTTCATTATAGTCCAACTTTCACATCCATGCATGACTACTGGAAGAACCATAGCATTGACTAGATGGACCTTTGTTGGCAAAGGAATGTCTCTGCTTTTTAATATGCTGTCTAGGCTGGTCATAGCTTTTCTTCCAAGGAGTAAGTGTCTTTTAATTTCATGGCTGCATCACCATCTGCAGTGACTTTGGGTGCTGGTCACATTGCTGGGGCACTGGTGTCCCTCAGGGAACAAGAGTGACCCTGGCTTCTGGGCTGTAGGATGAGATAAAGTCTCAGGAGTGTCGTAAGGCAGGTTGAAAAGGTGTCATGAGTTGTAAGAAATACAAGGTGATTCTTCCAAAATACTACCCCAACTCATATTCTTTTATGGTCAGGTCACACCGATTCTGGGTTCATTTTCCCAGGGGCCCCACAGAGAGCTCCTCTGGCCTGTCCCTGTTGTCTGAGGAGGGGGCTTGGGGCAGCCCCCCACCACGGATCACTGAATTACCCGCCCTCGCTGTGCAAATGCCCAGGCAGAGAAGGGGTGGGAAGCAGAGATGGCAGGGACAGACGAGAAGGTCCCAGTTGCTTCCTTCTACAGCCCCTTTCTTCCTGGTCCTCCTCTTCCCATCCGAAAGGGGGCTAGCGCATTCCTTCAGCGCCTCTGCCCTGGTGCTGGGCAGGGGCCCCCGTGTTCCCCAGCACCAAAGTCTTTAGTGCCTGGCGTCACTGGAGCCCTCCTTCCCCTGGTGGTCATTTGTCCAGTTACCCAGACAGATGGACGGCAGGATGGAGCTGCCAGGTGCCAAGTCAGGGACAGAGTCACCAGCACCCAGAACACCATCCCAGCCTGATGTGAGGTTTTCCCAAAGAGGGGAAAGAGTCTCACCCATTGGGAGAGAGACGTGGTTATTTGATCAGCTTTCTGATCCAGCCCTTCTTAGTACCCTCCCACACTGGGAAAGGTAAACTCTGCCTGCCTCTGCCCCAAACAGGGGACCCCGTTCCAGTGTGTGGAGAACGTTTATGAAGAAGCTTCTTATCACAAGAGGTCCCCACTAAATGCGGGAAGGCTGAAAGCACGACCCACTTAGAATGCTTGGGATAAACAGATGGATGAATGAACACCTCAAGGTGCAGGACCCTCAGTGGATAACATCTTTCTTCTTACTAGAGAAAAAAACTTGCTCTGACACGTGTAAAACAGTAAGAAGGCTTTACTCAGGACTTGTGATAGCTGTCATGACTGTCACAGGAGGGAGAAGAGATAGGGCTCGACTCCAAGTAGAGCAGAGACAGCTGGGGTTTAGCACCAATGAACCAAGGTGCCAGGGGTCGGGGGTAGGGGTCAGTGGATGGGAAGTTACTAAGAGGAGATGTCAGAGACAAGGGATTCTTGCTGAAGGCAGATCAGGGTGAGCAATTGTTGAGGGTGGGGAATGAGGAATCTGATCAGATGTGGAGGGTGATAAGATATCAGGATTCTTTTAAAAATAAATTTTTTTTTATTTGGGTGCACCGAATCTCGGTTGTGGCATTCAAGATCTTTAGTTGTGGCATGTGAACTCTTAGTTGTGGCGTGTGAGATCTAGTTCCCTGACCAGGGATCGAACCCAGGCCCCCTGCATTGGGAACTCAGAGTCTTAGCAACTGGACCACCAGGAAGTCCCAACATCAGGATTCTTACTCGATGAAAGATGCTCAGCAGGATGGGGAGGACAGGACCCAAGGGTGAGGCCAAGTCATCAAGTGGGCTCAGCGGAATCCTAAAGTTTGACTAAAGTTTGGCCTTTGTCATTTTGTGTTTGTTAGCACATTTTAACAGGGACTCATTTTCCCCTATATTTATTAATGTATGTATATTACATTTATTAGTGTACGTATCCCTGAGCAACTGGATCCAGCTGCCTGGCTTCTCCCCTGCAAGAAGGTAACTCCAACAAGCCTGTCTCCTAGATAGCAGAGATTTGAGAAGTGGCTGAGGCTTTGCAGCTCCTCCCTGACTGTCAGCAAAGCTCAGAGCCACAGGGATAGCAGAGTCACTGTCTCTGATGGGCTAGTCCCTCCACTCCAAGGGGAGGGGCTCGGGGACCATGCCTTTTGCTAATGTCTTGCCACTTGCATCTTTGTAGATTTCTCACTCCAAGGGTTTAAAGGTTTAAAGCCCTGGAATCTTAACGTTTTCATATTCTCAGTCCACAGATATTTATTGAGGGCTTCTGACATGCTGGGTAAGGTGGCCATCCCTGGAGATGGAATTGGAGAGAAGGCAGGTAACAATTTACATGTAAACTGATTGAGTTTACAGATGTGTGGATAATCAGGACTGTCACGGGTGGCCAGTGGCGAGGCTCCCTGTGCAGGGCAGACTCAGAGCTGGCTTCTCGTGGGAAGGGAGGGAAAAGATGGCTTGTAAGGAAGAAAGGACTGAGCTGAGAACTGAAAGATCCATTCAGTAGATGAGGACGAGAAAGGATGAGTATCACAGGCAGTGTGCGTGGTGGCCCTAAGTCCTCTGTGGGGAGAAGCCTGGTAGGACCTTAAGCATGAAGGATGGATGGGACTGCAGAGAGGAGCAGGGCAGGGACAAGAACAGGTGAAGCAGGTTAATGAGTACAGTCTTGTCCCAGAGCAGCAGGAAGCAGGCTAAGCTTTGGGGGAAAGGTGTTGCCATCAGTTTTGTGTGCCCACGAAGGTTATCTTGCACAGACTGACTGAAGGATGGGCAGGAGGCTGGAGTGAACTCAAGGAGACCAGCAAAGGGCCTGATAGAGTGATGAGGCAGGAGGTGATGACATCCGGACCCCACTGGGGTGGAGGAGAAGCAGGTCAAGGTAAGAGATACTTGTGTGATGGGAAACCAGTAGGACTGGGTGAAGGATTGGCTACGGGGTGTGGGAGTTCTTAGGAAGAGTGTTTAGGGAGAGCTTGGCTTCAGATTGCTTACCTGGGTGGACGGCAGTGCTGTTTACTGAGACTGAAACGGTACCTTCCACAATCTAAGGAAGGCAGGTCCTGTCAATGGCAGTCAGCATTTAAAAATTCTCCTTGTGATATTTCCAGCTATCATGAATGGATAAAGATGTGGTACACATATTAAAAAGAATGAAAGAATGCCATTTGCAGTGACATGGATGCAACTGAAGACTATCATATTAAGTAAAATGAGTCAGAAAGGAAGAGACAAATACTGTGTGGTATCACTTGTATGAAAGTCGCTCAGTCGTGTCCGACTCTGTGCAACCCCATGGACTGTAGCCCGACAGAGTCCTCTGCCCGTGGGATTCTCCAGGCCAGAATCCTGGAGTGGATTGCCATTCCCTTCTCCAGGGGATCTTCCCAACCCAGGGGTTGAACCTGGGTCTCCTGCATTGCAGGCAGATTCTTTACCATCTGAGGTACCAGAGAAGCCCATCACTTGTATGTGGAATCTAAAATATGCCACAAACGAGCCTATCTATGAAGCAGAGTCAGGGCCATAGAAAATAGACTGACAGTTGCCAAGGGGGTGGAAGTTGGGTTGGGGAGGGATGGAGTGGGAGGTTGCGGTTAGCAGATGTAAGCTATTATATGTGGGATGGATAAACAACAGGTCCTACTGTACAGCCGAGAGAACTCTATTCCATATCCTACGATAAACCATAATGGAAAAGAATCTTAAAAAGTTATACATATATGTATATGTATAACTGATACATTCCACTGTACAGCAGAAATTACACAACACTGAAAATCAACTGCACTTCAGATTTTAAAAAAGAAAAGATGTAACAGCACGTGCATGATGATGGCACCGCTTCACCCCATGTGTCATTTACTGGAGCTCAGAACTGTGTCGTGCTGCCCTGTATCATCACAGCTGTGCCACTTCGAGGACCCAGCACAGCCCCTGCCCACAGATCCCCAGGTGGATCGTCCCCAGCTCCAGCAGTTCCACCAGCCCACGAGAAACCCCCTGTGGTTGGGAGGCAACAAGATGGAGAAGCCACAGCTCATCTCAGGACTGCCGTCAACCTCAGCATCCCCCCGGGGTTGGCGTTCAGGGTTCCCAGGCTCCTGGGAAGTGGCTGACCTCACTGGTGCATCTGGAAGGCTGGCCTTGTCCTCTTCTCGTTGTCTTGTGTGACTTCCCTGTTTCATTTTGTGGGTAAAAGGAGCACCGTTTGATAAAATGCGGCACGCCAAGCTTTCTAAACAGAGGAGTCCTTTGCCATCTCCTCAAACGGAAAGTATACTCAGACTAAACTTTGTTCTTTAGGGTCCAGAGTCTGGCCTCTGTCTACACACGTGGAGTTTGGATTTAAATCTTTATTTTGGCTTCATAGTTATCGAAACAGCTAAGAGCCAGATTCATTGCTTATAATCTTAAGGTCAATTCTGACTTTCCTCTGGCAGATCATTTTGTCTTCACACTGAAAAATAATTATGCTACCTTTGCAGACACTGTGAATTGGGCTAAAAATGAAGGAAATGCCTTATGACACATTGTCCTTGAAGCACTTCTATTGAACTATCACATCTGAGTAGAATTTGAGTTTAGCTCCATTATTATATGATTTTTGATGGGCACATTCTTGATTTTTGTCTCAATTTGAACTGAGAAGGACAGGTTCATATCTGAGGTCTGTGTGTATCTTGCCTAAGGCCATTGTCTCACCCTCAGCCGTCTTTCCTCGTAGAACTTTCATCGTAAAGGTCCCCCAGCATCTAGGCTGCCCACCCCTCCTTGTTCTCGTAGCAGTGATGATGTATAAATTAAACTGATTAACATCTCATAGACACTGTTACATACGCAATGCCTATGTGCTCCTGGGCACAGGATTTTAATCATTTTAATCATACTTTCATTTTACTGACAGAAAGGAGAAAACAAAGGTTGTTTTGACAATAATCTCTTACTTTTTTAATAAAGAGAAACTGCTGGAAGGAGGGAAGAGTAAGGAAGAATGAGCCCCAAATTAATATTTGTAGGGAGAGGGATGCATAAGCAGATCAAGAATAGCTTATGAGTCAGATCAATTGATGTGTTGCGTTTGTAAGATGCTTTTACATTGAATCTGAAACGATGTTTCAAGTTGCAATAGATGTTGGCTGGAAACAGAGTTGCTGCAAATAGTGCCATGAGAAGGTGGGATCTCCTCGCTCCAAGGGCACACAGAGAATCAGGCTGAGTTTTGCCTTATTAAAAAAATCCCTAGCATTGATGCACGGCTGGGCCAGGATTATTAATCAGAATGCCCGAGACCCGTATCTGTCATCAGTCCGCTAGGCCATGCTGTCCTGCCACCTAGCAGCCCCTTATGGGGATGCTACTCATTTTGCTTAAGTGGCGGTTTGAAGGAGACCAGAACATAACTCTTTTTGTCAGAATTCATTCATATATTCATTATGTTGGGGGAATACCGTCATGTCATGTTTCCAAAATATGATGTCTATCGGATCATTTTACATCTGCCGTCCTGCAAAATTCAATAGCAGACGTCCAAGAAAAGGAGAAAGAAGTCTGGGTCTATCTCTCATGCTGTCAGATTGGAAGTGAAATGCTTAACAGCCAGCCAGGACTCCAGCAATGATACAGTTTGGGAGTCTTGCTTTCCAAGCTTCATGAAACTAATGACGCTTGTTTGTGGACTAATGACCTTGTATTTCTGTGGGCTCCTGCTGGGCTGTGGGGAGGATGTCACTCGGTCACGTCCCTGGGGAGAACACTGCCAGATATGATGAAAGGCTCTTTAAAAGAACAGTCACATAATTTGCATCACCTGGGAGCTTATAATCCAAAGAAGGAAAGAGGCCCATTCTCAAAACACTAGGTAACGCAAACACAGGGAACATATAATCAGTGTGTTTAATAATTCCTGGTCTATATGTTTCAGCTCTCTGGCATTTAAATCTATATAGGTAAATGCTGTGTTTAAAAAAATCCCAAAGTCATAATTAGCTTAGTCTGGAATAATGCCTAATATATAGGAGGCCTTCATCATATTTGTTTTAATCTTAAAAAATTTAAATTTATGTTTTAACTGAAATACTGTTGACTCACAATTTTATGTTTTAGGTGTATAACACAGAGATTCGGTTTTATATTTATACAAAATGTGTAAAATATATATAATGTACATGAATATATATAATGTCTATTTTTATATGGGCTTCTCTGGTGGCTCAGATGCTAAAGAATGTGCCTGCAATGTCTGACTCTTTGTAACCCTACAGACTGTAGCCCACCAGGCTCCTCTATCCATGGGATTATATTACCCCGGCAAGAATACTAGAGTAGGTTGCCATTCTCTTCTCCAGGGGATCTTTACAACCCAGGGCTCAAACCCAGGTCTCCTGCATTGCAGGCAGATTTTGTTCCATCTGAGCCACCAGGAAAGCCCCATATAATATATATAATGTATGTAAATATATGTAATTATATTTTTATATGGGCTTCCCTGGTGGCTCAGATGGTAAAGAATGTGCCTGCAATGCAGGAGACCTGGGTTTGAGCCCTGGGTCAGGAGGATCCCCTGGAGAAAGGAATGGCTACCCACTCCACTAGTCAATATGTAAAATGTATATATTTTATAGTATATGTATACTGTATTATATTCTCATATATTCTATTATACTCTTATATATGTTTATATATTCTTTTTTATATTCTTATATATATTCTGTGGGGCTTCTCTCATAGCTCAGTTGGTAAAGAATCCGGTGGCAATGCAGGAGATGCCAGTTCAATTCCTGGGTTGGGAAGACCCTCAGGAGAAGGGATAGGCTGCTGCTGCTAAGTCGCTTCAGTTGTGTCCGACTCTGTGCGACCCCATAGACAGCAGCCCACCAGGCTCCCCCGTCCCTGGGATTCTCCAGGGCAGAACACTGGAGTGGGTTGCCATTTCCTTCTCCAATGCATGAAAGTGAAAAGTGAAAGTGAAGTCGCTACCTACTCCATTATTCTTGGACTTACCTTGTGGCTCAGCTGGTATAAAGAATCTGACTCCAATGTGGGAGACCTGGGTTCTATCCCTGGGTTGGGAAGATCCCCTGGAGAAGGGAAAGGCCACCCACTCCAGTATTATGGCCTGGAGAATTCCATGGACTATATAGACCATGGGGTCGCAAAGAGTCAGACACAACTGAGCTACTTTCACTTTCACTTTATATTTTCTGTATATTCTTTTTCAGATTCTTTTCCCTTATAGGTTATTAGAAAATATAGAGTTAGTTCTCTGTGCTTTTATACCATAGGTCCTTGTTGGTCATCTCTTTTATGTATAGTAGGGTATGTATGTTAATTCCAACCTCCTAATTTATCCCTTACCCTAAACCTCTTACCCCTTTGGTTAACTATAAATTTGTTTTCTATGTCTATGAGTCTTTCTTTTTTGGAAATAAGGTCATTCAATTCAGTTCAGTTCAGTTCAGTCACTTGGTCGTGTCCAACTCTTTGCGACCCCATGAACCGCAGCACGCCAGGCCTCCATGTCCATCACCTGGAGTCCACCCAAACCCATGTCCATCAAGTCGGTGATGCCATCCAACCATCCCATCCTCTGTCGTCCCCCTCGCCTCCTGCCCTCAATCTTTCCCAGCATCAGGGTCTTTTCAAATGAGTCAGCTCTTCGCAACAGGTGGCCAAAGATTTGGAGTTTCAGCTTCAACATCAGTCCTTTCAATGAACACCCAGAACTGGTCTCCTTTAGGATGGACTGGTTTGATCTCCTTGCAGTCCAAGGAACTCTTAAGAGTCTTCTCCAACACCACAGTTCAAAAGCATCAATTCTTCGGCGCTCAGCTTTCTTTATAGTCCAACTCTCACATCCATACATGACCACTGGAAAAACTATAGCCTTTTTTTTAATTTCACATATAAGTAATATCATATGATATTTGTCTTTCTCTGACTTACTTCACCTAGTATGATCATCTCTAGGTCCATCAATTCATTTGTTGAATGAATTAATGGCATGGAAAGAATTATTACAAAGTGCCATACATTTTGGAATACACCTTTAAAAATGTAGCATTAGGATTGAAGATTGTGACTGTCACACTGTGCGTGGTACAGATTTGCCTTTTAAATGAAATTAAATTCAGGAAGCATTGTCTGTATAGCCACCATCATGCCTGCACGGAACCCAAAGAAGGAATCCAGGTCATTAGGTACGTTCTCAGTAGGTAGTGTGATGTGGAGGGCTTGCTTGTGGCGTCTCTGGTCAAAATACTTTCTCCAAATATGTCTGGAGAAATAGCACACGGGAGCCACATGTCTGCAGTCCCCCAAATCAAACGTTTCCAGGGAGATGCTAGGTCAGTGTCGAGGGAGTGAACTAGTTTTCCTTCTTGTTCACTCACCCTGAAGCAGCCCTCACTCAGGCCCTGGGGCAGGGGGTCGGGTGGGCAGCCTCTGTCTGGGACCTCCATCCAGTTAGGATGCTTGAGGCCAGTCACATCGAACCATGGTTTGTGTTCATTCCTGTTCTCCACGGCCATCATGTAAAAGCCAGCCCTGCTCCTTCATGCGTGACCACTTCATCCCTTTTATGACTGGGTCTCAGGTTGAGTTTCCTAGAAGCATAGTCTGAGACAGGGATCTCAGAGCGCATGAATTATGGGGAAATGTGCTCCAAGAAAGCCCATAAGGGAATAAGGGAAATGGCAGGACTGCTGGACCAGGCTGAAACTCATGATGAATGGTCCCCGAATCTGTGTCCCTTCAGACCTTGCAGATTCGGAGACAGCACACAACCCTGGGTGTCTCTCCGCACGTGCACCCTTTTCCAGCTCAGCACATGAGCCGTAGCATTCTGGGGACTGTCACTGCTCCTCCCACCCCATCATCACTGGGGCTTGGGGGTGATGCACTCCAGAATCTGTCCTTGGACTTCCCAGGACTACTTCTGGGACCACCCACCTTATGTCCATCTCCCTGGCAGCAGAGCTGAGACAGAGACTGGGGTGCACAGGATTTATCAAGGGTGTGCTTTTCAGGAAGGAACCATTAGGAAAACAGGGCAAGAAACTGGGGGCAGCAGTTGAGCCCGGGGGGGACTTCGGTGACATCCAATCTTGCCTCTTCACACGGAGACTCTAGGACATCAACCACCCCCAGTATTGTCCTGTCTGGAGGTAAAGAGCTTTAGGACAGCCACATCTGCCTTTTTCTAAAATGTTCTCTGCATTTCCTTATCAAGTAATTCTCTTAACTGTGCACATACCAACTCTTTCTCATGTTTTCACTCAGATCTCAAACTTCATCCTAGTTTGAGGCTGTGTCTGCCTTCTACCCCACCCTGCCAGTCTCAGCCACCAACCTCTGAAATGCTCTCATGACCACCACACCCAGCCCCAAGCATCAAAGACCTACAGTCAGGTGCCTGTCTTTGCTACCCCAACTCCTCCCATAATTACTGTAGGTTTCACCCACAACTGAGCTTCCCTGGGGCTCAGATGGTAAAGAGTCTGCCTGCAGTGGGGGAGACCCAGGTTCGACACCTGGGTTGGGAACATCCCCTGGAGAAGGAAATGGCAACCCACTCCAGTATCCTTGCCTGGAAAATTGCACAGATGGAGAAGCCTGGCAGGCTACAGTCCATGGGGTCACAAAGAGTCAAACATGACTGAGTGACTTCACTTTGATCCACAACTAACAACTAAACCTACAATTCTCAGACCTTCTGAATTCCAGACGCTTTTACTACTCCACTTCAGCTACCTGCTCCACGAATAGGCCCCGGGTCCTTCCTCAGCGAGAACCACTTTACACCCCGAACACTAAACTTGTCACGTGTCATTCTGACCAATCTGCTGTCCTTGCCCTGCTCTCATCTCTGACTCATGCTAATCCTCTTCTTCAGCATGCAGAGACCTCCCTCCAGTTTCTCGGGCCATCCTACTTCTTCCTCTGTGTGGGGACCCTTTTTATCTCTATTCCCTCCATGACCAGGTCCTCTTGGCTACTAGAAGGCGAGTCCCTAGACCACCAGCATTGGCACCGCCTGGGAACTTTGGAAATGTTTAGTATCAGGCACCATCCCAGACCCCCTGAGTCAAAGTCTGCATTTTCACAAGGTCCCTGGGTGATTTACATGCACGTTAAACCCAAGAGTGTTTCTGCAAGCCACTCTACCTGTGGCTTCCCTAGCTGTTGTCCTGCCAGACCCACCCAGCACAACTCCGGTCACACGAGGACACTGCAACTTGGACACTCCCAGTTAAGAGCCTTGGCCAGTCTGTGCCTCCAGTCATGGTTGAGCAGTAGGGGCTATTGCTTATCAACCCTTTAATCTGTTTTGTCATCTCTAGTTTCAGCAGCTTTTCCAAATGCTTACCATTTCCTTCGGTTCTGATTCAAACCCCTACTCCCCTTTATAAATTAAACTAGTTTTTGTTAATATGTATTAGAGTGAAATATTTGCTCATGTTTTCCATCTCTTTGAGTATAATTGTTTTATTTTCTTAATACAGATCAGCACAATGTTTTTCCAAGAAAGAGAATTTTGAAATAGATATTAGAAAAAAAGAGTAAACAGAACAAAAATCACCTGTTTGATTGTGGTATTTATATATTTATACATATATGTTCTATTACTGTACTTCTCTGTGAGTTTGGTTTGTTTTATAATTTTCAAATGAAACTTAAAGATTGTGCTGGTGCAAAGAAAAATTTAAGAGTTTCCCCTGATCATTTGTACACTGGCCAGCCCACATGTCTCTCTCATTATACCACTTGCCTAATCTGAAAAACTGTAAGCCAAGAATTTAAATTTGATATGACCTTGGGTCCAAATAAAAGAAAAATGTCCCAAAAGGAATGCATTCTCAAACCAGGCCTCAAAGAATTCTTTCAGATGGAGTTCCAAAAAGAGGAGCATGCAATTAAAAAAAAAAACAAACACAAAACATGCACACAGAAAGTCCCATGTTAGAGTCAGCAGAAACAACAAACATCAGAACCGCATAAGGACTTTCAGTGTTAAAATGATCAAAAACAAAAAAGATATGCATGACGTGCTTTAGAAGAGGGTCAGTCCAAAATATGATTCAAAGACTATTAAAAATTACGAAGAATCAGAAAGAAATTCTCAAACTTGAACATACCCTCATTGAAATTTATAATAAAGAGGTCAACTACAGAAGAGATAATTCATGAAACTGAGATTTGAAGAAATTGTATAGAATGTAGCCCAGGAAGACAAAGAAATAGAAAATATCAAAGAGGCTAAGAGACATGGTGGGTAGAATGAAATAGGCTGACATATGTAAGGAGACTTTCAGAAAGAAAGGAGAGGATTAAGGGAAAGTGAAAGTGAAAGTCACTCACTTGTGTCCGACTCTTTGCGACCCCACGGACTGCAGTCCATGGAATTCTCCAGGCCAGAATACTGGAGTGGGTAGCCTTTCCCTTCTCCAGGGGATCTTCCCAACCCAGGGATCGAACCCAGGTCTCCCACATTGCAGGTGGATTCTTTACCAACTGAGCCACAAGGGAAGTCCCAAGAATACTGGAGTGGGTACTTCCCAACCCAGGAATCAAACTGGGGTTTCCTGCATTGCAGGCAGATACCATTCAAAATGATAATGACCATATGGGTCAAGGGAATAGAACAGACATCCCAGGGAACTATACCCACACACCTACAGTCAATTAATCTTAGACAAAGGAGGAAAGAATATAGGGTGGAGAAAAGACAGTCTCTTAAGCATGTAGTGCTGGGAAAGCTGGACAGCCAAGTCAGTTAATGAAGTTAGAACACATCCTCACACCATGCACAAAAATAGACTCAAAATGGCTTCAGTTCAATTCAGTCGCTCAGTCATGTTTGACTCTTTGCAACCCCATGAATCGCAGCATGCCAGGCCTCCCTGTCCATCACCAACTCCCGGAGTTCACTCAAACTCATGTGCATCAAGTCAGTGATGCCATCCAGCCATCTCATCCTCTGTCGTCCCCTTCTCCTCCTGCCCGCAACCCCTCCCAGCATCAGGGTCTTTTCCAATGAGTCAACTCTTCGCATGAGGTGGCCAAAGTATTGGAGTTTCAGCCTCAGCCTCAGTCTTTCCAATGAACACCCAGGACTGATCTCCTTTAGGATGGACTGGTTGGATCTCCTTGCAAAATGGCTTAAAGACTTAAATATTAGACATGACACAATAAAACTCCTGGAAGAGAACATAGGCAAAACATTCTGATGAGCAATAATGACTAAGAATTTTCTCAGAATTAATAAATGACATGAACACTCAGACTTAAAAAGAATAATGATTCAGGATGAATACAAAGCAGCTCACACCCATGTGCTGCTGCTGCTGCTGCTGCTAAGTCGCTTCAGTTGTGTCCGACTCTGTGAGACCCCATAGACGGCAGCCCGCCAGGCTCCCCCGTCCCTGGGATTCTCTAGGCAAGAACACTGGAGTGGGTTGCCATTTCCTTCTCCAATGCATGAAAGTGAAAAGTGAAAGTGAAGTTGCTCAGTCGTGTCCGACCCTCAGCGACCCCATGGACTGCAGCCTTCTAGGCTCCTCCATCCATGGGATTTTCCAGGCAAGAGTACTGGAGTGGGGTGCCATTGCCTTCTCCATCACACCCATGTACTGTGTGGCGTAATTGCAGAACACAAAAAAACAAACAGCAGATTTTTATAGCAATCATAGGGATAAAAAAAAAAAGAATAAAAAGGAGCAACACAGACTGGGAAGTAACTTTGCAGCAACAAAGATGGAGAGAAGACAGTAGAATAAAGTTCTGGGGAGAAATAACTGTCAGTTTCTGATAGTGAATTTGTCTTCCAAAACATGGGGAAAATAAGGACATTTTTAGACAAGGTTTACAAACTTTCATTAAAGAAACTTCCACATGACAAAATGAGAAAAAAAAAATCTCAGGTCTGATGTGAAAGAGGGAATGTTGAGTCTGGAAATGGATGTGATGTAAGTGTAAGTGGTTAGCATTTATTAAGAAGGAGGGAAGAACCCCAGTAAAACAGTTGGGGGGGGCAGTAAAAAAGAAATAAGGACATGGACCTTGCCTTTGAAGAGCTTATGGGTTAGTTGAGACCTTAAGAACATCTCTAAGAAGCACTGAAACGATACTCTTTTTTTTTTTTTTTGGAAAAAAGGAGATCCTGTGATATTATTATTAATACTGTGACATCTGTTCAGTAAACTGAAAAGTCCTAATATCTAATCAGAGCAGATAATCATCTCTCCTGGAATCTCTGAAATCTGGCCTTTTCCTCTTCCATGGGCTGAATGGAAGGTCATAGGATGACCCTTTGTCAACAATAGCCGGGTTTAAGGCTAAAACATCATCATCCGTTAGTTATTCATTCCTAGGAGTTAAGCACACTGTACTCCAGGAAATAGCATGCTTAGCAGTTCAGAGGTGCATCTGGTGTTTGGCAGAGTGGGCACGGGTATCGTTTTTTTTTGTTGTTGTTTTGTTTTGTTTTGTTTTTTGTTTTCTAATTTTATTTTATTTTTAAACTTTACATAATTGTATTAGTTTTGCCAAATATCAAAATGAATCCGCCACAGGTATACATGTGTTCCCCATCCTGAACCCTCCTCCCTCCTCCCTCCCCATACCATCCCTCTGGGTCATCCCAGTGCACTAGCCCCAAGCATCCAGTATCGTGCATCGAACCTGGACTGGGTATCGTTTTTAAAATCTCAAATCTTACACTCTTTGCTATTGCTCAAAAGATTTGGGACATGCCAGCTGTCCACAGCTGCCTGCTTATCTTTTTTCCTTTCTATTGTTTGTCTTCTATATATTGATTTATGAAAAATTATATATTAGAGATTAAGCATTTTATCTGTCATAAGTGTTGCAAATATTTTCTTCAAGCTGTAGATTTCTTTGTACTTGGTTATGCTGTTTTTTAACACACAGACGATTTTTGCTTTGCTGTATAGTCAAATCTGTTACTATTCCCTTTGTCTTAGGGGTTTGACTTCATACTTGGGAAGACCTTCCGTCCTCAAGATGATAATGATAATATTATGTATTTACCTCTGATACTTTGATAGTTTTAATTTTAATGTTTAGATCTTAAATCCATATGAAATTTGCTTTGATATGTGATTTGAGGTAGAGGGGTCACCTTTTTGCTTTTCCACATAAGTTGCCTGTTGTCTCCGCACCACTGATGGAGACTCCATTATTTCCCATGGACTTGAAATGCCACCTCTCTTAGATCACTGAGTTTCCAAAATGTACAGAATTCTGTGTCTGACTCCCTTTTTTCCATAGATCAATTTACCTGGGCCAGACCAAACTGTTTTATTTACTGTAGTTTTATAATAGTGTTGATAGAAATAGAGATATCAAGCATTTCCTCCTCATTATTATTTAAAAATTTTTTTTCATGGATATTCTAAGGCATTTTCTCCTTCTGTTGAATTATTACAACAACTTGTCAAATTTGGTGGGGGGGAAAGCTCATGGGATTTAAATTTTAATTGCCCCAGATTTAGAGATTAATTTGAAAAGAATTGATATCCTTACAATACATGCTATGCTAAGTTGCTTCAGTCATGTTCAACACTTTCTGACCCTGTGGACTGTAGCCTGCCAGGATTTTCTGTCCATGGGATTCTCCAGGCAAGAATACTGGAGTGGGTTGCCATTTCCTTTTCCAGGAGATCTTCGCCACCCAGGGATCAAACTGGTGTCTCTTAAGTCTCCTGCACTGGCAGGCAGGTTCTTTTACCACTAGCACCACCTGGGAAGCCCCTCACAATATAGGATCATTCAATCAAGAACAAAAAATGGTATTACCTCATTTATTCAGGAATTGAGTTTGTGTGTGTGTATGTGTGTGCACACACGTGTTTCTGTGCAAATCCCCATGTGTGTGCTTAATCACTCAGTCATGTCTGACTCTTTGAGACCTCTTGGACTGTAGCCTGCCAGGCTCCTCTGTCCATGGGTATTCTCCAGGCAAGAATACTGGAGTGGATTGCCATGCCCTCCTCCAGGGGATCTTCCCAACCCAGAGATGGCTCATCTGAGCCATCAGGGAAGCCCAAGAATTCTAGAGTTGATAGTCTATGCCTTCTCCAGGGAAGCTTCCCGACCCAGGAATCAAACTGGGGTGTCCTTTATTACAGGCAGATTTTTTACCTGCTGAGCTATCAGGGAAGCCCACCAGGCTCCTCTGTCCATGACCATAGCCCTTTTTTGTATTGGTTCTGCACATTTCTAACTATTAACTTTGTGCATGGGTTTGTTCTTCTTTCAACTTCCTGCCAGCAACTACCTGTATAAGAATTACCTATGATATTTGAGTGCCTTTTGATTATATCACTATGCTTGGTACCCAAACTCCATAATCTTGGCCCCAACACATTTGACCATCAACTGAGACAAGAACTCTGTCTTGTAAGAGTGTCTGCTTGAACCAGCCAGAGCCTTTCTCTTAGGGGTGTTGTTTTTGAGATACAGTAATAGAATCAGCATAGGCTTCCCTGGCGGCTCAGATGGTAAAAGAATCTGCTTGCAATGCAGAAGACCCAGGCTCGATCCTTGGGTCGGGAAGATCCCCTAGAGGAGGGTATGGCAACCCACTCCAGTATTCTTCCCGGGGAATCCCATGGACAGAGGAGCCTGGCAGGCTACAGTCCATGGGGTTGCAAAGAGTGGGACACAACTGAGCGACTACCCCAACACACAGCAATAGAATCAGCAGAGGTGGTGGAGTCAAGAAGCTGAAAAAGAGAACGTAGTAAAGCCAAGAGGCAGGTGATTTTACTTCATCCCTCTCTGGTCCTGATTGCTTCACAGAGGGAGCTACCTGGAACACCAATAACCATGTTCTTTCCCTCTTGAAAACCTTCTAGCAGCCCTTCAGGGTCATGGGGTCAACTAAATAAAGAGCAGGCTCCTTGATTTGAAAGTCTAGGCCATGATTTGGCCCCTGCCTGCGTCCCTGGCTTCATTTCTCTCCACAGAGGTCCCATTTTAATATTGTCCTTAAAGCTGCAGGAGGCTTCCACCATGGGTGGGCCACATCCCATCAGTAGATCCAAAATGGCCTTTTACTACAAAAGGTCGAGTACCAGAGAATTCTTTCTGCCTGGCTGCCTTCAAGATGGCTCCTCAGCTTTTTCCTGCCTTCACACTCTATATTGATTGTGGAACTAAGTGGGTTTTGATCTTTCTTTAAATCCTGACCAAGAAATCTTCAGTTGCTTTCATATTTCCAGGAATTGTTCATATTTTCAAAAACCCAGCGTATATTTCAACAAAAGAGTAAAATCACCGGTTTTTCTGCCACTGAGGAGTAGCTTAATGTTCTTGGGGAATTTGTGACTAATTAATTTCATTTGAATAATCAGCACTTATAATCATGTTAAACAGCTACAGCTTAAGCATTTTGATTTGCTTCTTAAGTAATCTTACCAGAACCTGTACAAAATTTTCAGCTCTAATATTGACAACCTGTTCTTTAAAAAAAAAAAAAAAAACTATTTATTTATATTTGCATTGGGTCCTTTGTGCTGGGGCTTTCATTTTAATGGTACTACATTAAATTTATCAGTGAGAGCTGACATCTTTATGATGCTGAGTCATCCTTATAAGAATATGAAATGTTTTCCATTTGTCTAAGTCTACTTTTGTGTCTTTCCAGAATAATTTTTTTTTATGTTTTGCATATTTTTGGTAGGTTTATGCCTACATACTTAATCTTCTTAGTTGCTATTGTAAATTGGGGTTTCACTTCAATTATTTCTCTAGTTATTGTTTATGTGTATGAAGGATATTGACATCTATCGGTTAATTTTATATATGGCTGCTTTGATGAATTTTGGTACTATTTGAATCGGTTTTATCATTAACCATTTATTTTATAGAACTTTCCAGTTACACTATTATATCAAGTAAAGATATAGCTTTGCTTTTTTACCAAATCTTTTGTCTCTAATTAATTTATCTTTTCAAATTGTGTCAGCTAATATTGCTAACATACTATCGAATAAAAGTAGAGGTAATAGATACTCTTGCCTTGCTCCTGGTTTGACTGGAAATTCAAGCCAGGAAATCTAGTATTTCCACATTAAGTAAAACAATAGTGTTAGAACAAAATTTTTTTATCATGTTGACCAGATCAAATTTACCTTGTCAATTCTTATTTTCTTGAATGCTGTTAATAATAATTGGTATTGAATTTTTGTCAAAGACTCAGTTCAGCATCAGTGGAGATAATTAATTATCAATATTGATTTCCTAATATTGAAATGACCTTAAGTTAATAGAATAAATCTCAACTACTCATGGTGTATTATTTTCTTAGTGTGGTATTGGATTGCATTTGATGATTTTTTTTTTCAGTCCTTTTGTATCCATATTCTTGAGTGATGCTGGATGGTCAGCAAGTTTTTCTTTTTTTAACTCTCTTTGGAGTCTTCGTCAGATTTAGATATTAAAATACTCAGTTTGTTAAAGGAATTAGGATATTTTCCTTTATTTTTGTATCAGTATTTTAAACTAGTTTTCTATTTACTGCTATAACAAATCGCCACAAATTTAGTGCTTTAAAACAATACAGATTTGTTACCTATTTGTTGTAGAAGTCAGAAGTCCAGGGTGGACCCCACTAAGTTAAGACTGAGATATTAGCAGGCTGCATTCACTTCTGGGGGTTCTAAAGGAAGCTCCTCTTCCTTCCTGAACCAGCTTCTAGAAGCCACCTGTAGTACTCGATTTATGGTCTCCTTCCATCTTCAAAGCCAGCAGTGCTGTTTCTCTTACCACGTTTCTCTGAAATTGCCTCTCCTGCTCTCTCCCCAACATTTAGAGATGCCTGTGATTACTTTGGGCCCCCTGGATCAGTTCAGTTCAGTTCAGTCCCTCAGTCGTGTCCGACTCTTTGCAACCCCATGAATCGCAGCACACCAGGCCTCCCTGTCCATCACCAACTCCCGAAGTTCACTCAGACTGATGTCCATCAAGTCAGTGATGCCATCCAGCCATCTCATCCTCTGTCGTCCCCTTCTCCTCCTGCCCCCAATCCCTCCCAGCATCAGAGTCTTTTCCAATGAGTCAACTCTTCGCGTGAGGTGGCCAAAGTACTGGAGTTTCAGCTTTAGCATCAGTCGTTCCAAAGAAATCCCAGGGCTGATCTCCTTCAGAATGGACTGGTTGGATCTCCTTGCAGTCCAAGGGACTCTCAAGAGTCTTCTCCAACACCACAGTTCAAAAGCATCAATTCTTCGGCGCTCAGCCTTCTTCACAGTCCAACTCTCACATCCATACATGACCACAGGAAAAACCATAGCCTTGACTAGATGGACCTTTCTTGGCAAAGTAATGTCTCTGCTTTTGAATATGCTATCTAGGTTGGTCATAACTTGTCTTCCAAGGAGTAAGCGTCTTTTAATTTCATGGCTGCAGTCACCATCTGCAGTGATTTTGGAGCCCAGAAAAATAAAGTCTGACACTGTTTCCACTGTTTCCCCATCTATTTCCCATGAAGTGATGGGACCAGATGCCATGATCTTCGTTTTCTGAATGTTGAGCTTTAAGCCAACTTTTTCACTCTCCACTTTCACTTTCATCAAGAGGCTTTTGAGTTCCTCTTCACTTTCTGCCATAAGGGTGGTGTCATCTGCATATCTGAGGTTATTGATATTTCTCCTGGCAATCTTGATTCCAGCTTGTGTTTCTTCCAGTCCAGCGTTTCTCATGATGTACTCTGCATATAAGTTAAATAAGCAGGCTGACAATATACAGCCTTGACGTATTCCTTTTCCTATTTGGAACCAGTCTGTTGTTCCATGTCCAGTTCTAACTGTTGCTTCCTGACCTGCATACAGATTTGTCAAGAGGCAGGTCAGGTGGTCTGATCTCCCTATTTTAAGGTCAGCTCATTAGCAACCTTAATTCCTTCTTGCTGTGCAGCATAACATAGTCAAAAGTTCTAGGGACTCTGACAGTAGACATCTTTCTGGGGAAGGAAGGCATTATTCTGCTGCCATCATCTTCAGTGCTCTAGAGCACGTTGCAGAACACTCCATCTGTCAGGTCTTTAAAGGTTTGAGAGAAGACAATGGTGAAAATATCTGGGCCTGATGTTTTTGTGGGTGTGGTAGTTCTTTAATAATTGTTGCTGTAACCTCTGTGGAAATTTGCTCTGTTTAAACGTTCTCCAATGGGCCCAATTTTGGTAATCTATATTTATTTAGAATATTATCCATATAATAAAGGATTTCAAATGTGTTTGTATAGAGGCCTGTTAACGACTTTTGATTATTTTTTCTGTTTTCTTCTTGTCATTTCTTAGTTTATTTGTGTGTTCTCTCTTTTTCCTTGCTCAAGTTGGCTAGTGGTTTGCTATTTTGTTAACTTCTTGCAGCTAAATCTACTGGTTTCCTGTTCTCTACTTCATTAATTTCTGCTTTTGTCTCTACTTTTTCATTCCTAGTGCCTTTTCTTGGTTGGCTTTGTTCCCATTTTCCAGTTTTTTCCAGCTAGGTATAGAAGCCATTGATTGATATGCTTTCATTTTTCACTTATGAAAGCATTCCCTGCTATGAATTGTGCTCTCATAACTGCTTTAAAAATATCCCATATTTTAGGGATTTTGCAGGTTTTAGTGGTTTTTAAAACTTTTTAAAATTTCAGTTTGTGGTTTCTCTTTCATCCAAGAGGTGTTTAATAGGAGGCTTTCAAAAATTTTCAATAGATGACCTTTTTGTTTTTAGTGTTGGTTAATGATTTCCACGTTCATTTTATTTGTTAATAATCTCTACTTTCATTGCATTGTGATCAGAATGTTGTCTGTCTTATTTCTAATTCTTGGAACTTACTGATGTTTCTTTATGATGAGTTTTTATGAACAGTTTAAAGGCTCTTGATGAAAAGATATATTTGCTTACATTATCAAAATACAAAGTTCAGTATATACCCATAAGACCCTCCTAATTAATTCTGCTCTGCTCTGCTTGTTTGTCCGCCTGACCTGTCTTGAATTAAGAGTGATAAATCTGCTTCATAAAGTTGGTTACTGTGTTATTCTAAGTATAGACATTCATAAGTGTTTTATCTGTATTATAAATATGGCTTTGGGCATTAAAAAGTACCATTCTTTGTTCATTTTAGGCTTGAATTCTTATTTGTTGACTATCAAGATTGCTACTCTTGCTTTCATAGTGTTTTCATTTTCCTGGAATACCTTCATCCATCCGTTCTATATTTTATCTTGCTGAATCATTTTGTTTTATAGATCTCATGAATATAGCATATAGTTGGGTCTCACCTTGTGAGCTGAATTGAGGATCTTTTTTCTTATCGTTGGTGAAATTAGCCCGCCATCCTCATTGAGACAGCTGATATGCTTGGTCTCAATTCAATCATAATGTTTTACAGTTATATCTGTTAGGTTCTACTTGCTGTGTTTATTTTCCCAAAGCTGTTAAATCCTTGTTCAATCATTTTAAAGAAGAGAATTAAGGAACATTTCATTTTTATTTTAGTGGTTGCCTTTGTACTTTCATCAGGGTCTTATCATCTGTGGAGAGAGAGAGAGAGGAAAGTGGTAAGGTGGTTGTGAGAGTCCACTTTCTCCCATGCTTATGTAGTGAAGATAACAATGGATAGCAGCCCCTTTACCATCTTGTACTTCTTCAGAGCTCCAAATCCAAAAAAGAGTCCAGGTGGATGTCAGAGCGGTTCCTCTGTCTTTGCTTGACGTTATCTGTGCAGATGGACCCAAGGATTAGTGTCCTGCAGGGGTCTTAAGCCCCCGACCCCACAAATGTTAGAGGGACAGCTGTGTTGTTGCGTATTAGCAGGTCTCTATGCCCTGAAGTTCTTCAACTTTAACTGGGGTGAGTCCGCTCAATCTTTTTTTTAAATATTTACTTTTATTCATTTTATTTGGCTGCACCGGCTCTTAGTTGCTGCATGCTGGATCTTCAGTTGCAACATATGGGATTTAGTTCCCTGACCAGGGATTGAACCTGGGCCCCCTGCATGGGGAGTATGGAGTGTTAGCCCCTGGACCACCAGGGAAGTCCCTGAGTCTGCTCAATCTTTCATGTATTTCTGCAACATGTCCTGGTACTTACTGTGTGTCTGGTCCTGTGCTAAGTGATAAGGCTCTCATGGAGCTGGTAACCTTGTTTGGGAAGATAGACAGGTCAGAGAATTGTTTCATTGCCAGGGTGAGAAGGGCTACAAGGGAGGAGTAGAGGTTTCTGGGAGAACTTAACCTGGTTGAGATGCTGGGGGCTTGTCGAAGCAAAAGTAAGAAGCCATATGCTGAGATCAGTAACACATCCCTCACATTCCTGCAGTGATCCTGGTCCGCTCTTGGTGAGGCTGCTGCTTCACCACAGTATAGTAAGAAGGGTTAGAGCGCTGCGGCAGACACCTGGATTGGTCCAAATCCTTTCATCCTTTTTCTATAATGGCCAGTCAGTCACATCGCTGATTAATATTCTGCTTGTGGTCCACAGTGACCACCCTTCTTACCTAACGTTTGTCAGATAGACAGACACACTTGGTAGCTTTGCCAACTGCATACCATCTCAGTATCTGATTCTATCAGTTATCCAATCTTGTCTAGCTTATTTATCTAGCTGTTGCTGCTGCTGCTGCGTCATATCAGTCATGTCCGACTCTTTGTGACCCCATAGACGGCAGCCCACCAGGTTCCTCTGTCCCTGGGATTCTCCAGGCAAGAACACTGGCGTGAGTTGCCATTTCCTTCTCCAGTGCATGAAAGTGAAAAGTGAAAGTGAAGTCGCTCAGTCGTGTCTGACTCTCAGCGACCCCATGGACTGCAGCCTACCAGGCTCCTCTGTCCATGGGATTTTCCAAGCAAGAGTACTGGAGTGGGGTGCCATTGCCTTCTTCCTGTTTATCTAGCTAGTAAAGATCATGTTGAATTTCACTCCTCTTACAAGAATAATCAGCTCTTCTGAATATAATGCAGAAACCTAATGAGGACCTCTCTCCTGTAGTCATCTTATTCACTGACTTAAAAAGATAAAAAAAAAAAAAAGAGATACTGTCAAAGACTAACAAATGAAAAACAAAAAAGATTGTCATACCTAAGTAGCAGCCTTCCTACTCTGCTATTACAGAAAGGTGACATTTTTATAGTTCTCTTTTGACAAGCATCTAAAAACAGAATAGTATATATGTCATTTGCTTCTTTTTTTATATATACCCTTAATATTCTAGATCCTGGTTATTACATCAGAGGTGTTTCAGAGCATCTGTTATCTGTATGCAAATGATCCTAACCATCAACTATTTCCAGTTTAAAGAATTCTGGTTTGTATTTTCCCTTTCCAGCCCGTTCTCACCGCATTGAAATCTCTAGATGGATTGTGTTTGGTAAAAACTACGCATATTTTCCTGGCGGCTCCGTTTACAAAATCCAGCTCAGGAGCTCACATTTTCGATGCATGGAAAAAGGAGGAACAGGGACAGTGGAACCAAAATAAACAGATGGTTGCCTTGACGATCCGTAAGAGACTCTTTCATGATCGTATTTCATGGTTTTCTTTTGAAATACATAGTGAGATAGACAGTTTTTATCTCGTTGACTTCCTGCCAGAGGCCCCATGGCTGAGAAAACACCTCTGCCAAGAAGCCACCACCACTGAGTCCACTCTGGCGAGGTCCTTCCCACATCACTTGAGGAGATGGTCACGGGGCCCTCATCCCCAGGCTGGTGGCTGGTGCTGTGGGTGTGGACGAGAGTGAGGCTCAGCAAGGAGGCATGGTATTTGGGGGAAGACAAATGTAAACAATGATGATTGCATGGAACAGAATGTCATGAAATCACAGAGGAGAAAATTCACTCCAGTGGGAGGGTCAGGCAGAGGAGGTGAAGTGGTGGGACTGGGCAGGTGGGTTTGAGCACAGGGAGCCTTGGATCTGACAGGTGATTGGGGTGAGGGGTGGGTAAAGAGTTCCAAGTTCAAGGAAGACAGAGAAACAGGAATAATAAAGTTGACTATTTTAACAATGACTTAGCCTTTGATCTCTACTATGTCAATTTAAAGTTATTTGTACATAGGTTTGTAAATGTTCCTTGAAGAAAAAAAGAAAACCAGTACAGTAGAGGCTCTTGATTTAAGTTCTGAAAATGTGGGGCAACTTCATAGATGTGTTTGAATTTCCGTTTATATTTTTATATACCCACACGCCTTATCTAGATTATAGCACAAATGAAATCTCGGGTTTCCCTGATGCCTCAGTGGGTAAAGAATCCGCCTGCAGTGCAGAAGACACAGGAGACATGGGTTCCATCCCTGCGTCAGGAAGATCACCTGGAGAAGGGCATGGCAACCCACTCCGGTATTCTTGCCTGCAAAAATCCTATGGACAGAGGAGCCTGACAAGCTACAGTCCATGGGGTTGCAAAGAGTCAGACACAACTGAGCACACACATACCCACATCCCTTATCCAGATTATAACACAAACTTATAATTGTGTAAACCTTACAGATAAAAGCCTAGTGTTAAAGACATGGCTTTGGAGTCAGATCTGAGTTCAAGACCCTGCTTCGTCATTTCACAGCCTTAGGTACACTTGACCGGATGGATGTACAGTCTCTGAGCGTCATTTTCTCATCTGCAAAATGAAGACAATAGCAGGGCTTGTTTCACATTGCCTTCACATGGCCCTGTTACATGAGCACTTCGCATGCAAGCATGGTGCCTGGCATCTGCTAATGATCAGTTAATGTTCGTCATTAGTTATTGCTGTAAAACATCGAGTGTTTGTGAGGTTTTCTCTAAAGAGGTATCCCAGTAGACCTTTCTGTAACCTTTCTAAATGTTTGTTCCTTACTCCCGTGCAAAAATAGCAGGGATGAAAACCATCTCAAGCTTTTTTATTTTTTTAAAAAATGATAGGATCTACAATTTTATTTTTATTTATTTATTTTCGGTTGTGCTGGGTCTTCGTTGCTGTGTGGGCTTTTTCTCTGCGGTGAGCGGGGGCCACGCTCTAGTCGTGGTCCTCGGGTTTCCTATTGGGGTGGCTTCTCTTTTGTGGAGCACAGGCTCTAGGGTGTGTGGGCTCAGTAGCTGCGGCTCCCGGGCTCTAGAGCACAGGTTCAGTAGTTGTGGTGCACAGGCTTAGTTGCTCTGAGGCATGTGGGATCTTCCCGGATCAGGGATCGAACCCGTGTCTCCAGCATTGGCAGGTGGATTCTTTACCACTGAGCCACCAGGAAAGTCCTCAGACTTTTTTAAATATTAGCAATCAAAGTGTCCCAGATTTCTTCAGCCTGCGAGGTCACAGCTTCCTGTTGTGCTGCATTACAGAAGTCTAACCCCTCATTCTGTATGCCTTCAAGAAGTTCAACCTTTTTATCAGATATCCATGCGCTAGGGGAACTCTAGAAAATTCTTATGTCAGCCTTTGGGTTGGCCATGTTATATAGTCCAGTTTATCTCCTCCAAAGTGAGTTTCACTGAGCATTTTTTCATGTATAAAGGACCGGAGAGAAGGAGTTGTCACTGTGTCATCCTGTCCTAGGACCCCATCCTGATTTATTCAGTGACTTTTTCCAGGGACGTTTTGTCTGTGGGAAAGACCACTTCCTTCCAGGGAAATCTCAGCCTCAAAAGACAACAGGCAACACCAGATTGTGACGTGTAATTCCCATCCCCAGCTAGAAGGAACCAGGGTGCCTGAGGGGAGGGATGGCTGGTCCCAGGTCTGTAGCAGGAAATCACCAAGATTTTTAGATAAGCCTAGGATACAGAACTGTGTCAGAAAGCAGAGAAGGGGGACAAATGAGTTGTGTCCAAAGGACACAGGGGCCAGTAAGAAGGTGCTCCCATTGGTCAGAGATGAGCATCAATTGAGCATCTAAAAAGGGTACTTGATTAAAACACATTGTATATATTAACATAAAAATAGGAGTTTATCATGATGCTTTGAAAAAGTGAGAGAAAGCAAATAACCTCATTGGGTACCACTAGGACCCCAAGTCTTCATTCAGAAAATTGTCACTTTTGTGAGCATTTATCCAGTCTTTCCTGGACAGCCTGTATTGCTGGGAATTGAAATTGCCCTGGTTGATGAAAAAAAATCTTCTCTTATAGAAAAATTCTAGCTAATGTAAAAGGGTGGTAGAATCACAACATCATGTTGTAACGCCCAGTGAAATCACTGATTCCAGTAATAATCAGTAACAAACGGGACTATCAGATGAGCCAGTGACGGGACACTTTGTGATGGAGGAGATGAAGCCATCACGTCTATACTGTAGCATCCCCGAAGATGGAACTCCCTGTGTGCTTCCGGACGGGATACAGGATGATGCCCACGAGGTCACATCTGAGGTATTGTTGCCCGGAATCTCACTCAGTCTCACGAACTAAATTTTATTGACAGGATTGTAGGAACAAAGCAAACAACATTGCAAGGAAGCACACTGGCAAGTCCAGAATGTGGGACAGTCTATGAGCCGAGCAACCCAGTTTCTGAACAAATCAATGGCTGGGTCGGGTGTGGGGAGAAAGGAAGGGGAGAGGAGGGCACTGCTGTCAGTACCGGAGGCAAAGAGATTTAACACCTAATACAACATGCAGACCTAGTTTGAGCCTGATTCAAGAAAACCAACTGTAAAAGAACTTTCCTTCAGAAACCAGGAAAATGTTGTTAGAGACTCGGCATTGGATGACAAAGAAATATTGTCCGTTTTTTTCGGGATTTTAACAGCATTGTGGTTTGTAAAAATGCTCAGAATTTTCACCAATGCATACTAAAGTATGTAGGGCTTGGCTTTAAAGTTCCTTAACCAGAAAGAAAGAAAGGAAAGGGACAAGTGAAAATAAAGTTTTAAATTTTGATACATTTTGACTGAATCTGAGTGATGGATATATGAAAACATTTTAAAAAGGGATTGATAAACCAATGTTCCAAAATCTTGGTAACTGTTGAACCTGGAAATGGATATAGGAAAGTTCTTTGTATTTATCCCTCTGTTTTTGAGTATGTTTACAAATTTTTTTAACTTCTAAAAAAATAAACACGGTGTAACTCTAGGACACTGGTACATTTCTCAAAATCTGGGTTGTTTGCTCTGAGACCTCATCACATGTGCCATTTGAGCAAAGCCAGTCCCCGGCCCCTTAGCACCTTCTATGCGCCAAGAAGAGAAGCTGAATCCATCTTTCTTTGGGGCAGCCTCCCCTCTCTTCCTTGTCTCCTATGGGCGCTGCTGGAGTAAGCACACTCAGACCTCACACAAGAATAAGCCATCATTTTCTAGGACAGTGCAATCTAAATCCTAATTTAGATGGAAACCATTTCTTCGGGTGCAGAAAGACAATTCTGCCTAAAGAAAGCCTTCTACATGTGGCTGTGGGGAGACGGTCATCTTCTCAGAACCTCCGTGTCCTGCTTCTCTGCCCACAGTAGAGGTTTTGCTCTGTCTTCATGTGATCAGATACCGATTGTGCAAGGACTGGCTATACCCGGGGGAATGCAGGCCACCACTTTTCTTATTTTTAATTGTGGTAAAATGCACATGACAAACCAGTTACCATTTTAATCATTTAAGTGTACGGTTTAGTGGCATTTGGTACATTGTGGTATAACCAATCTCTAGAACTCTTTCCATCTTGGAACACTGATACTCTGTCCCCATTCCCCCTCCCCCAGCCCCTGGCAACCACATTCTACTTTTTGTCTCTATGAATTTGACAACTCTGGCTACCTTGTATAAGTAGAACCATACAGCGTCTGCCTTTTTTGACTGACTTCTTTCACATAGTATAAGTGGGCTTCCGCAGTGGCTCAGATGGTAAAGAATCCACCTGCAATGCAGAATACCTGGGTTCAGTCCCTGAGTTGGGAAGATCTCCTGGAGGAGTGCATGGCAACCCACTCCAGTATTCTTGCTTGGAGAATCCCATGGACAGAGGAGCCTGGTGGGCTACACATCGTGGGGTTGCAAAGAGTTGGACACGACTGAGTGACTAACACTTTCACTTTTTAGTTTCAGTGTCCTTAAGGTTCATCCACTGTAGCATGTGACAGAATTTTCTTCCTTTCTAAGGCAGAGTAATACTGCATTGTATGGATGGACACATTCTGTTCATTCCCTCTGTCAATGGACACTTGAGTTGCTTCCACATCTTGGCTATTGTGATCAGTGCTGCTGTGAAGATGCGGGTACCAAGCCATCGCTTTTGCAATATAAGGTTTTTCTCTCAAAGTGTTGAAAGTCCCAGCAACAGTTTTCAGCCCAGGTCCTGTTAGCTCCTCTCTCTCTGAGAGGTCTGCCCAAGCTCCCTCCCAAGGAGGACAAGCCTGTGTGCATGCATGCGTCTGTGTGTGTGCATGTGTGCTAAGCTGCTTCAGTCATGTCTGACTCTATGTGACCCCATGGACTGTAGCCCACCAGGCTCCTCTGTCCATGGGATTCTCCAGGCAAGAATACTGGAGTGGGTTGCCATGCCCTTCTCCAGGGGATCTTCCCGACCCAGGGATTGAACATGGGTCTCTTATGTCTCCTGCATTGGCAGGTGGGTTCTTTACCACTAGTGCCATGTGGGAAGCCCAAGCCTGTGAGAGGGCAGCAGCTCTGTACCTCCTGACATCACAGAGCCAGGCAGTGGTCACTGCCTTCTCCTAATACACTTTGTCTGAAAACAATTAAAGGAATAGGTGCTGGCAAGATGGTGAACAGTGGAAATTCCATCCCTCACTCCTATTCCATTCCCCAAGGACCAACTGCTGTTGGATGAATGGCATTTTTTCCAGTGGCTTTGTACTTGATTGTAGACATATATTGTACAAATGCATATGTGTGTATAGTTTTGCTTTGTAGTTTATAAAAGTATTATCTCATGAAACAATGTATCACAATTCCATACGATGGATAGGTGCTGGATATCCTCTGTATATACTCTTGTATATTTGTATATAGCCTCTGCATTTACTCTTGTGTATTTGTTGTTGTTCAGTCACTTAGTTGTGTCTGACTCTTTGCAACCCCATGAACTGCAGCATGCCAGGCTCCTCTGTCTTTTACTATCTTCCAGAGTTTGTTCAAACTCATGTCCATTTAGTCAGTGAAGCTATGTAACCATCTTATCCTCTGCTGTGGCCTTCTCCTTTGGCCTGCAGTCTTTCCCAGCATCAGTGTCTTTTCCAGTGAGTCAGCTCTTTTCATCAGGTGGTCAAAACATTAGAGCTTCAGCATCTGTCCTTCCAGTGAATATTCAGGGTTGATTTCCTTTAAGATTGACTGGTTTGATCTCCTTGCTGACCAACGGACTCTCAAGAGTCTACTCCAACTTATATATGTGAGTGTCATTGTTGAATAGAAGCCAATCTGTTGGGTCAAAGTGTATGTACGTTTAAAATCTTAATATAAACAGCCGAAAGAATTATGTCAGTTTACTTGTTAGCGTTAAAGATTTGAGCTTATTCTTTCAAGTTTAGGGCAAACGTTCTTGTCTGTTCTTATTTAATCACTGGATATATCCTTGACCTCTCTACAAGCAAATCTAAATAGCCTGTGCTACTCAGTTAAAATCTTCTTGGAAAATCTCAAGTTAGTAAAATTATCTAATTTTAACTGTTTTCTGCTTACTGTCTTAGGCAGATTTGATGGGCAAAAATGTAACTGTATATTTCTGCAGATGGTAAATTTCAGGATTGGTCCTTTGAGGTATCAGGAAGTCTGAAGTTAATTTTATAAATATATGAATCTCTTGTTTTAAGGATTACACAAACATATTTTTAAAATACCATGTCTCTTTTGAAATTAAAAAAAAGAAAGAAAGAAAACCCTTCACTTCACCCCCTTCCCTTTTTGATTTTCAGCTGCTTGAAAAATTGCGGATTGCCCAGAAAGATCAAGTCCTCTAAGACTTTTATGCTGATATGCCCAGGAAATGTGTTTGCCCCACACCCCAAATTTAATTACTTA
Organism: Bos indicus; assembly: GCF_029378745.1. Lineage (NCBI taxonomy): Eukaryota > Metazoa > Chordata > Mammalia > Artiodactyla > Bovidae > Bos > Bos indicus. The sequence continues at coordinate 30,912,962 of NC_091771.1, read as the reverse complement.
AGCCACTTGAACAGTTTGTGACTGTCAGCCCAGACAAGTGATTTCACAATTATATTTCAAATATAAAGATTTCCTCCAATGAAGCAGAAACTGTTCTTGGCACACACATTTGAAAGGGAGCGATGGGGTGGTTCCCGGCCAGGCAACGATGCCCTGAGAGGCGGGTTGCAGGGAGGAAAGGCCATCTACATCGCGTTGAAAAATATTTTTAATTCTCAGGGAACACAGAAAGCCAGTATTGGAGCAGAGCTGCATCTCTGCCAGCCCTCTGCGCGGTCCTCAGCCCGGAGCATCCCTGGACGCCCGGCTCTTTTGTGTTTCCTGCGTCCTCTCCAGGCGTGTCTGCGTCGTGCGGGGGAGGGTGGGGGTGGCGTGCCGGAGATCCCCTCCAGGAGGAGGGAGGCATCGGTACCTGCTTGTTATGCGACTATTGACTCGCCTCACGGGGAGGACTCCAGTGGCAAAGTGACCCTCCCCTCCGCCTGTCCCCTCCCTCCCTGGCTCCCGCCCTCAGTCTCCCCGCAGCAGGAACCTAACGCGGCCGCCCTGCGCTCCTCCTCCTCTTCTCCTTCCTCGGGCTCCCGGATTCCTGAAGTTACTAGGAGAAATAAGGGGACCACATGGAAGTTGTGACAGCTCCCAGCGGCGCTCCCCTCTCTCCTGAGCCATCACCTCGCCTTAGGGATTACCCGCTGACACGCTGAATGAAGGAGGTCCCCCTGCCAGCCAGCCTGCCGGGATGGGCCACTGCTGCTGCAAGCCTTATAACTGCCTTCAGTGCCTGGACAAGACGGTACTTTGCCTCCCACACCTGCCCCTCCCCTCTCCTTCCAAAGGGCCAGCCGCCTCTGTCTCTGTCCCCCGCCATGGCATGTGTGTGCACTTGTCTTGTGAGTGGAACAGGATATACTGCCCTAGCTGGCAGTATACTTCCCTGTGCTGAGTCGTGAGCCCTGTTACTCTGCAGTGTCTTACATAATTGTGTTTCTGCAGCCTCCGATGTAACTGTTGCATTCTCCTGAAATGTTGAGGGCTCTGCTCCAACATCGTGAAATCCAAACTGCCAAGAAATCCTTGGAATATTCTGACTGCCTTTTAATGTACCTGCTAGAGCTGAGACATTCCAGGTGGGGGTGGGGGGGGAGGAGGAATTTAGATGAGCTAGACATGTTTCTCTTGGCCAACCGCTAACTTTGAAAGTTTGCCACTCTCTGTGACAAACAGCATCTATCCTTGTAATTTCTGTGCTTAAGGTCAGAGATGCAAGCCTCCCCCCAACTATCCCTCGTCTAGTTCTGCTCTCTGTATGTGTTTGCATTACGTAGGGATGCAGAACACAGAGGTGAAGACTTAAGGAGCCAGAGAGTCTGAGGGTGTGTTCCAGATTTCACTGGAAGGGAAATTCACAGCCAGGGGACGGAGACCAGAGTGTGAGCAAGCGCCGGATGACAGTTCCAACACAAAGCCTTTCTTTGCTATTGACATTTGACTGCGAGCTTGCAGAGGGATTCGGAGATGCTTTTAATTTCACAACTAGAAATGTACTGGCAAGAACTCTTGCCTCTGTGATATGTTTTATTATCACACATGTTTGGATTTCTCAAAGATGCATGAAATGGAATTTAGCGGGACGATGAAATTGCCTCCTTTCTACTTGTGGGCGTCAGTTATATAGCTTGAGGTCTAGTGTGTGACCAGGTGAAGAGAAATAAACGGCTTAATATAAAACTCATTAGAAGGAGGTCACTTGGGAAAAATTGGTTACTAGTTCTGTGGGTGAACTCTGACCCAAAGTAGAGTTATACACCACCTAGGAAAATTAAACTGATACATTAAAAGTCACCTGTTCCTTCTTTTCCAGTAGAAATGACTATCTCAATGGGATTGGTTTTTGCCACCAAGACTGAATTAAAATATTTATGTACACATTTATGTGCTTTAGACAAATAGAAATATGCAGCATTTGTACTCAGTTTTCTGCATTTGAATCCAACATTGAAGTGATTAAGCCCTTTTTTCAAGAGAAATGGTCACCAAGTGGTTTTGAAGAAAGCCTTGTAACAGTAATAATTATAGAAGGGAAGGATATGCTACATGTACAGCAGTATTATAATGTTCGTATTTCTAAGCTCTGATATAAAAGTTTTAGAAATAAAAGCTGGTTACCTCATGCGAAGAGTTGACTCATTGGAAAAAGACCCTGATGCTGGGAGGGATTGGGGGCAGGAGGAGAAGGGGAAGAGAGGATGAGATGGCTGGATGGCATCACCGACTCGATGGACATGAGTTTTGGTAAACTCCGGGAGCTGGTGATGGACAGGGAGGCCTAGTGTGCTGTGATTCATGGGGTCGCAAGGAGTCGGACATGACTGAGCAACTGAACTGAACTGAAAAGTCTTTTTCAAGAAAATATATTTTAAAGTGAATCCGTCCTCCTTTTTTGTTTCACATCAAGTCCTTGAAAAATATTATCCCTGTGTCAGTCTTTAAATTGGAGATTTTAAGAAAGATAAATGCTGTTTCTTCTCTTTAGCAGTGTGATGTAAGTGACTTTCGAATGTTTTAGCTTTGAGATGTCACACTTAAGGCTAGTTATTCTTTCCTAATGAAAACTTGCACAGAACTTTCAACTTTCTCCTTAAGCTTACAGTGACATTTCTTGCTGTATCTTTGCTATATTTTAGAATGATATGCCCATTGCAGGTTTTATAGATGTTATGTCCATAGGTGCTTATCTCAGGGATTAGGGCTTTCCATTCTTAATTAAAATTTTTGTTTTATTTAGTTACCCACCTTTCAGCATAACTTCCTAAATGGTATGCCAGAATTGGTAGTTTATTCAGTAGTTACCTGTTGGGCCAGGCATGCTACTTCTAGGACTGTTACGGGATTCCAGTCCAATCTCAAACTCTGGAAATTAGTTTATTCTTTAAATTCCACCATAAAATCCTGTAGTCTGCTCATCAGCTCTGACAATCCCAGGATCAACATGAAAGAGACCTGATGAAATGGTCATTGAGTTGTTTCTGATTACTTCAGCCCATCTTGTTGTTGTTTAGTCGCTAAGTCATGTCCGACTCTTGTGACCCTGTGGACTGTAGCCCGCCAGACTCCTCTGTCCGTGGGATTTCCCAGCCAAGAATGATGGAGTGAGTTGCCATTTCCTTCTCCTGGGGGTCTTCCTGACCCAAGGATCGAACCTGTGTTTCCTGCACTGGCAGGCGGATTCTTTGCCACTAAGTCACGAGCGAAGCCCTTAGTCCATCATAATAAGCCTTAAAAAAATAAAAGGAACATCCCTTCCCCCACTGACCCATACTGTGTACAAATACAAAATAGAAAACTTTATTTTGCGAAGCAAAAATGCCTTTAACAGTTGCTCCTAGGGTGGGCAAAGATGTTCTGAAACATCTTTAAACAATTAAAGAGACCTTTAGGTAATCAGTTTCAGAGGTGGGCTAAGAAATAATAATCTTAAGATGATTCTTTAACATTAATTTATTGGGAGGAAGTATGGAATTTTGCCTGGAGTATAAAATGCATGAAAAGTTTGTTAAATGAACAAATGGTTTTTAAAAGTTGATCATGCCTAAGTATTTTAAGTTTAAAAACACGAGTAAAAGCATCAACAATATTTCTTGCTGGTTTGCTCTGTGCCCAGTTATTTTGGGGACTAGCAAAGAATTCTTAAAAGGCACAGCCTGCCCTATGGAGTTTACCAGTTATTTGGTTGTATTTCCACCTTTTCCAGAGAAAATGCGAGTGGGGCAGGCAGCAGTAACACATACAGGGCAATAAAACCAGTAGAGCGAGACTGAAATATCGTTAAGTGAAAGTTATGTGGTCCTTACCATTCCTGTTTCTGGAATCCAGTGAAAGGAGAAATCAGTGCTGGAATCAAAAGCAAGGTTTCTTGGAAGAAGTGGATCATGACTTGCATGTTGAGGAATGGGGTAGAATTTTGAGAAGGACAGTAACTCTAAGCAAAGGGAGCTGGAGTAAAGATGTTTTAGCCCACGTAGGTGAAAGGTGAGAGTCAATATTGGTACATACAAGCTCATAGGGAGTGTGGGGAATGTTTACCAGGCTGAAACCCAGGCTGATTTTTAACTTGAGTTAAGAAGAGATAGGGATCCATGTTGGGATTTGAGCAGGAAGCCAGTCTGTAGAGAGACTCATTCCACAGGTATCTGTAAGGGAAAGCTGTGACCCATGAAGCCCCCTGGGATGCCCAGATGGACCCCCAGGAGTCCGTCCACCGGTGTATTCAGTGTGGTCCAGGCTGAAGCCAGCAGCTCTGCACATACAGACACCTCCCAGAGCTGGTCCTTCTTAGAAACATTGAGTTACTAAGGGAAATCAACTAGATGTACAACTAGAATGCCAGCCCGTTTTTTAACAATAAGAACTATAACTGACAAGCAAATGAATGCTTACGAGCCTGATTAGACAGGTGATTTCTTTTTAGCGTCAAAGTCTAGCTTCATAAGAGGTAGTTGATAAGGATGGAGTCTGAGTCAACAAGTTACTTAGGCATCCAGTGCCCTCAGGTCTCATTACCCGCCCTGCCTGAGATTACCAGGGAGGCTGTGTGATGTGTGACTGTCACTGGCCCTGGTGACCGCCTCTTCCAGGCTGCCACAGCTTTGCTTCTTCTACTACATATCCCCCCGCCCCACCACACCCCCTCTTCCTGCTTCAGATACAGTCCTGTCCCTTTCGGGCTTACTTTGCATATCTCTACCCTGATGTTTTCTGTGTTGATTGTCATCTCAGAGGCTAATCTAACTTACCTTTTCTCTAAATTCTTGGGAGGGGTGTGAATTAGGGGAAGGCACCTCACTGCTTCTCCCAGCTACGCTTAGGTGATGGGACAGTAATAAATTTGGGAAGGTCATTAAAAGAACATAGAATCCAGAAAGGTCAAGAGACTTCTTCTGTGAGTCATAAATGGGTGAAAAAAAATCATGGTTCTGGCTAATTTTCCTTCCCTCTGCTTGCTCTGGAATCCAGAAGTTTCCAGCCTTACTCCTCTGAGTTCACAGTTCTTCTCCTTGAGGCCCCTGAGTCTTTGTCCTTCCTAACTGCTCCTTGGTAATCCACATGTGGGCTGACACCCCCTGTTAACTGCAGCCTCTTAGGTAAGCTAGATGTTTCCCAGCTACCAATGCCCCAGCATGCATGCATACTCAGTCATATCCAGCTCTTTTTGACCCCATGGATTGTAGCCTGCCAGGCTCCTCTGTCCATGGAATTTCCCAGGCAAGAATACTAGAGTGCAGTGCCGTTTCCTCCTCCAGGGGATCTTCCTGACCCAGGGATCAATTTAGCATCTCCTGTGTCTCCTGCACTGAGCCACCTGGGAGCCCAACACCCCAACATGCACAAGGGCAAAGGCTGGAATGATGCATCTTGGAATTTCATCTGATTTCTTGGGAAACCAGATATGGCCTTGCTCATTTTCCACACGAGTAGACACTGACATGTATTTAAGAATATTAAACATGAATGATGCTTTCCCTTCAGCCGGTCTGTATTAAATTTGATTTCCAAGTAGAAAAGCAGACATAAAATACAGTGGCCTGTGCTAATTATATGTGAAAGAAATAGTACTTATTGATTAAGTCGAAGCATGGCATCAGTGCTCCCTTAAAGCCATAATAACTGAAATGAATAAAAGGTCAGTCCACTTCCCAAAGGAATTTTCCACAGTGCTATATTAGGGATCTGGCCCATCTTCACAATATTAATATTGAAAATGAATGCTGTATTCACCAAAGGCAGTATGAAAGCGACACTGAAGACTTACGTGTTCTGTTGACGTCACCTGGTGGCTGGTTTGTTTTGAAATATAAAAGAAAATGTTTCCCTGTTAAGACAAAATTTTACCATGTGGAATTAACCCTCATGGGTGAGAAGCAATATTGTTTTGTGGAGGAATGAAAAAAAATTCCTTTAAGCTCTTTGTAATTACATGTGTAGGTATATCACTTTGGGTTTCAAAAATTCACAATAAAAAGGATCTGGATGTTTCCTCAAATACCAGAATTGTATAGATTTTTAAATTTAACTCCTTGTTAAGGCTCTTTTGTTTAGCCTGGGAAAAAGGGGCCCAGCTCAGGTGATCAAATTTTCCTGATCTACACTGATTTCAGGGCAGGCTAAAAAGGAAGTTTAGTTGGGCATATTTAAACTTAAATATATATGTATACATATATATACACATACATACATACATGTATATGATGACATCACCGACTCAATGGACATGAGTTTGAGCAAAGTCCAGGAGAGAGTGAAGGACAGGGAAGCCTGTCCATGGACCTCATACTGCAGTGCCTGGGACCGCAAAGACTCAGACACAGCTGAGCGACTGAACAACAACAACATATATTTTTTAAATGTACATACATATGTCCTTTAAAAAAACTATTAGGTGGGGAGGAGGAAGCTGACAAAAACACTCAAAACTATAGTGAATTTTATGAAGTTTTCATCAGCAGGCTTATAGCTGGTCAAGCATTCTTTCCGGGAGAGTTGCCAACCAGAGGCAGACTTGGCAAGAAGGGCCCATCTTATGGGGTGACAGAGGTCCCCAGAAATAGCCAAAGTGCTGTTTGGTGTTGCTGGCCCTCCTGACCTTTGCCTGGGGCGCTCCCTTCCTAGCCCCCTGCTTACTCATCCTCTGGTCTCAGGAAGTCCCCAGGCTGGCCCTGCCGAGTTGAGTTTTATCATGTTGTTTTGTAATTACTTGTTTGTTTACTGACTCTTTGGGAGACTCCTCAGCTTCTTGAAGGCAGAAATATCCTGCCTGGCTTGTCTGCCTGCCAGTGGTGTATGTGTGTGCTCAGTCGTGTCCAACTATTTGCGACCCCGTGGACTGTAGCCCACCAGGCTCCTCTGTCCATGGAATTCTCCAGGCAAGAATACTTGAGTGGGTTGCCATGCCCTCCTCCAGGGGATCTTCCCCACCCAGGGATCGAACCTAAGTCTCCTGCATCTCCGGCATTGACAGGAGGGTTCTTTACCCCTGAGCCATCAGGAAAGCATGCTACGTAATAGGTGCTCAGTAAATATGTGCCATGTTGGATACATTTCCTGTTTCTGGATCAGTTGGGGTGAAAACTCCTCAGATTTACTCAACCTTTTATATGTCGATGATCATTCAAAACACATATATTCAATTTTAATAAAAACCAGGCTGTTCTGTTGGTTCCTAATGTGGGGAGGGGCTTAGGTGGCTGATGCCCAAGAGAGGGTCACATGGGCGATGCTAACTAACAAGAATGGGCTTTTTCACTTCCTGTCATCCCCAGTTTCACACGGGCGGCACTAGCCGCCTAAACAGACAGCCCTGTTGACCAGGCATGTTAGGATAAAAGAGTGTGGCAGGCTTGCTTGGGGCTTGGCCTCACATTCAGTTGCTTGGAGTTCACAGAGTGATGAGCAGGTTGTATACTTTGCCAGGCTTCTGTAACCAGGACAGATCGAGGGCAGTGTTCCCCAAGACTTTGCAGCGCCATGGCTAAGGAGAAACTGGGCTTCCCTGTAGCATACTGATAGGGTGAGAGGTGGTGGGGAGCCTGAGATGTTCATGGAGGGGAGCCTCTGGGATTCCGTCTGCGGGTGCAGCGGGCCATGCTGGGGACACAAGAGGACTCGGAGTGCCAAGGAGACATGCCGAATCACAGAGGCAGCTAAAAAGACACACTCCTGCCATGGGGCCAAGACGAACATTCTACAAGCGTCCCCTTTCCAGTTAAGCCCATCGTGGAGTAAATGGCTGTTTTAGAGGAACAACCTTCTTGGACTTGGCGATTTCTGGACTGTATCATTAGGATAGCTTGGATGCCTAATACTGAGCTCTATTTTTAGCCTGTTGGAGTGAAAGCAGGGGCTCGTGTGCTTGGCACCAGTGAGGAATTTTCCACTCAGTCCCCATGTAGGGAAGCACTAATCTAACGCTGGCCCATCGAGGAGACCTTGCTCCTATTTCAGCCATCCGCTGTGTCATCACCCCGGATCTGGCTTAGGGTGGAAGATGGGGGAAGGAGGATGGTGTGTGAAAGCCTTTCCAAGGGAACCTTCGGGGCAGCCTCACTCCTGATAACTCAGCAGAACTTCAGGCCATGCTGGGCTCTGCTGAGCCACAAAGGGTTGGAAGGGTGACTCTACGAGGCAGGGAGTGGAGAGTGGAAATTCCCTATAGGTTCTCATCCTGCCTGAGGAGCAGTGTCCCCGGAGTCCAAGCTGTTGACTCATTCCATCACGTCATTCTGGTTTGGCTCGAAGAAAACCAAGAGGAACTTAATTGATGCAGAGAATTCATAAATTAGAAGAGTTATGTCATTTCAAAAACAGGCACTTAAGGAAGAAGGGCTGCAGCTCGACTGCTCTGGCCAGTCCCCTGGAGCAGAGCTGCGCCAGCATCTTCAGCAGGGACGCGTGGGGAGGCGGTCGGAAAGGGTCAGAGAAAGCTGACCAGGAAAAGCTAAACAGCTACCCTATCAAGTATTACAGCCCCATGTAGGCTGGAAGGGAAATGAACTGAAGTGCAACCCGCAAATCCACACCAAGGACAAATACCCTGCCAAGGAGGGCAGGGGTGGGTGGGATGTGAATGTAGCCAGGGAATATTTTCAGTGAAACAGAGTCATCAGGGGCTGGCAGTGCCTGTCCTCCAGTTAGATGTAGAAAGCTTGCTGGTAACTTGTGCTTGGATCCAAGCTGGGGATCGGTGTGATTTGGGTGTCAACATTGGGTCTTTATAAGTGTGGGTTGGAGGGAGAACCTCCTTGTGTTAGTGTTTGATGAAGAGTGTAGACCTTGGCTTGAACCTCCTGCTTTGCCACTTCCTGGATAGTTGTGCATGTTACTTGGCTGATTTCCTAACCATGGAGCCTCAATTTTGTCCTCCAGAATGGAAAATAAACCATGGAGCCGGTTGACCATATTTGGAGGAGTAAGTGAGCAAAAGGCTTACCCTGTGCTGTGCCTGGTGTCTAGGAAGTGTTTGGTCAGTTCAGTTCAGTCGCATAGTCATGTCTGACTGTGACCCCATGGACTGCAGCACACCACGTTTTCCTGTCCATCACCAACTCCCAGAGCTTGCTCAAACTCACGTCCATCGAGTCAGTGGTGCCATCTAACTGTCTCATCCTCTGTCATGCCCTTCTCCTGCCTTTGATCTTTCTCAGCATCAGGGTCTTTTCCAAGGAGTCAGTTCTTCCAATCAGGTGGCCAGAGTATTGGAGTTTTAGCTTCAGTATCAGTCCTCCCAATAGATATTCAGGACTGATTTTCTTTAGGATTGACTGGTTTGATCGCCAGTGTTTGATCAAGGTCAGTGTTAATGTTGATCTAGTAATCAGCATGGGCTTCCCAGGTGGCTCAGTGGTAAAGAATCCGCCTGCCAATGCAGACAATGCAGGAGACAGAGGTTCCATCCCTGGATTGGGAAGATCCCTCTGGAGAAGGAAATGGCAACCCACTCGAGTATTCTTGCCTAGGAGATCCCATGGACAGAGGAGCCTGCTGGGCTACAGTCCATCGGTTGCAAAGAGTCATACACAAATGAGCAGACACACAATCAGCACACCTTTCCCGAGTTTAGTTATTTCCCTTGACTTTTTAGCCATCAGATTTGTTGCTTCTGTTTGGCAGCTGACACTTCTTGATGAGCTGTTTGATGACTTTGAGACCATTGGTTTGGTCATCTGCCTTTGCAGAAGGTTGGGCATGAGGGCAGGATGGATCTTCATTGATCATCCTCATCTTTGCTTCCCAGAATGTAGAGGGTGCAAGTCTCTCATCTCACTGGCTTCCCTCCTGTTTGCCCTGCATCTCTTTTCCCTTCCCGCCTCCTCCTTTTCTTCTCTTCCTTCTTCTCTTTCGCTCCCTCATTTGCATTTCTCCTCAAGCAAAGATAGGTGGGGCAGGCCTGACCATACATGTCAGTGTCGTTTTCATCCAAGTGATTCAAATCTAAGGATCTTCACCCACATCATCAGCACCGTCTCTACCTGAAGCCTGTCCTCCCTGGACCTTCAAGCCCCTCCTTTCCCATGTCCCCAAGGCTTCCGTGGCTGGAAAGTGGGGTGTGATGGCTGGTGATGCGGGATACCCACGTACGGGTACCATCCACCCAGGGCTTCATCCCAGGGCTGCTACAAGAGCTGAGGGAAACCTTGGCTTTGGATTAGCAGTCAGAGTTGGCTTATGGATTTTTTGTTAGGTTCTGGTTGTTCCGTTTGCAACCTTGACTAAGTCTTTGCAACTCTCAGCAGCTCAAGAGTGAATCGTGAGTGATGCTATTTCTGTTCTGATAAGGTTAGTATTTCAGTTCTCTGACTGTGCTTCAAATTGAGGATGTAAAGTGAAAGTCCCTCAGTTGTGTCTGACTCTTTGCGACTCCACTGACCATACAGTCCATGGAATTCTTCTCCTGGCCAGAATACTGGAGTGGGTAGCTATTCCCTTCTCCAGGGGATCTTCCCAAGCCAGGGATAGAACCCAGGTGTCCCGCATTGCAGGCGGATTCTTTACCAGCTGAGGTACCAGGGATATAATTCAAAATGTCTCTTTCTCAGGTGCCGCTAGTGATAGAGAACCTGCCTGCTGATGCAGGAGACATAGAAGATTAGGGTTCAATCCCTCAGTTGGGAAGTTCTCCTGGAGAAGGAAATGGCAACCCACTCCAGTATTCTTGCCTAGAAAATACAGAGGAGCCTGCAGACTACAGTCCATGGGGTCACAGAGTTGGACATGACTGAAGTGACTTTGGAGATATTGAAGGAGCAGAAACAAGTTAGTTTTTTCAGTAGTTTGAGATCATTTCAGGGTAAATACTGAAGTTTACCCTCTCTGGAATATCAGGCTCTCTTAATCTGTAGTAACAAGTCAGCTGGCTGTATTCTGCTGATGTTCGAACAAGGACCTGTCCCTGTGATCAGTCTGATTAAATGTTTTCCCCGTGTTGTACTCTCTAGTCTTTGAACTTAGAGTAGAATCACAACAGAGCCAGGAAGGTGCTTTAAAAAGAGAGAGAGAGAGAAAAGAGATAAATGCAAATTCTCAACACATTCAGATATTCAATATGGAAAAGCACCTCTTATCTGTAGGATGTCATCCAGTTGCAAATAAAATCAAAGGAAATGGCAGAGTTGTAATAACAAGCAATGCTTTTTATAGAGGGTATAAGTGCCAGGCATTGTTCTGACTGCTTCACCTATGTTAATTTATTTAACCATCAGGATAACCCTGTGCAGTGGGCATGGCACTGGAAGGGTATGCGCTCTCAGAGGTGGTCTCCTGCCTTCAAGTTCCTGGAGGGCAAGGATGCCGCAGGCTGGGGTGGGAGGTGGGAGCTTCATGAGTGAGGTGGGGTCGACTGTCCCCCAAAGGGTATATCGTTGCTGCATTAGTCTCAAGAGATCCGTGACTTAATCACTGTTAATGCTTGTGACTAAAATAGCTCTCAGAGTTTTATTTTGGCATGAAATTCTGGTATTGCTTAGCACATGCCCTTTGTATGACCTGAGACCCTGCCATGGGCCCAGAGTAGCTCACATGTCACCAGGGTCTAAATGCAGAAGACACAGGGACACAATCGTGACAACTGTCTATTCTCGTTCAGCCCAGATTGTCCGGAGGTGCTGACATCAAAGTCAGTGGAGGTTATGAAAGAAAGAGGGTTCACGCAGCCTTGATGATATCTCTGCTAGATATTTGGTATCCATTTAAGCCAAAATTCCCTCTTGGGAAATGTTTGCGTTGGGTGTGCATTCTACAGAGTGAAAGAAACTTTCCTTGAAGGCCTGTATTTTTGGCATCTCTCACTGGAAGAGAATTTACAGAACACATCTTTCCTAGTTATTATTAATAATAAAATCATAACAAATGTAAGTCTTGATGCTGACTCATATCTTCAACTGCTTCTCTGTTTTATGTCCTAATAGGAATTTGATTTGAAAACAAGTAAGCAGTCATTTAGTGACAAATGGCATTCTTTGCAGTAAATAATACTTCGAGTGGGAGTTTTCCTCTTCTTCCAATGCACAGAGTGGAACAAAATACTTGGAGACCTCTAATTTAGGTGTTGATCTTATGACAAAGAGAAATGTTTCGTATTAGGTTTTCTGTTCAGTGTTCATTAGGTAGCTGGCCGTGCGTGTATGGACGAAAGGGTAAGTTTAAGGAGACTTGGTAAAATAAACATCTGTCTGTCAGAGAGCTATGGCATTGGCATTTTCATGGTCAAAAATCTCGTTAATAGTGACAATAATTAAAAATGTAAAAATAATATGTAACAGTAGATTAATGTGTAGACATGCAGAGAATTACTGTAGGTTGATACCCACAGAGTAGAATGTAGAGAAAAGTGCAACTACAGGGTATTATTAATATTATATGACAAGCTTTGTGATTTGAATGTGGTACAAATGAATGAGTCATACTTGGCTTTGTTAAGTTTTGTATATGCTTATCTAATGAGAAAATTATCTCCTTAAGGACTCGACTTATAAATATTTGCTTAATGTGATTCATTAGTTAAACATATGAAAATCCTTATCCAGCCTCAAACGAGGGGAATCTCGGTGTCCGTTTTGTTTTTTCAGAATGAAAGTGCCCTTGTGAAAGAGAAAGAGCTGTCAATCGAGCTTGCAAACATCAGGGATGAAGTTGGTAAGTGGGGCCTCAGCATGAGGAATGGGAAGAGGGTGTCTTTTTCCTGGTATGTGAACATGTAACAAAAGCAGCTGTGTCTCGATTAATAACCAGAGCAGACCTGCCTGGACAGATGGGAGCATCTTCCCCAGAGCAGTGGTGGGTTCTTGTAGTCTTGGGGGCGGGGCACTGATTTCTCTGCAGCATCTCTGTTATCATAAAGGCAGCTTGCTAACAGTTCACAGTGGAACTAATCAGGCTTGACTCCACTTCTCACAGATGGCAGCGCATCTCTGCATCTGCCTTGTGTGGGGTGACACGCACCCCCCGTGTGATCCCTCCCTCTGCCCCAGGGAAGGCACAGCTCCTAGAAGCAGCTCAGCTCTGGTGGGTAGCTGGAGCGCTCCCGGTAAGATGCTTCCTGCCATTGTTCACCCCGCCGTGAAACATTGTGATCTAGAATGTGAATCTGGATGGCTGTAACAATGCTAGGGTACATCTCGAAACTCCTCCTCTTTGGCCGATAGGATGGTGTCATTCTGGCTGAACCATAGGAGACCTTGCCAGTGACGGGATGACCCCTAGACCCTGGGATATCTTCTATCATAGACTTTCACTCTTGGCCATAGGTCAGACCAAGGATCTGCCACATTCCGATTACTTGATCCCATTCTGTTCTTGGGATCCTTTACTCCAGCAGAGGTGACATGAACATGACCTAGTTCCCTCAGCATGCTCTTCTCTTTATGAGGAGCGATTCTCCTCCATCCAGTGTGGTCCTGGGGGTGGACCACCTGTGCAGGTGTGGCGTCCTCCGCCAGCAAGGCCCTTGAACAGGCCCATCCATCCTAGGTGGGTGGCACCCATTTTGGGGTCAGCTGTGAGGCATCGAGTGTAGAGGCCAGACTTCCTGGAGAACACGGGCCCCCAGGATGCATGGTGGATGGGGTCATGATTTTCAGTTTCCCCCACCCTTTCTTTTTAGAAGTGAAAGTGTTAGCTGCTTCAGTTGTGTCCGACTCTTCGCAACCCCATGGACTGTAGCCCTCCAGGTTCCTCTGTCCATGGGATTCTCCAGGCAAGAATCCTGGAGTGGGTTGCCAATTCCTTCTCCAGGGGATCTTCCCCACCCAGGGATCAATCCCAGGTCTCCCACATTGCAGGCAGATTCTTTACCATCTGAGCCATTATTTTTACCTTCAAGTTTGTGTTTTGTTTCTTCACCATGAGTTTTCCACTTCCTCTGCCATCGAGACAGGGCGGCCGTGGCCTCTTCTCCCCTCCTAGGGGAGCAGTCCTGTGGGGAAGGCCTCACGTCATGGCCCCTCCCCAGCCTCACCTGTGCGGCGCCCACACGCCCGCCAGTGGGATGGATGCGCAGGACCGGAAGCGGCAGTGTTGGTGAGGGTCTCAGGTGAAGCCCCAGTCCACACACGCGTGTCTCTCTCATGCAATGGTCGGGCTCTTGGGTGGTTCCTGGGCCGTGGAGGAAATGACTGAGGTCCTGGCAGAGTGAGCTGGCTCACGTCCGTGTCCGCGGGTTCTCCTTCATCAAAAAGAAATTTGATTAAAGAAGAGAGTGATGACAGGGCAGTCTGCAAGGTGACTCATAGCTCTGAGGTGTGTAGCACCTTGAGTCTGAAGACGGAGGACAAACTCTTCCACTGTGGGGTGAGTGCCTGCCAGGAGAGATGTCTGCTCCCCCTGGGCAGACGTTAGATCCAGGTGTCCGTCCTGACCCAGCGGGTGAAATGTACCAAACCCAGTGCCCTTACCCCCTGTGCTTTCCCGAAGCTTCTGAGTGCAGGAGGAACCCCTCAGGGATCACATTGGGGCTTTGTATGGAAGTCTTCTTTGATTTCTGCATTAGTGCTAAGAGGAGCACCAGAATTCACCTGCAAAGTAAAAAAGCCATGGGGTGTGGGGAAAGGAAGGCCATTCAGCCCAGCATTCGGCTCCAGAGTGCGCTTTAGCTGTGAGTCCCTGAGCCACTGTGGAGGCGGCATTTGTGAGGGGGAAAGACAGGGGGACGGGGGGACCAGCCGTTAACTGTAACATCATGAATTCTGGTGTCTTGACCTGAGCGGTGTTCCTTTGAAGTGAAGAGGGCACCTGGCTATGTTCACCAAGCTGGAAGCTCTCTGAAGCCCACTGTTCCAGAGTTTTTATAATCCATCCTCCAGTGCCCCTCTCCCTGGAGGTTGGTGAGGGGGCCCGGAAGCTCCAGCCCTCTGATGGCCTGGTCTGTCCTGTGACCCACCCATCCTGAGGCTTTCTAGGTGCCTCAGGGAGTCACCTCCTTAGCATAAATTCAGTCACAGAAGGACTCATTATAAATATGAGAGACACTCCTGTCACCCAGGAATTCAGAAGGGTTTTAGGAATTCCAGGGGACAAAGACCAGTACCTCACCTAGCCAAGGCACCTGGCCAAGGTACTGCCCAGACATAGAGAACCCCTCCTGCATTCAGCAGTTTTCTGAGCACTTTATGTAGCAGGTGCAGTCAGCACATTGTGATGGAGGTCCAGGCCTTAGTGACTATAGTCTGTCTACTCACTGCACTTGAGAGATCAGTAAATCCAGACTTGGTCAAAGATTTTATCTAAAGCTGAGTGTCTGTAAGAAGGACCAAGAAGAAGAGCTTAGTTCTCCTTAATCTCAGTCCATCCATTCATTAAACAGTTATTTATTAGGTACTTAGTATGTGCCAGGAGGGCTATCCAGGTGGCTCAGTGGTAAAGAATCCACCTGCCAATACGGGAGACTCAGGTTTGATCCCTGGATCGGGAGGTACCCCTGGAGAGGGAAATGGCAACCCACTCCAGTATTCTTGCTTGGGAAATCCCATGGGCAGAGGAGCCTGACAAGCTACAGTCCATGGGGTCACCAAGAGTCAGACTGAAGTGACTTAGCTCGCACTTGCGTTTTTCATCTGACCCGAAAACTTTAGAAACGTTAATGTGAAATGTAGTTTTAAAACCGAAAGCAGTGATTAATAAAGCAGTCATTCTGGCAAAGCTTCTTAAGTGTTGTACAGGAAGCTAAGTGGTTAAGTCTACATTTGGATTCAAGTTGGCATATTGAAACAGAGCAAACAATACCTGAATGTTTTCTGCAACATGAAATAAAAACATTAAAGAATTCCAAGAGCTTTGATACAAAGGTATGATAGTAATCTAAGTTTGTGATAGTAAGCACTGGATTGTTATTTATTATGTTCTTAAGTTACTAAATAGAATGAAAATGTCAATTTGCTCTTGTTTATAACTAACAGCTTACATATACACACCCCACTGTAAGTATATTTGTGAGATGATTTTACCTCCTGGGGTTTATACAGAAAATGTGTTTTCCAATTTATGATCATAATCCCTTGTATTTACCAGGAGCTTAGTACTTACCAAGCTCTGTCATATGATATGTTTTATTTATTCATTCATTCAGATTGCTCTGTGAAGTAGGTGCTGGTGTCTCTTATATGAAATTGAAGCTCAGAAAGATTAAATGACTTCCAAAAGAGCATACAGCTAGTGTGTACAGAGTCGAGTCTTAAACCCGAGTCTAGAATTCTTCTACTCATTGTATGTGATTTTACTACAGCATCTCCAGCATCACCATCACATTTGGTGATAATTTTTAATTTAATAGATTAAAAAATCAGGTGAACAAAATAAAATAGCTTTTTCTTCCAGTTCTATATGTTGTTGTTCAGTCGCTAAGTTGTGTCTGATTCTTTGCGACCCCTTGGACTACAGCACGTCAGGCTTCCCTGTCCTTCACCAGCTCCCAGAGCTTGCTCAAACTCATGTCCATCGTTGATGATGCCATCCAAGCATCTCATCCTCTGTTGCCCCCTTTTCCTCCTGCCCTCAATCTTTCCCAGCATCAAGATCTTTTCCAATGAGTTGGCTTTTCCCATCAGGTGACTTCCACGCAAAAGGATGAAAGATGCTAGTATGCATCTGTCCAGACATAGGTTAGAGTATAATTATGTTAATTCATCAGTAAGCTATAGCTGTTAGGATTGGGTTCTAGAACAAATAGCAAACTCCCTAAAGAATGGGAGTTTACTCAAAGTAGATGTTTATTTCTCCCTTATATAAAAGTTGGAGGAGTTCCAGGTGGCTCAGTGGTAAAGAACCCACCTGCCAATCCATTGAATCTGCATGCAGGAGATGCTGGTTCGATCCCAGCTGGGCATGGCAACCCACTCCGGTATTCTTGCTGGAGAATCCCCATGGACAGAGGAGCCTGGTAGGCTGTGTCTATGGGGTTGCAAAGAGTTGGACGCACCTGAGCATGCATGTGAGCACCCAGGGGTAGGTGTGATTCTGTTCCACTAAGTCCACGGAGGGGGTGGGCAGGCTTCCTACAGCTCAGCATTCTCCCATTCCCAAGACAGTGGTGCTTCATCTAGTGGGCCAGGGTAGCTGTGGTCAGTACTAAGTGCCACCTGGTCATCACATCTCTAGTCCAGTTAGTAGGATGGAAGAGGGAATGAACAAAAAAGCAGAGACAGTAGGTCAGCTCTTTCCTTGGGAAAAACGTTTCCAGGAATTTCTATCTCATTGCCCAGCTCTAAGTCACAGGGCAAACCTAGTCATAAGAAGGACCTGGAGTTGTGCTCTTCTTTGGTGACTTTGCCTGGATATTTTACTGCTATGGAGGAAGGCGAGAATGTGCTGTGGGCCTCACTTTCCTCCATCAGTAAGATGGAACCCTAGTGCTTGTCACACTAGCTGAATGAGAGGAAAGGATGGAGCGCAATGTTTGGCAGGAAATTGGGGCACAGTATATGCTAATTCCCTTAGGTTTCAGATTAGATTCTGTTGTCTTCCTTCCCTTCACAGCTTAAAAAAAATCTAAGTTAAAATGCAAAACCCAAGAAGGCACCTCAGAAAAAATAACTAATCTTGGGATCACAAAAATAATGCACATTTTCTTATGTATAAAAATATCTCTTCTAAGCACACCAATGAAAAGACAATTTGCCAGACTGGATAAAAAAGCAAGATTCAGCTATGGGCTGCATAAGAGAAATCCACTTCAAATGTAAAGGAGTGGATATTTAAAAGTAAAAGGAGAGAAAAAAGATATACTATGCTAACACAGAGAAGGCAATGGCACCCCACTCCAGTACTCTTGCCTGGAAAATCCCATAGACTGAGGAACCTTGTGGGCTGCAGTCCATGGGGTCGCTAAGAGTCGGACTCGACTGAGCGACTTCACTTTCACTTTTCACTTTCACACATTGGAGAAGGAAACGGCAACCCACTCCAGTGTTCTTGCCTGGAGAATCCCAGGGACAGGGGAGCCTGGTGGGCTGCTGTCTATGGGGTCGCAGAGTCGGACACGACGGAAGCAACTTAGCAGCAGCAGCAGCAGCATGCTAACACCAGGCTTCCCAGGTGGCGCTAGTGGTAAAGAACCTGCCGGACAATGCAGGATATGTAAGAGATGTGCGTTTGATCCCTGGGTCGGGAAGATCTGCTGGAGAAAGGCATGGCAACCCACTCCCATATTCTTGCCTGGAGAATCCCATGGACAGAGGAGCTACTGTCCATGGGGTTGCAAAAGTGATTTATCAACTAAACAACAATAACAGTGTTAATATTACGCAAAGTAAACTTCAGATCAATACCGTTACTATAGATGGAGATGCCATTACGTAAGGATCAAGGAGTCAGTTCACCTAAAAAAGATAGCAATGCTGAATACCTACGTGCCTAGAAATAGAGCTTCAAATCAGACGAAGCAAAACACGGTGGAACTGAAAGAAACAGACCCACTGTTACTGTTGGAGACTTCAGCACTCCTCTCCCAGTCCTGAGAGAAGGAGCAGGCAGAAAATCAGCTGGAGTTTAAAAGACCTGAATAGCAGTTATCAACCAGTTGAGCTAGTTGACCTAATTGACATTGACAGAAGGTTCCAGATAACAAACAGGACGTACATCCTTCTCAAATACACGTGGAATGTTGACCCACGTGGACCATACGCTGAGCCATAGAACAGACCTTAGCAGATATTAAAAAACTGAAATTATACAGATCATTTTGGACTATAACAGAATTAGACTGTAAATCAGTAACACGAAAAGAACCTGGAAAGCTGGAAATACTTGGAAATAAAACAACATACAACTAATACATGAGTCAGAGAGGAAACCACCAGTAAATTAGAAGCTTATGTTGAATTGAGTGACAACACAAACACAAAATCTGTGGAATGCAAAATTCTCTCTGATCAGGGGAGTTGAATCTTCTCACTCAATTTTCTCAGCAACTTTGTCAGCCGGGTACCCAAATACATATTAATGTTCACTATTTAACTGTCACTGTTCTAGGTTCTAAGGCGGAGAGCAGGCAGTGTTATTTAGAAGAAGGTTTGATCTAGTCCGATGTCAGAAATGTGAGTGTGATTATAGAGCTTCAGATATACTGTTCTCTTTGCAAGATAACCTCTCAACATGACAAAGTCCAGAAGTTACCTGGCCTTCCTGTAAGTAAATGATGTTCTGAGCTGGGAAAAATTCAAATCAGTGATGTCAGCTGCCAAGATTAGATTTTTATCCCAGTAAATGTAATTTTCTAAAGTTATTTTAGTTTCTATCTCAGACAGGTGCTTAACCGTGCACAGTAATATCAAAACTACAAACTCCCTTAAATGTACCAGAGACTGGGTTTGGTTGCCATGAAAATTACACCATCAGATACAGTTCCAAAGAACTACTTTCTTAAAGACAATGATTTATTCCAATCGGCAGCAGCACATTTTTTGATATTTATAATATTCTTTAAGGTTGCTAGGTGTATAGCACCATCTGATTATTTTAGATGGAGATGTCTATTTTGTGATCCTCTAAAACATTCGCTCCTTTGTGAATAAAGATAATCCTTTCTGATATATGTTAATATTTTTAAATCTGTGGTTTTAATTCTTAACCTGAATTGACTGAATAAAAGTCAAGATACTAAGGGCTGCCCATAAAATACCCAGAGGACAAGCAGTTTCTTGAAACTTGGAGTCAGCTGCTTCTGCAAAATTTTGACTTCATAATAAATCTAATGTTTAGATCGGTGTATGATTTACAAAGCTCTTCCACGTATTATTTCATTTGATCCTGACAACAGCCCTAGGGGACAGACAGGTAATGTAGATAATACAATCACCGGTTTAACGGTGACTAAATCATGGCTCTAGAGAATAAAAGCAAACCCCAAATCATGTAGCTATTAAGGATAACGGAGCTGGGTCTTTATCTTGTTCCACCATGACCATAGCATGCTGCCTTCGTATTGTAAGATTTCAGTTGGTGTCTTGGGGAAGATAAGAAAAAGCAAGAAAAAGATGTGACATGCTCTATAGATTTAACCTGAAAATTGCCAAAGAGCAGTTTTGCAAAAAAACGTAATGCTTTAAATGACAGACAATCACATACAAATTATGCAAATATAATCATCGCCTCTTTGTGAGTTTCTCAGTCACATAGATCCCTTTTATTTTTCTTGGTATCTTGAGCCCCAGCCCAGAGCTTGTTAGCACATTAAGTGTGAACTATGTCATTGTTTCATTTTATAAATGTGATTGAAATCCAGGAGATGCACCTGTTAGTGTGCCAGGAGTAAAGATGGGTGTGATGTGGTCTCTGAGCTCGGGGGACATCTGTGCACTGGAGGGACGGGTACATAAGCAGGTAACTAAAACCCAGTGTGCTGAGTAAGGTGCTGGAGGTCTGGAAGTTCAGAGGATGGTTTGTAACCCAGTTAGGGGTCTGGGAAAGGCTTCTGGGGTAAAACAGCTAAGCTTAAAGGAAATCAAGGAGTCAGTGAAGAAGTGGTTCTTCTACACTTGATCAGTTACAGCAACAGGGTTAGTGAAGTCCTTGACTTATCTCGTTTGGGAAATGAGAAAAATAGTAAAGAAGTGTTTTCCTGGGGTGATCCCTTAACCAGAGGAAAAGGGCAAATGAGCTTGTCTGTGTGGCACTCCAGTACTCTTGCCTGGAAAATCCCATGGATGGAGGAGCCTGGTGGGCTGCAGTCCATGGGGTCGCTAAGAGTCAGACATGACTGAGCAACTTCACTTTCTCTTTTCACTTTCATGCATTGGAGAAGGAAATGGCAACCCACTCTAGTGCTCTTGCCTGGAGAATCCCAGGGATGGGGAAGCCTGGTGGGCTGCCGTCTATGGGGTCACACAGAGTCAGACACGACTGAAGCGACTTAGCATAGCATAGCATGAAACTCTTTAAACTATTTGCAGACAAAGCAGGGCAGTGTTTGGACTATTAGACTTCGATGATTCTCCCTTCAGAGATTTTTTTTTTACCATTTAGTTTTTCTTAGTTTTTCCAATGCCATTATGAAATTATTCTCACTCATTCAAAAAGTATCCACAAATACCACCAAAGCCAGATTTAAGAATACTGTCCATCAATTTACTGTATTTGGCATTAATTTGAACAAAGTAATAATGTAAGTTGGGCTTCCCTGGCAGCTCAGTGGTAAAGAATCTACCTGCCAAGGGAGGAGATGCAGGTTCAGTTCCTGGGTTGGGAAGATTCCCTGTAGAAGGAAATGGAACCCACTCCAGTATTCTTGCCTGGGAAATCCCATGGACAGAGGAGAATGATGGGCTATAGTCCACGGGGTCACAAAAGAGTCAGAACTTAGTGACTAAACAAGCACAACAATACATAAGTTGCAATATATGCGTCTGTTATATTCAGATCACTCTTTTTTTTAATCAGAATTGTAGTTTTTCATCTGAATTTCAGGTCTTCAGGAGGTTAACTCTGGTGAAGAACAAGGAACTTGACCGATTCTGCACTGCAAGGAACCATGTAAAGACGTAGCAGGTTTCAGTGATAATGAAACTGGTCATGGCCTCTGGGCTCCTTGACATAGCTAATTTCTTTAAAAAAAGAAAAGAAAAAGTTAATTAAGAATTTGGTCAGAATTTAGCTAATCAGGAGTATGATTCCAGATGGAGAGACCAGGGCGGCTGCCAAGTGTGGACACTGTTAGTGCAACAAGAATGGCTTTGACTTTCAAGGAAACGCCTTTTAACTAGGTTTACTAGAGCCCAATATAGAAAACAGAAATCCCAACTTACTAATTTCCAGTGAGAAATGATATTTCTTCTTAAAAGCAGATCTACTTAGAAAGCTGAAATTATAATCAGAAGATGTCTTCGTGGACTCGATAGTATGCTATAAATAATAATGGCATCTCGCTGAGATAGCCTTGGGCAGCTATCTACATGCCTTTCTTTTCTGGGACCTCAGTTCTTAGCCAGGGATCCCCATGGAGGGAGATGGAAGCCTATTAGAGCCACCTGGGAGCTCATTTCAACTATGCGTTCATTGCCCTGCTTCCAACCTTTGTAGAGTAACCAGTCCTGGAGAAGACTCTTGAGAGCCCCTTGGACTGCAAGGAGATCAAACCAGTCATCCCTAAAGGAAATCAACCCTGAATATTCATTGGAAGGACTGATGCTGAAGCTGAAGCTCCAATACTTTGGCCACCTGATGTGAAGAACTGACTCATTAGAAAAGACCCTGATGCTGGGAAAGACTGAAGGCAAAAGAAGAGGGTGGCAGAGGATGAGATGGTCGGATAGCATCACTGATTCGGCGGACATGAACTTGGGCAAACTCTGGGAGATAGTGAGGGATTGGGAGGCCTGCTGCGCTGCAGTCCATGGGGTCGAAAAGAGTTGGACATGACTTAGCAACTGAACAACAGCAGTAGCATTGGGCTAGTTACAGTGTACCTCACACAGCTAGTTACCGTAGCATTGGACTAGTTACACTGTACCTCACACAGCTAGTTACCGCAGCATTGGACTAGTTACACTGTACCTCACACAGCTAGTTACCGCAGCATTGGACTAGTTACAGTGTACCTCACACAGCTAGTTACCGTAGCATTGGACTAGTTACACTGTACCTCACACAGCTAGTTACCGTAGCATTGGACTAGTTACACTGTACCTCACACAGCTAGTTACCGTAGCATTGGACTAGTTACACTGTACCTCACACAGCTAGTTACCGCAGCATTGGACTAGTTACACTGTACCTCACACAGCTAGTTACTGTAGCATTGGACTAGTTACACTGTACCTCACACAGCTAGTTACCATAGCATTGGGCTAGTTACACTGTACCTCACACAGCTAGTTACCGTAGCATTGGGCTAGTTACAGTGTACCTCACACAGCTAGTTACCGTAGCATTGGGCTAGTTACAGTGTGCCTCACACAGCTAGTTACCGTAGCATTGGACTAGTTACAGTGTGCCTCACACAGCTAGTTACCGTAGCATTGGGCTAGTTACAGTGTGCCTCACACAGCTAGTTACCGTAGCATTGGACTAGTTACAGTGTACCTCACACAGCTAGTTACCGTAGCATTGGGCTAGTTACAGTGTACCTCACACAGCTAGTTACCATAGCATTGGGCTAGTTACAGTGTGCCTCACACAGCTAGTTACGGTAGCATTGGGCTAGTTACAGTGTACCTCACACAGCTAGTTACGGTAGCATTGGGCTGGTTACAGTGTACCTCACACAGCTAGTTACCGTAGCATTGGGCTGGTTACAGTGTACCTCACACAGCTAGTTACGGTAGCATTGGGCTGGTTACAGTGTACCTCACACAGCTAGTTACCGTAGCATTGGGCTGGTTACAGTGTACCTCACACAGCTAGTTACCGTAGCATTGGACTGGTTACAGTGTGCCTCACACAGCTAGTTACCGTAGCATTGGATTAGTTACAGTATGCCTCACACAGCTAGTTACGGTAGCATTGGGCTAGTTACAGTGTACCTCACACAGCTAGTTACGGTAGCATTGGACTAGTTACAGTGTACCTCACACAGCTAGTTACGGTAGCATTGGACTAGTTACAGTGTACCTCACACAGCTAGTTACGGTAGCATTGGACTAGTTACAGTGTGCCTCACACAGCTAGTTACGGTAGCATTGGACTAGTTACAGTGTGCCTCACACAGCTAGTTACCGTAGCATTGGACTAGTTACAGTGTGCCTCACACAGGTAGTTACGGTAGCATTGGACTAGTTACAGTGTGCCTCACACAGCTAGTTACGGTAGCATTGGACTAGTTACAGTGTGCCTCACACAGCTAGTTACGGTAGACTGTACACAGCTGTAAGCACCAAGTACATGAGGCAGCTGTTCCTAAGCAATAGATGTCACAGGCCTGTGATCCTGTGGCTACGACTCTGTATTCCCAAATGCAGGCCCAGGTTCAATCCCTGGTCAGGGACCTAGGTCCCACATGCCTCAACAAAGAGTTCACATGCGACATCTAAAAAAAACCCACTTGCCACTATCTAGACCCAGTGCAGCCAGGTAAATAATGAAAACATAATCTTAAAAAAAAATGAGGACATCACTCTGAGCCCCCTATTGGCCCCGACTCCCTGCCTGGGGTCACTGACCAGACCACAGCCCAGAGAGGTGGTCTGGCAGTGACCACTGACTATCTCGCTGTGCTGCAGAAGCAGATACCAGTTCCAAGTGATTAAAGCAGCTGGAAGTCATGGGACTGAGCACTGAGAGCAGTCCGCTGGGCAGAGGAGGCCCTGGGAACTTGCACAGGGAGGGTGTTCCTGTGTGTTCGGAGATGAAGTGTGAGCATTGAATGCCTGGGGAGGCCTGGCAGAGGGCAGCCGCTGCAGGATGAGCTGGGTGGAGGCACCAGACACTGTGCGGTGCAGGGAGACGTTGGAATTGCAGCTGAGCCAGGGCAGAGAGACCTCACTGAGCACCTCGACTCAAGACCCAAGAAAGGCCAGGCTTCAGGAGTGAGGACCAGGACTGAGAATAAGGGTCTCTAGGAAAACTGAAGCGGACCCACCCTAACAAAGGGTAAAATCTAAGTCTGGTGGAGTCAAGGGTAATTTACCTGCCTGTTCAAGTAATACACGCTCCTTTCAGTAAGTGTGCATGTGTGCCAAGTTGCTTGCCGTGTCAGACTCTGCGACCCCAGGGACTGTAGCCCGCCAGGCTCCTCTTCCATGGGACTCTCCAGGCAAGAGCACTGGAGTGGGTTGCTATGCGTTCCTCCAGGGAATCTTCCTGCCCCAGGGATCGAACCCACGTCTCTTATGTCTCCTGTATTGGCAGGCAGGTTCTTTACCACTAGCGCCACCTGGGAAGCCCTCCTCTAGATACCATCCATTTAAAAATTAGACCTACAAAAAGTGGAACCCATAATTAAGCAAAAAGTAGGCAATAGACATGGGTATTGAAGTAACCCAGATGTTGGAACTGGCAGACAAGACATTTTTAAAAACTGTTACAAACATGTTGGCCACTTCTAGAAAGTGAGGAACATAGTAACCCAGATGGGGAAGCCCAACAAAGAAATGAAAACTACAAAAGAACCAATTGGAAATGTTACAGCCCAAAAGTTAAATCTCTGAAATGAAAAATTCACTGGATGGGCTTTACAGCGGGTTGGAGACTGCAGGGGAAAAGGGTCAGTGGGTTGAAAACAATCAATAGACATTATCCAATCTGAAGAACAGAGAGAAAAAAGATAAAAAGAAAAATGAACAGTGTCAGGAACCTGTGGCAATCTAACAGATGCATAATTGGATTGTCAGAAGAAGGAAGAGAGAGGAAAAATAACTTTTTAACGATGTGCAAAGATGTCTCAAATTTGATTGTTAAAAAACAACCTGCAGACTCAAGAAGCAATGAACCCCAAACAGGATAAATACAAATCCACAAATCACGCCTAAGACATCGTAGTCAAACTGCTGAAGGCCGAAGATAAAGAGGAATAATGAAATATAACCAGATAAAGACACGCATCACTTACAGGGGACAAAGATGTGGGTGACAGTTAACCTCATCAGAAACAGACAAAGACAGTGGAATGACATGTTTGAAGGGCTGAAATAATTTTTTAAAAACATCAGAATTTAATGTCCAAAGAAAACATTCTTTATGAATGATAGAAACTTAGAATTACAGGAAAAATTGAGATTATCAAAATGGTAAATGTGTGGATAAATACACAAGATTATTCATTTTGTTTTAAAAGTTTTCTATTTTTAAGTGTTGAGCTTGATGTTCTTTGTTTGTGACTACATTCATATCATGACTACCCAAAACAAGACATAGGACATTTACATCATCTGAATATTTGCCGCAGGCTGCTTTCAGTCTGTTCCACCTACCACTTGCCTATTTCTGTCCCTGTAGATTAGTTTTGCCTGGTCTTGGATTTCCTACAAATGGGAGCAGACAGTCTTTTATGTCTGGGTGTTTTTGCCCCATATGAGAGATTCATCCATGTTACCGAGCTTGTCAGTGGTTTGTTCCTTTTTATTGACTCGTGTTCCTTTGGCATGCATATGCCAATATTAATTATCCACTCTTGGGTTTTGTCCACATTTTGCTTTTATAAATAAGGCTGTTGTGAATATCCTTGCATAGGTCTTACTGTGGACAGATACGTTTTCATTTCTCTCCATTCAATTCCTTCATGAGACATGACTGGGTCAGAGGATAGATGTGAGTTTCACTTTAGGAGAAGCTGCCACACAGTTCTGGAAATGGCTTTTCCATTTTTACACCATCCCTCAAACATTTTGGAGCATTCCACTTCCTCCATAACCTTGCCAGCATTCGGTATTGTCAGTAATGTCATTGTTACCTTTGTTATTATTATCATTGTTTTAGCCATTCTGGTATGTGTGAAGAGCATCTCACTGTGGCTTTAATTTGTGTTTCCCTACTCACTAAGGAAGTTGAGCACTTCTGTGTGCTAGTTGGCTCTGTGGGTATCTTCTGTGAGTTTTCTGTTGTCCATTTTTTATCGAGTGGTTTGTCTTTTTACTGAATGGCAGCCGCCCCCTTCACCTCAAGGCCACCATAGCCCCACCTTCACTGTGTTCCTGGTCTGTCTTCTCGTTTCCAAGACTTGGGTACTGACTCAGGATGCCTAAGTATACAGCCACGAATATCAAACAATTGAAAGCAAGTCTATTGCTAAGATACAAAGCATTTTAACAGTGTCATTTCTAAGATAAATTTGAATGCCTTTTCTGCATAAAAGTATTCTAGGTATTTTATTTTATTTTGAGATCAGTATGCTATAATCCAAGAATTCAAAGAGTTTGTAATCAGTTGGAAAAGAGGGCATGGGGGCGAATGATAGTAGCATGAAATTAAGTTAGTGACTTTCTCTTTAAAATATTTGTCCCTGACGCTGTTCCAAGCCCCTTTTCCTTCTGACTCCCTGTGGTCTCCCTGGTGATCTCAGTCTACCCCTGTGGCTTCAACTGCCCCCTAAGCTGCACCCTCCCGGGTCCATGTCTCTGGCCCTGTTCTCTCCTGAGGTCACCTCTTGGTGAGCCACAGGCACTTCAGCTCTTTGAGGCCAATTCATGTTATCTCCACCTACCCCATCCTCTCTGTGTGTATGAGTGCTAAGTCACTTTTAGTCTTGTCCGATGCTGTGCTATACTAGAGACGGCACCCCACCAGGCTCCCCTGTCCATGGGATTCTTCAGGCCAGAATAGTGGAGTGGGTTGCCATGACCACCTCCAGGGGATTTTTCTGACCCAAGGATTGAACCCGTATCTCTTGCATCTCCTGCATTGGCAGGCAGGTTCTTTACAACTAGCGCCCCCTGGGAATCTCTACCCCACACTATCTACTTCAAAGTAAAACCGAATTACCACTTCTGTTATAGTCCTAATTTATTTCAAGTACAGGCTAAGTTGCTGTAACAAAGACACCCAAATGCGATGGAATAAATAAGATAGGGGATATTTTTCTTGTGTCCTTGTCTGCCTAGGAAAGGCCCCAGGTTTCAGCCTGAGGGAGGGGGAAGGAGGCAGAGTCGAGGGCAGGCAGCTCCCTCATAAGACACTGATCTAAAAGTTGCCACGTCACTTCTTCACATCCCTTGACTTAAGGATAGTCACGTGACCCCACAGAGCTGCAAGGGAGACAGAAAGGTAATATGTCCAGCTGGGCAGTCATTTCTGTTAACGCTTAAAGAGTATTTTGAATAAAAGAAGAGGAGGAGATGGGGGACAAGTAGGCTCAACCACAATTTTAAGCTCCGTTGTTGACACCAAAATTTGCAGAGGATGTCAGCCTGGACAGTGGAGGTGATTACCATCTCTGCCTCTCTGTCTCCTTCATTCTTGATGTCCAGGGAGTCCCCAGGTTTTACCTACTTGGAAGTAGGTCCTACTTGTGTCCTTTTCATCTCTCCTTTTAAAAGGAAAAGGGAAATTATGGAAATCTGCCTGGGCCTGGAATCGCAGTAAGAGATGGATATCCACAGAGGAAAGTTGCACAGGATCTAGCCAGGGTAATAGACAAATATTTCTACTTATCACAAAATACTCTTGGGCTATTATAAATTGCCTAAAACCTTAACTTCTTCTGTGTCTGTGCCTAAAATCAGTGGGTAGAAACAATTCAAGAAACAATTCCTTGGAGTTGATTTGATATATTTGGAAGTTAGACAGCAAGAGGCTGGGAGGAGTACATGGGGAAATGCACACCTCTTTAAAAATTAGATTCTATGGATTTCAAACATTAACCCTTCATTCCTGTGCAGGAAACCCCCGAACAACAAATAAAACATAATCATCAGTCTAGGGAAACCTCAGAGAAAATGCCCCAAGTCCCATGGAGAAAACAGAATACCCCGGCCATGCATTTGTCATCACCATCAAATGGATTAAACTATATTACCCAGTAGCCCCTTGGTCTCTATTCCTCTCATGGGCAATTAAGGGGAATGCGGCCACCCAGACTATGGGACAGAGGGTGGCAGTCAGCACCATGCCATGGGCTGGGCCTCCCCTCGCTGGGAAGCTTAGGAAGGAGCAGGGTCCCAGGAGTTCACTGGTTAGAGCTTTGTAGGGTGGATTCTACCCAATGAAAGAGGAGCCTGAAATCTCAACTTTCAGAAAGTTATTAAAAGCTCCTTCTAAAAGGGATGTCCAACCTGGGAATTGTGTACACTGTCCAGTTTATGTAACAAATATTAATTGGAGGTAAAATTTAAGGGTCATCTTTTCAATGCCGTTTTGCACAGGAGAAAAAAGTTAAAAGCAGTCAATGGTCACTGCAGCCACACGGACCCACCATCTGACCTGTCCATAGCCAGACTTCAGAGAGGTCCCCATGGTGTGTTGGATGAGCTCTGCCAGCTCTGTAGCCCAAATTAGCCCAGAGGAGAGGGAGGGGCAGGCGCCATGCAGGATCCCCGGAAAGCCGCTTCCCGTTTATGGGCAGTAGTATCATATTAGCTCTCATGTAGACGGCATTTGTTTCTCTCCTCAAAACTTCCCATCATAACCATCGTCTTAAATCCACTTCCTCTTTCCTCTTTTGCCCCTACAAATCACTGTTACGTTTTTCTCCTCTTCGACCAAGAAGGTTACTTCTAAGCATTGCAATTACATTCACACACAGGGTCAGTCATTATCCATTTGTTGAAAGGCTCATCCTTTATCTTAAGACCACATAAAAATTGCTCCAAGTATTTATGACTTTGAAAAGCACCTTAACCTTGTTGGGATTTTTGTATCTGTTTCTCCCTCTCCTTCTTTGTTTCCTTTCTTCCAGAACTTAAGGCAGAATAGCCGTGTTAGTATTCGAAAGAGCTCTGCTGAGATTCAAGGCACCTGGAGGGAATCCCACCTTTGCAGTTCTTGCCGGGTCAGCCTGGACAAGTGACTTAACCCCTCTGAGCCTCCATTGCTCTTCTGTAAAATCAGAGCAAAACTGCCCGCTTTCTCCAGCTTTAAAATTGGCTGCAAAGATTAAGCAAATTAATATTGTGTATTTTGTTGTTGTTGTTTAGTAACTAAGTCATGTTCAATTTTTTTTGTGGCCCCATGAACTGTAGCCCGCCAGGCTCCTTTGTCCATGGGATTTCCCAGGCAAGAATACTGGAGTGGGTTTCCAGTCCTTCTCCAGGGGATCTTCCAAACCCAGGGATCAAACCCATGTCTACTGCATTGGCAGATGGATTCTTCGCCCCTGAGCCACCAGGGAATCCCCAATATTGTATGTTAGAGAACTTCATTAATGAAGCACAGAGATGTTGTCATTGATGTTACTGCTAATGTCTCCTGTCGCTGGGCAGCGAGTCATTCTGCAAAGCACATTTTCTCTGTAGATGAAGCTTCTCTCTTTAGGGCTCCATTTCAGAGGGAAATCATAATAAAAATAGTATAGCCTTCCCGGTCTTCTTTAAAAAAGCACAGTGGAAAACTGTCCTTGATGACCCTCAGTCACCATTACAATATCCATAGAATTCTAGAAGGCAGGGGCAGAAGGGGGCTTCACACTCAGGGTGCCTGTGTTAGCCGGCTCAGACTGCTGTCACAAAATAATACCCAGGCCCGAGGGCTTAAACACAGGCATTTATTTTCTCTCGGTTCTGGAGGCTGAAGTGCAGGCCAGGGGCTGGCAGAGTTGGTTTGGTTGGTTTGGCTGCTACAGCATCTGTCCTTGGCCTGTGGAAGGACGCCCCTTTGCTGTGTTCTCACCTGGCCTCTGAGACCTCACCAGTGGCTCCTCCTCCTCCAAGAGGGACACCAATCATGTTGGACTAGGGCCCCACCCTCCTGGCCTCATTTGAACTTAATCAACTCTTCAAGTACCCCCACCTCCAAATACGGTTACACTCTGAGGTCCTGGGGAGTGTGGCTTCACCCCGTGACCCTAGGGGTATACACTTCAGCTGGTAGCAGTGCCCCACCTCCTCATTTTCCAGGTGAGAATCTCAGATCCAGAGAGGTTGAGTTAGTTGCCAAAATTCCCACCGCTGGTGTCTGCAGGACCCGGGAAGACCTGGACTCTTCCTGCCCTCCCCCACCTGCCTTTGTCTCCTGCCCCTTCCAGGTGTGACCTGCCCACCTCCTGTCCTGGGCTGTCACTCCCCCACCCTGCCTCCCCACCCCTCCTAATCTGGACATGCTGGCGGTCTGGATTCCGTCCATGGGAAGGGTTGTTCACCGTCACTGTGCGGAAGTTTAAGTAGTGTAGGGGTGGGACGTGAGTGGGCACTTCAGGGCACGTATTTGGGGATCTTGAGGCTCCTATATGCAGTCATCCAGTTTGGGGGCCATGTTCCCATAGTGTGACCCACAGGTAAGTAAAGTATTAATGCACTTTTTATTTTGTGGCTATGCCCCGAGCCTTGTGGGGTCTTAGGTCCTTGACCTGGGATTGAACCTGGGCCCTTGGCAGTGGAAGCATACAGTTCTAACCACTGGACAGCCAGGGAAGACCCTTGTTAATGCACTTCAAAGCGTCACCTTGATAAGAACTCTTCTGTGTTTGTTCTGTAGCACTGGGAATGCCTAGCAGCTGGAAAATGCGCTTCATCTTACTGCAGCCACACGTCTTATATCTTCCCACTAACCATTTACACATCCATGGAGAGGAGAAAACACATCTGTCAATCCAGCCCCACTTCACTGGGGAAGATTTAATAATGAGAGTCTACCCTGAGGTCTCATGCTTTTAAGATTTCAACACTTTTATAGAATAGACCACAGCACATGCCCATGTGAAATGGAATATTACCGTTCATCACTAACATGTCACAAAACTTGTCAAAATTCAGCAGTTTTGATTTCATGTTTTTCATACTAATTGACAACATCCAGAAAAGCCTTTCCTAAGTACCGTGGACCAGAGGCGAATCCGCCATCACATTTGTGAACCAGGGGCCCTTATATGTACATAAATCTGGCTGTTAGTTCCGTGGAGATTTATTTGGTGTCTAGTGTGTGCTTGTCTCCCCAGTGGGTCTCCTCCTCTGATGTTACTCCTCTTCTTAAAGGGCACCACCACCCAAATCACTCAGACCAATTGCCTGAGTCATCTTCGGGTCCGATCCCTGCCCTTCCCTCACCTCCCTCATCCAAGCCAGGGGCAAGTGCAGGTGGCTTTGCCTCCCAAATGCTTTGCATACCCACCCAGGACTGCAGCTTCAGCCCCGGGTTATGTCCACCTGGACCCCAGACATGTCATCCGCTCTGTTCTCCTTGCCTCCGCCAGCCCATTCACCATTGCAGCCTCCAGGGCACTCTTGTAATCAACGCTTCATGAGCTCCTGTTATCCCAAGTTTAAGACTGTTGAGGGGTAGGGGGGCCCTTTCCAGTTACTGGAGTACAAGCCTCACTCCTCCCTGGGGACCAGGGGCCTCGTGAGATCCGACACCACCTCTCCCCACCTCCACTGTCTCCATCACGGACCCTCAGGCCCCTTGTTATCTTCCTGTCCCTTAAGTGAGCCCCGTGTTCCCAGCTCAGGACCTTTGCTCTTGCGGTTCTTCCTCCTGGAACCCCCTCCCTCCAGCTCTCTGGGCCCCTCCCCTTCCCCATCATTCACATCCATCTGGATGGGGTTTTCTCAGGTGCCCCCTGCATCCGCCATCCCCTAACATTGCTCTCATTTTACTTTCTCCAACTGCTGTTATCTCAGGTTTTCATGATCTGACATCTTGCTGTTTAAAACTTCTGCCTGTGTCTTTATTTACCCTCCTGGCAGTGAGTCTGGTTCTCACCGCACGATTGGGCATGGGATGTAGCAGCTGCTCAGTAAATTCAACTACTGTCTGTTGATAGTCCGCCTGCCTGTCTGACCACAAATACTCAAGCGTCTCTGACTCTGTCCCTGCCCGCTGGTGAGGGAGGCGGATGGGTAAAGAGATGTGCTGCAATTCTCAGCAGTGAGGGCTTGAAGGCTGATTTACCAAAGCCTCACCTCTGAGACATTGAAACCCTGGTGCAGCAGTCACTCCCACCCAGGTGCGGAGGGACCCGGGCTCCAGCCCCTGCTCTGCAAGCCTCGCCCCCTCCCGTGGAGGCCTTGGATCCTTGAGTTATCCCTTCTCAAACCTCCTGTCCTACTGAACACCCACCTGGGGCCCAGGGCATGCCAGTTGCATAGTACCCAGGAGGCACTGCACTAATGCCAGCTCTTTGGTCCAGGGCCCTGGGGATACTGTGTGGACCTGCAGAGATGCCCAGAGACCCCCGACTCCCCACCCTGGCCTTTCACCCACATTTCTACTCCTAGTCCCTGAACCTTTCCTCCGTCTCAGCCCCTCCTTGTCTCTCTTCTTGACCAAGTGAAGTTGCTCAGTCATGTCCAACTCTTTGTGACCCCATGGACTGTAGCCTACCAGGCTCCTCCGTCCATGGGATTTTCCAGGCAAGAGCACTGGAGTGGGTTGCCATTTCCTTCTCCAGGGGCTCTTCCCAACCCAGGGATTGAACCCAGGGTCTCCCGCACTGTAGGCAGGCGCTTTTACCATCTGAGCCACCAGGGAAGTCTCTTCTTGACATTTTCATCAAAAAGAAGGTCCTTAAAAAAAAGAGGGCAGTAGAGGGCAGTGTGGCCGAGGATCCCAGGCAGCATGTTTCATGGACTGAGCCTGCCGCCTGCCGTGGGTCGCTGTGATCTGATAAGAGTGGACAGAGGCCTTTGCCACCAGAGGGCTTTTCCAGGCATTATAGTTCCCCCTGGTGGACACAGATTTGTCACAGGATCACTGCCATCAAAAAGGACCAAACACACACACACACACACAATCAACTGAAGTTTACAAAGATGCTATAATCTTTAAGCCCACATAATTCCACTCTTAAGAATGTATCCTAATGAAGAAAGCAAAAAAAAAAAAAAAAAATGTGAGTGACACAAATCAAATGTCCAATACTAAGGATGTATAAATTACAGTGCATCCACATGAAAATATGGTGGCTCAGATGGTAAAGAATCCGCCTGCAATGTGGGTGACCTGGGATCAATCCCTGGGTTGGGAAGATCCCCTGCAGAAGGGAAAGTCTACCCACTCCAGTATTCTTGCCTGGAGAATTCCATGGACGGAGGAGCCTGGCAGGCTACAGCCTATGGGGTTGCAAAGAGTCGGACACAACTGAGTGACTAAGCACACACACATGAAAATATGAGGGGACCATAAAGATATTAAGCAGGAAGACATGGAAAATTCCTACCAGGGATACTGAAGTCACACTACTGCAACAGCTGTGAAGGGATTTTCAGTGGAAAGTTTTCATTTTCTTTGTGTCATGAGATTATGGGTAATTTTTAAATTACATTTTTTTCCCTTGAAAGTTATTTTGTCTTTTCAATTACTCCCCATATCTCAAAGAAACAATTTAATCATTTATCTGACTGTGGGATCCCCTATCAATATGTAACAATACTGACTGTTAACTTACTAAGGCTGCTGTACAAAGTACTGCAGGCTGGAGGGCTTAAAAGACAGAAATTAATTTTCTTACAATCCTGGAGGCTGGAAATCGAGATCAAGATGCCAGCAGGGTGAGTTTCTTCTGAGGCTTCTCCTCTTGGTTTATAGATGGCTACCTTCCCCCCCACCCCCCGCAGGTGTCTGTCCTTAGACTTCAGTCATATTGGATTGGGGCTGACCCTATAAATGACCTCATTTTAACTTTATTAGCTGCAAAAATCCTGTCTCCAAACATGATCACATTCTGAAGCACTAGGGATTAGAACTTGAACATATAAATTCTGGGGGACACAACTGAACCCATAACAGTGACTATTATAATAATTCCACATATTTGTATACAGTCTTCACCTTTTAGATGACTTATTTTATAATTGTCAAAGCTTAAGCATTATCTGTGATGTAAAAGGTAGTATGATATTATTCCTTATGCTTTATCATGAACTGCAACCAGATTCTTTTCTTCAGTTTAAGTCTAGTGTGGTAATTACTGATCCTTGCTACCTCTTTCCAGTAACAAGTTGTAATTATTCAAGGGACATTTTGGGCAATTGTGTAAAGAAAATTGCTCTTACTGAGTTTTTCCCTTCAATTTTGATTTATGAACTGTGGTGTGTGTGTGTATGTATGTACTACATACATGCACTCTATATATTCATACATACATATGTTCAATTATTGAAAACTACTGCAGACTCTAATCCTGTTTTTGCTTTTCAAACTCATGCTTATGAATTAGAAATGTAATCAGTGCTCCTGGCCTGTCATAATCCTGTTCTTTTAGGAACTATTTTCTCAGCATTTTAGGTTCCAGGGATTTATTATTGGTGTGTTTGCCTCTCACATTATAAAGTACTAAATGTTTTCTCATGAATAGAAATAAAGGAAGAATGTATGCAAGGCTCCAGAGGTTACCCATAAAAATTAGCCTACTTTAACCTCTGTGTACAAAATGCCCCAGTAGATACATTTTTGAGAATTTACCAGAGGCAAGAGGCTGTTTATTTCTTTAGGGACTCTGTTATTGGAACTTGCTCCCTGGTGCCTCAGCTGCAGCTCTTATCCAATATCTTCTGCAGGCCTGGGGCTTATGACACAGGGTCATTGGAAGAATAGAATATCACTTCTTGTATATAATAGCTGTTGGGAATTTGGGGCTTGGTGCTAGATGTGGAAAGGTGACTACTTTGGCCACCTGATGCAAAGAACCAACTCATTGGGGAAGACCCTGATGCTGGGAAAGACTGAAGGCAAAAGGAAAAGGGGGCAACAGAGGATGAGATGGTTGGATGGCATCACTGACTCAACAGACATGAATTTGCACAGACTCTGGGAGATAGTAAGGACACAGGAGCCTGCCTTGCTACGGTCCATGGGGTCCAAAGAGTCAGACATGACTTAGCAACTGAACAGTGATAACTGAGGCCGCACAGCTCATGATTTATTGAAGCAACAGTACAGTTCAGGAAAAGCTCTAGGATGAAAATCAATCAATCATTGCTGACCCCCCGCCCCCGCAAATAGAATCCCAGGCCTTGAATCATCCCGCCGCAAACATGTACAAAATCACACATTCGATGGAAGTGTCCTATCCTTTCTGACTGCAGGAGACCATAACCTTTTCAAACCCAGTCTTCTTAATCATGGTAGTCATTTAAAAAATATTTTAACTCATAAAACATTCAAACAAATCATAGGATTTTCTTATATACATATTGTTGCAGGTGTTCATTGGGAAGTGAGTCCTGTCAATTAAGCATACAACCTCCGAGGGGGGAAGGACAGATGGAAGGTCAGACACACAGATGCATTTCCATCACAAGTAGAATTCTGCTGTCCTGCTCATCCTGCATCTTGCCTTTTTTGTTTAACGATGTATTACAGGTCATTCCAGGAAAAGATTGACCTTGTTTTTTTTTTTTTTTTAGTTACCTGTATCCCATTGAATATGGGATTTGTCCTATGTGTATAGTGGACTTATCATCATTTATTTAACTAGCCCCCCCACCAACTATTTCCCAAAGGCAAATCATGCTGAACTAATTATCCTTCATCAGATTTTTTTGGTTCTCTTGTGACATTGTTGACTTAAAAGATATGTGCATTTAATTTTTTTTTCTCCAGTGTTAACTGATTTGTTGTTATTCATTTCTTGACCTTTTTTTCTGTTTTATTCCATGTATGCAATCTATATCATCAACTTATTGTTTAGATTTACTAGAGTTAAAGATACTGATATTAGTATTAATATATGAAAAGTACATTTTCCCCATATAAAACAGTACTTGTTAAAGAATAGTACATGGTGAGCATTTTTTATTATTTTCATTTGAGTGCAGTGTGCTGTATTTCTAGTTAAGAAACAGTAAGAATGGTTCTCAGATTCCACGAGCTCCACATTCCATGTGTGTGCATTTGTGTGTGTGTATAAAACAGTGTAGTGGTGAGGTTTTTATTTTGTCAACATACATCTTCATCATCATTATACAGAGTTTCAAAATCCAAATATGAACTTTTCTTCTACAAACACGTCTAAATTTATCCTCTGAGATATTTTTCCTGTCATGTTATTTTGCAGATTTTCTTTCCCTTTTTGGTAAAAACTTTATTGAGATATAATTCACATGCCATACAGCTCGCCCGTTTGAAAACAATTCAGTGATTCTTAGTATATTCACGGAGTTATGCAGCTGTAACTATAATCTGTTTTAGGACATTTTCATGACCCCAAAAAGAAACCCCGAACTTTTCAGCTGTCACCCTTCCCAAGCTCCCATCCCTAGGATTTCAATTTTGAAAAAAACTTGAACCTGCAAAGCAGCTCTTCAGTTTATACCCCCACCGTTGCTCCATCAAAGGCTAGTTTTCTCCTACCTTCCCTGTATTATCAAAATATTTCATCTCGATCAACCTTGGAGGTAAAAAAAATCTCTTGCTTTGATCTGCATGTATTGAATCATGAATGGTGCCGACCATCTGTTCTTGTGTTTGTAGACTGTGCTTCATCTCTGCACTGCCTTGTGGGCCTGTTGTAAATACAAACATTGTTGTCACTGCTTTGTTTTTATCCCATTCACCGTGGCACGGTACACGGGGCAAAGACTATGAAGTTCAGTTCAGTCGCTCAGTCATGTCCAGCTCTTTGCAACCCCATGAATCACAGCACGCCAGGCCTCCCTGTCCATCGCCAACTCCCAGAGTTCACTCACACGTCCATCGAGTTGGTGATGCCATCCAGCCATCTCATCCTCTGTTGTCCCCTTCTCCTCCTGCCCCCAATCCCTCCCAGCATCAGGGTCTTTTCCAATGAGTCAACTCTTCGCATGAGGTGGCCAGAGTATTGGAGTTTCAGCTTCAGCATCAGACCTTCCAGTGAACACCCAGGACTGATCTCCTTTAGGATGGACTGGTTGGATCTTTAGTTCACCTGAATTACAGAAACAAGAGCACTCTCCAAAGAGACCCTGTGCACCCGGACACTTACCCTGGAGCCCATTGCTCGAGGCTCACCAATAGTTACCGTGTGTCTCCTGTCCATCCCCCATCCTTTTCTGTCGGAGGACCCTTCACCTTCCCCCAGTATAGGTGAAATGATTGCTGTTTGTGTGGAGGTGGGGAGGAGAGATGGACTGGGAGTTTGGAATTAGCAGATGCAAACTATTACATATAAAATGGGATAAACAACAAGGTCCTATTGTATAGCACGGGGAACTATATTCACTATCCTGTGATAAACCGTAATGGAAAAGAATTTTTTTTAAATGTATATATGTTGCTCCTCTATTGGCCTCAGTTTGACTATGTCTCAATCCATCGAGCACTGTTTTTAATGGATATTCCATGGTCGTTCTGTTAAAGCCCAGTCACTCCAGGATAAACCTGTCTTTGCGTGTACATCTCTTCCGTAGTCTGTGGATCCTGGTTGTTTCTTTCACTAACTAGGGTCCCTGGTGAAATTCTAACAACTTGCCAAGGTTGGAGGGTCTTTGGGGAAAACTGGAGCTCTATTCAGACCCTGGGGCATAGGTGATTCCTCACCGCTGCCTCCAAGCCTGAGCCACTGTGACCTTCAGTTCCTGGTAGGTTCTGGCTGTTTTTATGAGGCCCATGACCTCCCTCTTCCATGATCTCACTGCCAGGGACCAGAAAACCTCAGTCTACTTCTGCCGTTCCTGCTGTATTTGTTAGCGAGCGAGTCTTGCCACCCGTGGTGGAAAGCCCAGTGCACACTCATCCTGACATGTATATTGTTGTTATCGTTTGGTTGCTCAGTCATGTCTGACTCTTCATGATCCCATGGACTGCGGTCCACAGGGGAGAAAAAGTCTGTACAATAATGTCCTTGTGCATATTAATACTTCCAGCTTTCCTCTGTTTGTGATTTTTTATAAAATACAAAACTAGTTTTTAAAAGCCTCAAGAGTATAGCAATTGCTTAAACTGTAGACCAACCAAAGACTTTTGAGAAGTACTTTTGTCATCAGCATTCTTTAGAGTTGCTGGCACTGGTGGTAGTAAAAAGCAGAGGGCTTTTCTGATCAGTCTGGTTATTGCTTTTAAATTCTCTACAGACATTATATCCTTTTATTGCCCACACCTGACGTGGGCAGCTCACCACCTTGTTCTCAGTACACCAGCGGATCCTAACTTTCTCAGATTGTGTATCAGAATCCTCCGTCAAACAGTGGGACCCAGGACACAGGCCAACTGAAGCCCTGGACCAGGAAGGCCTTTGGGACAGCATTAGGCTGCTGGGCTGGGCCATATTCTTATACACTGCACACAGAGCAAGACCCAGCCTGTCCACCACTCATTTCACCAGGGAAATAGTGTCCTTAAACATATCCTGCCTTTGCAGCTCTTACTCTACACACTGTGTGACCTTGGGCCAGTCACAGGAGCTCCCTGGGAGCAGGTTCACCCCAACATCCAGGGTCTGTGTTGAGGCTCAGATGCTGTAGGTGGGAAAGCATTATGTGTGCTTGCGTGTGTCCTAAGTCCCTGCAGTCCTGTCCGACTCTTTGAGACCCCATGGACTGTAGCCCGCCAGGCTCCTCTGTCCATGTGATTCTTCAGGCAATAATACTGGAGTGGGTTGCCATGCCCTCCTCCAGGGGATCTTCCTGACCCAGGGATGGAACCTGAGTCTCCTGCCACTCCTGCTTTGCAGGTAGAGTCTTTACCACTGAGCTTCTGGGGAAGCCCAGGGAAGCATCTTACAAACCATGAAGCTCTGCAGAAGGAAGGGGATCTTGCCCTGGTCCTTCTGCCCACACCTTGATGTTGTAGCACAGGGGTTGCAGACGCGAGGCTCTGGGCGCATCCTGGCAGGTTTGTGACCGTGCGCTGTCCATCCCCCCCAGCTTTCCATGCGGCCAAGTGTGAGAAGCTGCAGCGGGAGAAGGCAGAGCTGGAGCGGCGCTGCGAGGCGGAGGTGCGGAACCTGGGCTGGCAGCAGGAGGCCGAGCTGCGGGACCTGGAGCGGCGGCTGCAGCTGCAGTTCGAGACCGAGGTGGCCCGACTCCAGGAGGAGCACCACGCGCAGCTGCTGCGGATCGGGTGTCAGCACCAGGAGCAGGTGAGTCCACCTGGCCCGCCCTGCCCTGGGGAGCCACAGGCCGGAGGTGGAGGGGAGCCGGCCGCCTTAGCCCGGAGTCCTGCCACAGGTGAGCTCCCCGGTCCCCACCCTCACGCCTCGGTTCTGTCCCCTGTCCCCTCTCTGTCATCCCCACCAGCCACTCTGGCCTCCTCCCATGTCCTCCCAGGCACACTCCCACCTCTGGGCTTTTCTGCTGGGCTGTGCCCACTGCCTGGTAAGCTTCCCTGGTGGCTCAGTCGATAAAGAGACTGCCTGCAATGCAAGAAGACTTGGATTGGATCCCTGGGTCGGGAAGATTCCCTGGAGGAGGAAATGGCAACCCACTCCAGTATCCTTACCTGGAGAATTCCACGGACAGAGGAGCCTGGCGGGCTATAGTCCTTGGGGTTTCAAAAAGTCAGACATGACTGAACAACTAAGCCAACACACCAATGCCTGGAATGCTCTCCCTCTAGACATGCCATGGCTCCCTCTCTCCCTCCCTGGTAGCCTTTTCTCACTGAGGCCTTTCCTCACCCAGAGTTACAGCTCCTTCCCCCCACACACACACTCCTGTCCTCCTCCCTGCTTTAGTTTTTCCTGGGCACTTATTACTACCTAATGTGTGATAAACTTGACTTTGTACCCTGTTGATCTTCTGCATAGCCCATGAGGGCAGTGGAAATAACAGACACACGTATATCTAGCACGTGCTGTGGGCCACACTCTACTCCCCCCTCTTTTCCTGGACTAACTCATTTAACCCCTATAGTCACCCTACCAGGGAGGGACCATTATTACCCCATTTTACAGGTGAGAAAACTGAGACCCGGAGGTTAAATACCTTGCCAGAATTCATGCTCATGGAAGAGCCAGGGTTGGACCCAGTCTGAACCCAGGGTCCGTGCCCTCAAGCCCTGAACTAGGGTTTTCTGCTGGATTTACTCTCGAGTCTCTGGCTTGGCACTGCCTGCCTGCACAGGGTGGGCCTTCAGTGTGTATTTGCCTGATGAAACAAGGATTCTGCTCATTAACCTTAGCCTGGCAGTCTTCCCAGAGAGGGTCATTCATCCTAGAACAGCTGGGGAAGAATACCCAGGGAGCCAGTCAGTGTGAAAGCGGGTGGGAGCCAGGCATGCCTGTCCCCATAGCCGGCTGCAGGGTCCATTACTGCATTGGCACCAGGGTGAGGTGAGCCCGCTCTGCCTCCATGAAACTCATCTGCTTCTCCCTTCTCTCTTCTTCCTAAGTCCCTAAGGCTCTGATGCCCTAGTGCCCACCTTCTAATTGGTGTATTGTTGCCCGGAGTCTGCTTCGCTATCCCTAAGGTCAACTGCACTCATGAAGAGCACTCTTCACATCTCAGGCTAATGCCAAGTGGCCCTTCACAGCCATGAACATTTGGGCTGCATCCCCAGTAGGTATCCCTGACAGCGATGGTCCCCAGAGGCTTGACAATCATAGGGGAGAGATATTAGAGTAATAATAAGTACTGTCGTTGGAAAGAGCAGTCTCCGATTTGACAACACTTTCCTCTATTCAGCATCTCAGCATCTTCTGTTCAGCATCCTCCTCCTTTTAGAGGCTTATGGAAACCAGACACACCTGCCTTTTTAAGGTGGTGTAGACTTAGAGGCCAGAAACAGATAGGTTACAGGTAAGGTTACCTGCTAGGCTAAGATTAGAAATGGAACCTGCAGCATCTGCCCTAAGTAGACATTCGCTCAGCTGCTGTCTGTAGTCTTACCTGCTTCTTGACTCCCTGATACAGGTCAGTCCTGGGGCAGATATCGGCTGTCCTGTGTCCTATATCCTGGGGTAGTCAGGCCCAGTTTTATATGTATACCCATATTCACTGATTTTGGGTCCAAACTTTTGGTTGGTTGAGAAGATGTCAAGAGATGGGAGGAAGGGCGGGAAGGGGTCTCCCAGCAGGAAGAGGAGCCTCTGAACGAAGGCTCACATGGGGGTGTCGTGTGTGGGAAACCACTGAGCCGGGGCCCTTGCTGAATGGAGCCCGTCCACCAGCCGAGGGACCCCAGGCAGAAGCTCAGTAAGCTGGGCACGTGCTGGGGGGTGTGGTCTCACCCACCTCTAAGCTGAGACCATAGGCTTTAAAAGATTTTCATTTTGTTATTGTTTAGTTGCTAAGTTGTGTCTGATTCTTTGCAACCCCATGGACTGTAGCCTGTCAGGCTCCTCTGTCCATGGGATTTCCTAGGCAAGAATACTGGAGTGGGTATTCTCCCTTCTCCAAGGGATTTTCCCAGCCCAGGGATCAAACCCAGGTCTCCTGCATTGGCAGGCAGATTTTTTACTTCTAAACCACCAGGGAACCTAAAGATTTCATACTGGGAGAGATTGGAGGCCCTGACTTTTCCACTTGAGAGTGAGTTATCTGAGCTACTTAGTTATATTTTTAAAGAGCTCTGTCTTATGAGGGCTCTGAGTTCTGTTCTTCTGGATCCTTTATGATAGCTAAAGTGGTTCATTCATTTATTCATTCACCTATGCGAAGAATAGTTGTGAATGCCCTCCATACACAAGGCCTCATGTTACTGCAAAAGATGCCAAGCTTTATAAAATGTGGACCTACTTGCTCTATAGCCTCTGGTTATAGATCCGGGGAGTTTCTGAGGCACGTGCTCCAGAAAATGTAATACTGGGTGGGAGATACAGCTGCTCTGTTCAGGAACTGAGAGCTCGCTTCCAGCTGGGAAGATGCAGGAAAGCTGTATGGTGGAGGTTTCATCTGCATGCTTTGCATTTGAGCAGACCTTTCCTCTAGAAACCCCTGGAGGAGGGCATGACCACCCACTCCAGTGTTCTTGCCTGGAGAATCCCATGGACAGAGCCTGGTGGGGCTATAGTCCATGTGGTTGCAAAGAGTCAGACACGGCTGAGCGATTTTCACTCGCTTCCTCTAGAAACCCATTGGTTTGGGGACGAGGCCAGGGATGGATGGTTTAAATCTGTGAATTATTCAGACCCCTGAGTCTGCTTCTGCGGCCGGATGTTGGCTGTTTACCTGGCCTTCAGCTTCTCTGGCAGGGAGCACGTGGCAACAAGGAAGAAGGCGAAATGAGCACCATTTCCAGGTAGAGGAGACGTCCGTGTGCTTGGTCCAGGACGGGACTCGGTGCCTGAGCACAGTGGGATCTGGAAGGAAGGTCTGTGGTTTCGGTGATGTGTGCAGACCCTCCACGAGCAGGTCTTCCCCTTGGGGTGGTCGAATTCGGCAATGCCCACACCTCCTGCCGCCTCTGTCCTTCTCGAGCCTTGAAACTCGAGTTCACTGACCCAGCCTCTCCCCGGTGCCCTAGTGTCCTGACCGTGCTGGGAGGCTGCTTCTGTTCCGACCTAGGAGGTTTTTTTTAAACTTACTTATTTTGCTTTTGTCGGCGCTGGGTCTTCGTTGCTTTGTGCAGGCCTTCTCTAATTGCCGAGCGCGGGGGCTAGTCCCCGCTGCAGCGTGCAGGCGTCTCACTGAGGCGGCTTCTCTCGCGGCAGAGCCCGGGCTCCAGGGCGTGGGCTCAGTAGTTGTGGCTCACGGGCTTTGTTGCTCCACGGCACGTGGGATCACCCTGGATCAGGGATGGAACCCGTGTCCCCTGCATCGGCAGGCAGATTCTTACCCCTGGACCACCAGGGGAGCCCCGGACACTGGATTTTCTGAGACTTTACTCCAGTCCTCCCTTGCTAAGGCAGGCTGACCTCTGATGTCAACACAGGACCCCCCCAGGAAAATCCAGCTGTCCATTCACCGCAAGAGGCAGAGGCCATGTCTCTGGCCACACGTGGGAATCCCATGGGGGAGCTG
The DNA here is from genome assembly GCF_029378745.1 of Bos indicus. Taxonomy (NCBI): domain Eukaryota; kingdom Metazoa; phylum Chordata; class Mammalia; order Artiodactyla; family Bovidae; genus Bos; species Bos indicus. Next base: position 30,869,589 of record NC_091771.1, on the reverse strand, counting down.
CTGATGAAACACCCCTTCTGTCCGCACCTGGAATTGGAGTCGCCGAATAGGGGTCCCCGGGGCCCAGAGCTGTAGGTGTCTGGTGTCAGGGGACGAACTGGGCCTCATTCTTTGCCCTGCAGCCTAGTTAGGGCACAAGCAGGGGCATGGCTTGGCCTATGCCTTTAAAGATACAGCGTGACTCTTATTTTAAAAGTCTGATTATAGAGGTGTTTCATCAAATTGGTGCTCATTCTGGAGCTCACAGTGCATTAACAGAAGCGAAGATTGCCCGAGCTTCCCCATCTCAAAGCACACGAGGCAGAGTTTTCACTGTAAACACAGATGCTTTTCATTTTTGCTCCAAACGTACTCATGCACCAAGCCTGGTATTTAGTGATCTGACTTGTGACCTTTGACCCCTGCCTCCAAGACCTCTTGGTCTGGCCCTGAAGCCCCTCGCTCAGGGCCCCCTGATGTTCTGGATTCTGCATTTTGAGCAGAGATGCCTTTTGAGAGGAGCCTAAGTGTTCATCCTCTGGGTTTACGTTTGCTTTGTCTCATATCCAGGATACACTTTCTGCCATTTCCTAAAGAAATGATCCTTTTAGACTCACTGGCGGCCACAGCATCCTCACACTTCATCACATGTACAGAGGCCGCTTTGGCGGTCGTCTTGCGTCCTGACTCTGATTCGTCCCACACAGCAGGCACGCAGTCACCATCAGCAGAAACCACACTTTCTAATCAAAGAGAATGAGGTCCCAAGGGACCCTCCATCTTCCAGTGTGAGAGCCCCACCCATCACAGCACGGGGCCTCCGGATGCTGAGACGTGGCCGAACAGGAAAGATGGGGGCCTCTGTGGACACCTGCCCACCCAGCGGGCGGCAAAGGCACCACCAGGCAGGGGATACAGTCAACCAGGGAGCTCAGGCAGGGCTGGCCGTCAGCTCCAAGTTGGTACCAGAGATGCTGTAGCAGGAAGGCGGAGTCAGAGGGATGGTGAGTTGCCTTGGTATCTGGAAAGCGTTGTTTAGAGGGCCCTGGAGAGAAAAGACAGGGGCGGCCCCCTCTGTCTCATCAGATAGGAATACGTGTTATGGGTGGGGGGCAAATGGGAGTTTAATCTGGTTTTCTTTAATGAGAATATGTAAAGCCATGCTTCTTCATTCTAAATGGAAGTCTTCTCTAAGTGAATTGGCGAAGCCTCCCCTAATTGCATTTTGCAAGTGGCTGGATGAAGTAAGCCCACAGCTCTGTTTTTGACCGTCTAAGAGAAGAGGGTGGCTTCCCAGGCCTTTGCTTTGATAGGACTCAGCTAAACAGCAAGCAGCTGCGGAGACAGCCTGGTGCAGGGAGCAGCTTTTCTGTATGACTGGGACTACTTGCTGGGCATGGGGACAGATCTCTCTGTGGCAGCTCAGAACTCTGTGCTCCGGGAGGAGGAAGGAGGCTGGTCCAGCAGTGGGTATTTATTTTGGGGGTGGGTGGCTGGGCAGAGAATTCCTCAGGGTTCTAAAAGGAAAAAAATGAAGCTTCACCCAGCATAAGTTTGCTGTGGCACATAATGATTCAGCACCTCTGTCTCTTTCTTGGTGTTCCCAGGTGACTCAGCAGTAAAGAATCTGCGTGCCAATGCAGGAGACACAGATTTGAGCCCTGGGTTGGGAAGATGCCCTGGAGGAGGAAATGGCAATCCACTGCAGTATTCTTACCTGGAAAATTCCAAGGACAGAGGGGCCTGGCGGGGCTGCAGTCCATGGACTCACAAACGAGTCGGACACGACTAAGCTACTAACATGATGCAAAAAAAAACAAACGGACCTTGTGTGTTCCTTGGGTCCACTTATCTGACCCTTTTCCAATGCCTGCCAACCTGGAGGTCTTCTCAGGCTGAGCACTCAGACAGGCTGCTGCTCCATGTTCTGGAAAGAAGCCAGGAGCCATGGAGGAGAAGCTATGGGGATTGAAACTGGGACCAGAAAGAGGAAGGCCAAGAGTGCACGGCCCCTTCCTCATAGAGGAAACGGCCTTGAAAAACCATCCACAGGTCTAGAAACCCAAATCACACAAGAGGAAGGACCACGGTACCCTAATTTTGGCTCACTGGCTCTCACTGTTAGTCTCTCAGTCATGTCCAATTATTTGCGACCCCATGGGCTGTAGCCCGCCATGCTCCTCTGTCCATGAAATTCTCCAGGCAAGAATACTGAAGTGGGTTTTGCCGTGCCCTTCTCCAGGGGATCATCCTGACCCAGGGATCGAACCTGGGTATCCTACATTGCAGGCAGATTCTTTACCATCTGAGCCACCAGGGAAGCCCGGGCTCTCACTGGTTTCCTTCAGAACATTCTGGGCTCTCCTCTTGTTGCATATGGAGGAATTAGGGAATCAGTATTGCCTTCCTAGAAGCCCCTCTGAGAGGCTGTAATAGATAGATCATGCCCTTACATCATCCTTAATATACTGGGTGTGGCATTTCATCACCACTGAATCAGAGACCTGCCTCCAGCAAGCCAGAAGGGCATGCGTTTACCCACCACCCTCGCCAGTCAGGGCAGACCCACCACCAGGACACAAGGTATTCTTCTGGAACATAGGCCTGGCATCCATCTCTCTTTTCTGGAGCCACCCACAGCAATTTGGGTCAGAACCCAATAAATCAGAATCATTCCAAGCACCAGTGAAAGATTTTTCTTTATACTGAGCTGAGTAAGACACCTCCTAACAATGTGTGGGCACTTGTTTTTTATGGACAGTGTGCTCTGGGCTTATGGGACATCATCAGTGGAGCATAAAGGAAAGCTAGTTCCTTTTTTTTTTAAGCCAGTGATTTATTTTTCCAAGAGACTGAAAGACTTTGGACAACAAATCCATTAAAAACCTTCATATAAACAGGATTTGGACAATTAAATACTGTGGTGATCAGCCTTTCTGCTGAGTGGATTCATAGCTCTGAGCCTCAAGTAAAATATTATTTAATCAAGAGTGACCAATAAATAAAAGTGAATCATTGCATACCAAGTCCATTTTCATGTCATAATGCAGATTTCCTATCACTTGTCAGATTCACTGTTGGTTTTGCCAGTCTGTTTTAGTGGATGAAGGTCTCAATTACCATAGGAGAGAGAAGCCGGGCAAACCTCCCCAAGCAATGACAAGTCCAGAATGGGAACCAGTCCTGTTTTAAAATACGATAGTCCTTTGCATTCCCTTTACAAGTGGGCTTCCTTTCTTGTGAAAAGCTCTTCCTCCTAACAAATCAAAGATCAGCCTGTGAATGACCCCCTGAGAAATGAAACCCTCTGAGAAGTGGCTGGACAGTGCTCTGAACTGCCCCCCACAACAGCTTCGGGGTCTGGGCACATGTCCTTCCAATGCCAGGTTCTGACACATGAGTATACCACAAAATGAACGTAGTGGTTTGTAACTAGCATTTTGAAAAATATAAAGTTACAAAGGATGAAAATTTTAAAGCCAGGTTATTGCAGGTAAGAAAGGAAAGTGCCGATCCATGAAATTTAGTTTCACACATGCACCCATGTACGTGTGTGTGTGTGTGTGTGTGTAACAATGTAAAATGGTGCTTTTACAACGGGTCACCGACGGAGAACTTGGAAAAACATTGTTCTGGTTTGCTGTCATAGGGAGAGGTCACCTTATGCAATGATTCCTGTAAGTCATACACTTGAAGTTAAAATAATACCCCAACAACAAATGGAGAAGGAAATGGCAACCCACTCCAATATTCTTGCCTGGAGAATCCCATGGACAGAGGAGCCTGGCAGGCTGTAGTCCACGGGGTTGCAAGAGTCAGACACGACCGAGGGGCTAAACCACCACCAACAAAAATAACAAAAACAGTAAAGGTGGTAGGTGCGTGGTGGACGGGCGGTGGCGGTGGCGGTGGCTGCGGAGGTCGGGAGGGGAAAACAAAGCATCCTGGGCTGGCTGCGTTCCCAGGATTAAGTTCCTGGAGATGCATCTTCAGCCAGAGAAAGAGCAGCTTCTCGGGGGCAGCTCCCACAGCCTGGGCAGGGGAGGTCCACTCCGCCATCGGCGGGGAGCACGTTCATGGCTGAGGAGCAGGGGTGGTGAGCACACATCTACCCGCTTGCCTGGGGCTGGTGAGCAGGCTGTTGGGCGCTGGTTGCTGGTCTTGCAGGGGAGGCAGTGGCCGGGCATTTGAGAGCCTCATCCATGGAGTCAGGCAGCCTCAGGCTCTGCCACTTACTAGCCCTTGGGCAAAACGCTTCAGACCTCTCGAAGCCTCAGTTTCCTCATCTGGAAAATGGAGATGAAAATATTGACTTTATTGCTGTGAGGGTTGAGTGGAGGATCAGGCAGCTGGATACGTGTTGGTTCCCTCCAGCTACCTTGCCTGCTGTAGCTCCCACCTGCCGCTGGGGGGCAGGACGGACCGTCTGGTGGGGGAGGACCCTCTTCTCTTCCTTATTACCTGGTGGAGGGCTTGGTGGAAGGGGCAGGAATGGAGGCGGGGGTGAGAAAATGGTCCTGAGGAGGCCCAGGGCAGTGAGGAGGTGGCTTAGGCGGCCCCCCACCTCCAGCCGGGAGCTGCTTCCTCCTGCGTGAACAGCAGACCTGCCGCAGTGACCTCCCCGTAACATTCCCCCACCCACCCACCCCCGGCTCCAGGGTTCCCACGTCACCACCAGACCCTGTCTTCTGCCTCAGTGAAGTCTGGAGAGGGCAGCTATCACCTCAGCAGAGTGTCCCTCCCTAGACGTCCGGGCCACGGACCCTTCCCCTCATTCAAGTCCCCCTCTGTCCTCCAGGCAGTGGGGCGTCGCAGCCTCGGGCCCCAGCTCTCCAAGTAACCAGAGCTGTGATCTCCTGCAGGTGGAGGACATCACCGCCAGCCATGAGGCTGCGCTCCTAGAGATGGAGAACAGCCACACGCTCACCCTCGCGATCCTGCAAGATGACCACGAGCACAAGGCCCAAGGTAGCTGACCTTGGGGGGGTGTGTGTGTGTGGCCAGCGGGGCCGGGTGTGTGCACCCACTTCTCCCGCTGCAGACACAAGGGGCCTCCCTTCACCTCCCCCTCCTCTATCCTTTCTCCCTTCCTCTTCGTCCTAGTATGTCCTTTGTGTTGCTTCATGTGTTAAGAAAACACCAAAATCCAGGGCCTGAGTAACTTCTTTCCTCTGAAGCTGATCCTCTCAACCCTGAAGTCTAGACTCCCCAAGGAGCCATGGTCCTACCCCATGGTGTGGGGCAGCTGGTCTGGGGTACAGCCTCAACTTGTTAAAGCTCAGGTGAGTGAGTAAGTGAAGTTGCTCAGTCGTGTCCAACTCTGCGACCCCATGGACTGTAGCCCACCAGGCCCCTCCCTCCATGGGATTCTCCAGGCAAGAGTACTGGAGTGGGTTGCCATTTCCTTCTCCAGGGGATCATCCCGACCCAGGGATCAAACCCGGGTCTCCCATGCCAACAGGGAAACCCGAAGGTGATTCCAGTGGGCGGCCAAGCTTGAGAACCACCATTTTCAAGTAGGTGTAGAAATCCTGGGCTTTGTCTTGTGTGGTGGCCTTGCAATGGTCAGGACCACTCCAGCCTCTGATGAGGCCTGGCTGACTACACTGGGCACTCAGACCACATTCACCATGGGCAGAAGTGGACTCTCGGGATCTTGCTTTTTTACGTTTTTTTTGTAACTTTGAATTGTCTTTGGGTACCTAGGATTTTATTGGGTTGGACAGAAAGTTCCTTTGGGTATTTCCTTACAACGTCACAGAAAAACCCAAACCAGCTTTTTTGGCCAACCCAATAATTCGGTCATTAACAACAGTAACAGTGTTTAGTAAGTAGAGCTGAGATTTTTGACTCTGTGAAAGAAGCTTTTTACACATTCACATGCGTATACATTCAGTTCAGTTCATTTCAGTTCAGTTGCTCAGTCGTGTCCGACTCTTTGCGACCCCATGAATTGCAGCACGCCAGGCCTCCCTGTCCATCACCAACTCCCGGAGTTCACTCAAACTCACGTCCATCGAGTTGGTGATGCCATCTCATCCTCTGTCGTCCCCTTTTCCTCCTGCCCCTCAATCCCTCCCAGCATCAGAGTTTTTTCCAATGAATCACCTCTTCACGTGAGGTGGCCAAAGTACTGGAGTTTCAGCTTTAGCATCATTCCTTCCAAAGAACACCCAGGGCTGACCTCCTTTAGAATGGACTGGTTGGATCTCCTTGCAGTCCAAGGGACTCTCAAGAATCTTCTCCAACACCACAGTTCAAAATCATCAATTCCTCGGCGCTCAGCTTTCTTCACAGTCCAACTCTCACATCCATACATGACCACTGGAAAAACCATAGCCTTGACTAGACGGACCTTTGTTGGCAAAGTAATGTCTCTGCTTTTGAATATACTATCTAGGTTGGTCATAACTTTCCTTCCAAGGAGTAAGTGTCTTTTAATTTCATGGCTGCAGTCACCATCTGTAGTGATTTTGGAGCCCAAAAAAATAAAGTTTAACGCTGTTTCCACTGTTTCCCCATCTATTTCCCATGAAGTGATGGGACCAGATGCCATGATCTTCGTTTTCTGAATGTTGAGCTTTAAGCCAACTTTTTCAGTCTCCTCTTTCACTTTCATCAAGAGGCTTTTTAGTTCCTTTTCACTTTCTGCCATAAGGGTGGTATCATCTGCATATCTAAGGTTATTGATATTTCTCCCGGCAATCTTGATTCCAGCTTGTGTTTCTTCCAGCCCAGCCTTTCTCATGATGTACTCTGCATAGAAGTTAAATAAGCAGGGTGACAATATACAGCCTTGAAGTACTCCTTTTCCTATTTGGAACCAGTCGGTTGTTCCATGTCCAGTTCTAACTGTTGCTTGTGACCTGCATATAGGTTTCTCAAGAGGCAGGTCAGGTGGTCTGGTTATCCCCTCTCTTTCAGAATTTTCCACAGTTTATTGTGATCCACGCATTCAAAGGCTTTGGCATAGTCAATAAAGCAGAAATAGATGTTTTTCTGGAACTCTCTTGCTTTTTCAATGATCCAGTGGATGTTGGCAATTTAATCTCTGGTTCCTCTGGCTTTTCTAAAACCAGCTTGAACATTTGGAAGTTCACGGTTCACGTATTTCTGAAGCCTGGCTTGGAGAATTTTGAGCATAACTTTACTAGTGTGTGAGATGAGTGCAGTTGTGCAGTAGTTTGAGCATTCTTTGGCATTGCCTTTGGAATTGGAATGAAAACATTACTATCTGTAGTAATGCATTTTTTAATATAAATTTATTTATTTTAATTGGAGGCTAATTACTTTACAATATTGTATTGGTTTTGCCATACATCAACATGAATCTGCCACAGGGGGACACGTGTTCCCAATCCTGAACCCCCCTCCCACCTCTCTCCCCATACCATCCCTCTGGGTCATTCCAGTGCACCAGCCCCGAGCTTCCTGTATCCTGCATCGAACCTGGACTGGTGATTTGTCTCATTTATGATATTATACATTTTCAATGCCATTCTCCCAAATCATCCCACCCTTGCCCTCTCCCACAGAGTCCAAAAGACTCTTCTGTACATCTGTGTCTCTTTTGCTGTCTTGCATACAGGGTTATCATTACCATCTTTCTAAATTCCATATATATGCATTAGTATACTGTATTGGTGTTTTTCTTTCTGGCTTACTTCACTCTGTATAATAGGCTCCAGTTTCATCCACCTCATTAGAACTGATTCAAATGTATTCTTTTTAATGGCTGAGTAATACGCCATTGTGTATATGTACCACAGCTTTCTTATCCATTCATCTGCTGATGGACATCTAGGTTGCTTCCATGTCCTGGCTATTATAAACAGTGCTGTGATGAACATTGGGGTACATGTGTCTCTTTCCCTTCTGGTTTCCTCAGTGTGTATGCCCAGCAGTGGGATTGCTGGGTGATAAGGCAGTTCTATTTCCAGTTTTTTAAGGAATCTCCACACTGTTCTCCATAGTGGCTGTACTAGTTTGCATTCCCACCAACAGTGTAAGAGGGCTCCCTTTTCTCCACACCCTCTCCAGCATTTATTGCTTGTAGACTTTTGGATTGTAGCCATTCTGACTGGCGTGAAATGGTACCTCATTGTGGTTTTGATTTGCATTTCTCTGATGAGTGATGTTGAGCATCTTTTCATGTGTTTGTTAGCCATCTGTATGTCTTCTTTGGAGAAATGTCTGTTTAGTTCTTTGGCCCATTTTTTGATTGGGTCATTTATTTTTCTGGAATTGAGCTGCAGGAGTTTCTTGTTTATTTTTGAGATTAATTTTTTGTCAGTTGCTTCATTTGCTTTTATTTTCTCCCATTCTGAAGGCTGTCTTTTCACCTTGCTTATAGTTTCCTTTGTTGTGCAGAAGCTTTTAATTTTAATTAGGTCCCATTTGTTTATTTTTGCTTTTATTTCCAGTATTCTGGGAGGTGGGTCATAGAGGATCCTGCTGTGATTTATGTCGGAGAGTGTTTTGTCTATGTTCTCCTCTAGGAGTTTTATAGTTTCTGGTCTTTTGTTTAGATGTTTAATCCATTTTGAGTTTATTTTTGTCTATGGTGTTAGAAAGTGTTTTACATTACTACAGATAGTAAGCATATACATTACTATCTGTAATTTTTTTTTCAATTTTCCCTCTCCTTTTTTTCTCTCTCCAGTCAGCTGGTTGCTAAATTAGATGGAAAATAATTAATGTAAGAATAGATTAATACATTTTTTAATGCCAGAATTTTTTAATGTGTAATTTTTGTAGTTGCAAAGGCCTCTGTTAGCAATATAAAACCAAAATATAGTAATAAAAAGGCTGATACATTCAACTAAATAAAAATTGTTATAAAAATATAAACAACTTCAAAAGGCAAACTACAATTAGAAAATATTTTCTGCATCTATACAGCAAAGGACAAATTCTCTTAATATATCAGTTCAGTTGCTCAGTCATGTCCAACTCTGCGACCCCATGGACTGTAGCATGCCAGGCCTCCCTGTCCATCACCAGCTCCCGGAGTTCACTCAAACTCATGTCCATTGAGTCAGTGATGCCATCCAGCCATCTCATCCTCTGTTGTCCCCTTCTCCTCCCTCCTTCAATCTTTCCCAGCATCAGGGTCTTTTCAAATGAGTCAGTTCTTCACATCAGGTGGCCAAATGGGAGCGGGAGTCAGGATGGGGAACACTGTACACCCATAGCTGATTCATGTCAATGTATGGCAAAACCCACTACAATATTGTAAAGTAATTAGCCTCCAATTAAAATTAATTAATTAATTAAAAAAAAATTAAAGATGCTTGCTTCTTGGAAGAAAAGTTATGACCAACCTAAACAGCATATTAAAAAGCAGAGACATTACTTTGCCAACAAAGGTCCGTCTAGTCAAGGCTATGGTTTTTCCTGTGGTCATGTATGGATGTGAGAGTTGGACTGTAAAGAAAGCTGAGCACTGAAGAATTGATGCTTTTGAACTGTGGTGTTGGAGAAGACTCTTGAGAGTCCCTTGGACTGCAAGGAGATCCAACTAGTCCATCCTAAAGGAAATCAGTCCTCAATATTCACTGGAAGGATTGATGGTGAAGCTTAATACGTTTTACGAATCAGAGTATCAGAGTTTTAAAATCATTTTTAAAATGTTCTTTGTCAATAATGAGCCACACTGTGTTAGCAGTCAGTGCTCATGTGGTTGCCTCCTCAAGCTCTAGCCCCACCACCTCTGGGGACTATTGATGCATTGAAGAGTCCAAGCTGGAGGCAAGGAGAGGACAGGAGACGAATTTCCTGAGAACCAATTTAATGTATTACCTGTGTCCTGAGAGCACATCTCATGCTTAGAGTACCAGTTCCCATCCTTGGATGAACACTGGAACCACCTGTTTGTTTGTTTTTTTTTTTTAAGTACTGTTGTGTAGATCCCATTACAGACATTCCAGTTCGATTGCTCTGGGGATGAGGCCCAGACATCAGGGTTTTTTTTAAAGCTGCCCAGGTGATTCTAATATGTAGAAAAATCTGAGAATCGCTTAGAGCATCGTGTTAAGTATGGGACGGAGTGCCATGACCTCGGAATAATGAAGTACATCGTGGGTACATAGATAGTTGCCATGGTTATGCTGTCTCCAGGATAGATGCTGACTTTAATTTGCTGGTGAGGTACTGGGATCTCCTGAAAATGGCCTAAAGCCCATCACCGTGCTGTAGGAAAATGGTCCCAGAAGAGGGGACAGGAATGGAAATGTTACATTGAGCGTTGCCTTTTGTTTGTGGATTTCATGTAAACAGACCTGGTAGATTTTTCTGATTAATGAAGTCTCACCTAGACACCACATCCAGGGACTTTGAATTATATATAATGTGCAGACAGTGCAGGCATATGTAACGGTAACGAAAATATTCATTATTATGGTTGATGCACTCAGTGGCTATTAACAGTAATCATTTAGACAGAGGCACATAGACCAGAAGGCCACATGGTTTTATGGCAATGAACTAATCATAAATTTTTCTTTTTTCCCTCCAAATGTAAACTTCAGCTGTAACAACTGGATTTCTTAGAGAGCTTCACGATCATTAGTTAAAAGACCTAGGTCAACGGGAACCACAGAATTTTTCCTAATTGCAGCTCATGCCAGCCAGGAAGATTATTATTAGTCTCCAGTACTCTCCTGTGCTAAAGCATATGATACAGGCTGATTAATGAGACCTTTCTTCCCTCCAGTTATAACTGGAAAACAAATTGCTTCTGTAGCTAGAATGAGACGGGCTTCATCCAGCTAATAAGACCATTCCCATCTGGAGAAAAATAGAATCCATTTGCTTAATAATTCTCACATAACATCTCTTCTGCCTAACTTGCAAATTACTACTGGAATGTCACTTTTCACAGAATAAAATTGTTCCAAACACTCCAAGAGGATTCCATCCAGTGAGTCCTTCATTCTGCCTGAATGTCTCAACGTTGACTCTCTGCTCAAGCAAACCCTAGCAATCTGTGGTTTCCAGAGTGTGGTCCAGAAGCCACCAAGGGGACCTTGCAAGCACCGCACTGGTCCCATTCACCTGTCCATTCTGCAGCAAGCCACACGCTGCTGTCCTTGGAAGACTCCCTCCTTCAACCTGAAAAGTGATCCTGGGAGGGAAGAAAGTGGAGATTTAACGTTAATCACTCAGTGGTTTTACCATCGGGAAGAGTTGGAAAATCAATGAGTGTTGTGAATGGAGAAGCTGATTCGGCTAGGGTGGTGGTCGAGCTGCATGTAAAGGGAGTGTGTATGTAGGCGGCTCTGCTTGCTTCCCTCCTTCCTTTCTTTCCTCTTCCTCTCACTCTTTCTTCTTTTTCCCTCCTATCCTCTCTCCCTCTCTCCTAAACAACATCACATGCAATTTCAAACTAACGGAGAGATCTCTTTTGGCTTAAGTCTGCTATATGCTGGTGTCCACTAGTCACTTCTGTCACCAGTCTTCCTCTGGCAAAAGAATCTTGTTTGACCCCTTTTCCAGAGAAAGATCAGCTTAACAATTTGATGTCTCCTCTGCAGAACTGATATCGACCCACGAGCTCGAAAAGAAAGAATTGGAAGAAAACTTTGAAAAGCTGCGGCTGTCATTACAGGTTAGTATTTCCTAACTCTGACTTTCAGGCAATGGCAGCAGACATCTCTTCCTGACAGTTCTTCCTGTCTGCAGGCATTTATGTGGCACCTGCTGTGTACTGGATCCTGCACTAAGCAGTGGAATATGAGGGATAAATAAGACCTAACTCCCTGCCCTTAAGGAGTTTTCTGTCTGCTCAGAGCTCATCCTTGCACAGAATGGATAATACCATTGGTGCCACAGACTGCTCCCCATGTGCTATGGTCAGAGCCATGTTTAGGGGAGGGGGAGGATTGGGGGCAGAGTATTCTAGGCAGGAGGAATGGGGTAAGAAGATTCATTCAGGGTAGAAGACATAGCAGATGCTCTGGGCATTGTTAAAGCAACTTCAATACCCTGGAGACAAAAGCTTCTTGCTTTGGGGCATCCCACTTCCAACCTACACAAAGCATGGGTCTCAGGTGCCGGGGCTGCTACCTGGCTTCCTCCTGGCCTTGAGGGGAGACTGACAGACCTCTCAGATCACTTGCCTGCCTCTCCCTCCAGCCTGCCAGAGATGCCCACCCCCACCCCCAACCCCCTGGCCAACTTCTTCTGTGAAAAGCTGTTGACTGTCCCCAGGCCTAGGGAAGGGCTGTCGGAGAAGCCAGGGGGAGGTTGGTGGCCCTGCCTCCGTTGGCAGCTGTGGGTGTCCCAGTCCTAGAAAGATTACCTTTGAAATATTAGGGACACTCACATTTGGAGGTTTGGAAGGCGAAGACCATAACTCAAACAGAAAGGCAGGAATTTTGCTTTTTGGATGGCTCACTTTCCCCAGGCAGTGTTTCTTACACAGTGTCTGCCCTGCCAAGCAGAAAATCTAGGATTATGGAGTGTCACACTATTGAGTGGACTTTGCAAAAAATTTTAAATGCAGCTGCTTGCTGCATGCCCACCCCCGATCCATCGATCCATCAGTGGGCCTGCATATGCCCCCATACCCCTCATGTGGCTTATCCTTGGCAGGTTTACCCCAAACTGCCTTCTTTGTGTCCCCTACGTTCCACACTGTGCTAAGTCATTTCAGTTGTGTCTGACTCTTTGTGACCCCATGAACTGTAGCCTGCCAGACTCCTCTATCCACGGGATTCTCCAGGCAAGAATACTGGAGTGGGTTGCCTTGTGCCCCTCCAGGGGATCTTCCCCACCCAGGGATCTAACCCGCGTCTCTTACATCTCCTGCATTAGCAGGTGGGTTCTTTACCACTAGCGCCACTTGGGAAGCCATTCCACACCACCCAGATACATTACCCTAGGGAACACAAACCAGGAATGTAACAGCAGTACTGTAATGTATCAAAACCCCACAATAGTCCAAAAGCAAAAGACAGAGTTTTGTTTCATCAGTGAGTCTTCACTTTGCCACGTCACACAGTCATGAACCGTGCACATTTTAGTGGTGACTCACCGGCAGAACCCATTTGAGCTGGAGACTTGCAGGTACCAGGTGGGTGCAGCTGCTTAAACCAATTTCCTTGGGCTAATGGCTACTAGAGAAACAGGTTTGAGTTAAAAGATTTGAGTTTGGGGCTTAAATCCCACTGTATCTCCTCTTAATAGATTTTAAATCATGGACAGTTACATAAGCTGTAAACATTAGTTTACTCATCTGTAAAATGGGGATAATACCAGTTCCTTCCTCAAGATATGAGCAGCTTAAGGGAAATAAATATGTGTCAACGAAGAAAACTAATCAATAGTCAATCTAAGAAAGAAATGGATAATTTTATTCAAGCCAACCTGAGGATGAGAACCCAGGAGACAATCTTCATGTGGAATACAGTCATATACAATGGAATACTATTCAGCCCTGAAAAGGAATGAATTTTGCCATTTGCAGCAACATGGATGAACTTGAAGGGTGTTATGCTAAAAGTGAAATAAGTCAGGCAGAGGAGGACAAATACTGTATGATATCACTTAGATGTGGAATCTAAAAAATACAACAAATTAGTGAATATCACCAAAAAAAAAGAAACAGAGTCTTAGGTATAAAGAACAAGTTAGTGGTTAGCAGTGGTGGGGAGGGGCCACATGGAGGCAGGGAGACAGAGTATAAGACAGTCTCAAGGATGTATTGTACAACATGGGGAGGATAGCCAATATTTTTTAAAAATTGTAAAATGGAAAGTAATCTTTCAAAATTGTATCTAAATTTTTTTTTAATTTAAACAAAGACAAAAATCCCTGAGATTGTCCCACCTGTTATAGGTCAATGCACAGTTGTATAAATTTTTGAAATAAAAGATCTAGCATCAAAGTCGGAGAAGGCAATGGCACCCCACTCCAGTACTCTTGCCTGGAAAATCCCATGGACGGAGGAGCCTGGTAGGCTGCAGTCCATGGGGTCGCTAAGAGTCAGACACGACTGAGAGACTTCACTTTCACTTTTCACTTTCATGCATTGGAGAAGGAAATGGCAACCCACTCCAGTGTTCTTGCCTGGAGAATCCCAGGGACGGCGGAGCCTGGTGGCCGTCTCTGGGGTCGCACAGAGTCGGACACGACTGAAGTGACTTAGCATAGCATAGCATAGCATCAAAGTAACACATTGTCAGTGCACATGGTCCAACAGGGTGAGCAGCAGGTCATTATGACACCTTAAAGGATTGAGAAAGGAATCTTATCTCCTAAGGAGTTACCTTGCTGGCACCTGGAAAATGTACTTTTTTTTTTTTTTTTGGTCTGGTGAGCAGGCATCCCTGTGTCTTCCAAGGGGATCCAATTAATGCATAATGCAGGTACCCAATGCACACTGAAGAGGGGTAGTGGCCCAGATGGGCAGAGATGGTATTTTATGTTTAAAATTTTTCTGGTCATGCCTTAAAAATAAATACATTTCATCACGTGTAAGGTGTATAGAGCACTAGGCAACAGCTACTTCTTTATAATAGTTCCAGGCAATGTCACGTATATCATCATCATGATGGTACCATAGTAATGACATAGGAGGCAGAATCCTTCAGGACCTGTTGTCACCGTGTTTAGTGGGGTTGGCGGGGGCGGGGGGGGGGGGGCGGGGTGTGCTCGGGGCTCAGGCAGAGCAAGGAGTCAGGGTCAGTTTGACAGCTTCTGGCTTGAACTTTACAAATACAGAGAGTTCTTCTTTGAGATGGATTAATTGTCCTTCTTGAAGTCTGGGCCGGGGGTTGCGGCTAGAGGCCAGACTAGACACCTCTCTGCTGATGGTTTGCCTCTGTGAGGTTGGTTATTGAATTACTAAATGCCCCCCTTGCTGCAGGCTTCTTGTTGGGGCAGAAGCGAGACGGCATTCCCGTCTCAGAGTCAGGTCTCCTGCTTTGGGCACCCCCCGCCCCCCACACTTTCTGTGCGGCAGCAACATTCACCTGTCAGTGTCTTGTGGTCCGTTCTGGACAAGGCACCAAGGTGGGGAGACAGTGGGCACTTGGGGGCCTCTCCCCCTGGCATGTGATGCCCTTTTTGTGGGACCCAGTGGGGCCCCCCTGACCTCACTGCCCCGTGAGGAGCAACCCGGGCAGGGGGTGCCTCCCAGGGGCTGTGTCTGTGAGGATCGAGCTAGATGTCTCATGCGTTACCTGCAGGACCAAGTGGACACGCTGACCTTCCAGAGCCAGTCTTTGCGGGACCGAGCCCGGCGCTTCGAGGAGGCTCTGAGGAAAAACACGGAGGAGCAGCTGGAGGTACCATGAGCTCTCAGCCTCCTAGCACCCTGCAAGCCTGGTGCTCCCCCAGCATCACCCCAAAGACAGAGCCCCTGTGCTGATCTGACTCCAGAGCGACAGTGGTCGGGGCCTGCCAGGATTTTAAACATACATCCATAGGCACCTGTCCTGAGTCAGGACAGCTGTGGGTTCTCCATCTGAGTGTTATTCTTGCTGCATTTCACAGGGCTCCCCAGCCACTGTCTATGAGCCCCTGGGACAAGCTGGACCTGGAAATGCCTCTGCCTCACCCTTACCCCCACCCCAACCTCTCATTCCTTCCCAACCCCAACTCCACAGGGAGGCATTGCTGAAGGTTGAAGGTTTCTTTTTCCAGAAACCCTGGCAAAATTCCTTCCCTCTATGTAGGGTTGCCAGGTGAAATCCATGACACCCAGTGAAATGTGAGATAAATGAGCTTTTTAAATACGTCTCCTACAGTACAAAAAAGTTGTTTATGTTACATTCAGACTTAATTGAACATCCTGTCATTTTATTTGTCACATCTGGCAGACTTACTCCAACAGTTCTTTTTCCACAATGCCTTTTTAAACTACTTTGCTCATTTCCTACGCAGGGTATGGAGCGGGCGGGGCTGACCATGGGCACAGGTAGGGACCTGTACCAATCTTTGCCTGTGTGTTGAACCAAGTAGCCTGGGCGAATGTTAAAGGCCAATGTTGAATTTAGTGTTTTTGCCCACTAAGTTCCCTTGGGGGGCTGGGCTGGTAATATCCAGCCACCCCAGTATCTGACATTTCAGGGACTGATGGCCTCCCCTCTTCTGCTCCCCATGAAGCTGGATTTTTAGTCTCACTCCCAGTGGAAACTCCTGGGCATCTTTATCAGGGAGGACTGTGAGCATTCTCGCCCACCTGCCCCTTTGCTCTTGTTAAGCTTGTTAACAGAGACTAGATTTCACTGAGTTCACAACACTGGTGAATGCTGGGCTTTGCCGGGGTGCCTGGGAAACAGCTCCTTACTCTCTGCCCCTGCAGATTGCCTTGGCTCCTTATCAGCACTTGGAAGAAGACATGAAGAGTCTGAAACAGGTGTTGGAGATGAAGAATCAACAGATACATCAGCAGGAAAAGAAGATTCTTGAGCTGGAAAAGCTGGTGAGTTGCCTGTAACCCTGGGAGGCCCCCATAACTGGCATGATATTCCCGCTGCCCTTGTGGGTGAAAGGATTAACAGTGTTTGAGGGAACACCCGGCCCTTACCTGTCCATTGCTTGCACCTGAGCAGAAAAGATCACAGATGAGGCTCCAGGCCTTGTTTTGGGAGCCAGGAGTTCAGGAATCTCAGACGTGGCCTCGTTTGTACAAGTCTAGAGCGCATCTGAGTCCCTGTCTGCATCGCCATCCATCACTGTGAACTGCTAACTTCTCGCCTCCCAGGGGAGGACGTGCAGTGAGCCTGCATCCGGCGGGCATCGCTGATGGGCACCAGGCACTGTGCAGACACTTTGTGTCTGTTCAGTAATTCCGACAGCAATCCATTGAGTGGGATTCCATTGTCAAGAGTCTCCTTTTACAGATGCAGAGATGGAGGCTTAGGAAAATGTCTTGTCTCATCCAGAGCCAGTTAGTGGCCCAGCCCAGGCAGGAACCATGAGCCAGAGCTCCAGGCCTCGGCTTCCACCGGGTTCTGGTTCCCAGAGAACTAGCAAAGGGCGTGCCTTTCGGGGAATAGAGTGCTCAGAGTTCACTGCCAGACCCTGTGGGTACAAGTGTTGCAACTGAGATAGTAGTCCAAAGTTAGCAGCAGGGAGGCCTGCCTCCAAAGAGATACTATCTTGATGGGAAGGTTGGCCCAAGGGACTCATATAGAGTCATTTTTTTTCTTATCATTATTTTTAAATTTTTGATACTATAGAAGGAAAATATGTGCATTATAGTTAATTATAAGATAAAAATAAGGAAATTAAAAGGCCATATTTCTACCACTGTTAACACTTTCTGAAGGCTTTCCTCCATACAAGTGTACACACCCCAATAAACAGCACGTGCACACACACACACACGCATGCACGCACACAGGCACATGCGCACGCACACACACACACACACACACACAGATTTTGCATCCTGCTTCTTTTCAGTTAGCACATCTTCAACTCACCATCTCAGTAAGTGATCATCTCCTCTTAGCTTTTAAAGTTCTCTGCATGTCTCGGAAATGTCCTGGCAGCTGGTTTATCCAAACCAGGAGCTGGTCCCAGACCACCTGTTGCATTCAGTCATCATGTCTGCTCTCCTGATCTAGCACCATCCTTCTCTGGGCATCTCTAGCTGCACAGATGCTTATCCGTTAGGATGGGAGCAGATGGGGCTGTGAGTGCCCATTACAGCATCCTGGGTGATGCTGGCGTCCTGGGACCTTCCAGCAGCTTAGCTTGAAGGCCAGTGGGGCCAGCTGAAGTAGACAGAGCCCTGCCCCTCTCAGCCCTGCAGCCCTCCTCCTCCGGGCTGGACTGTCTGCATCCTTATCTGGTCAACCAGCAGCCTCTGGGTTTATCAGGCTATTTTTAGCCCTGCTCTAGGCACTCTGTGGGCATGCAAGAGTTCATTCCAGAAACCTTTCCAGGCAGGGGTGGGGGCAGGGAGAATTGATTGAATCACTTCCCATTTCCTAGGAGGGCTTCCTTGGTGGCTCAGATGGTAAAGAGTCTGCCTGCAATACAGGACACCCACATAATATCCCCTGGATCGGGAAAGATCCCCTGGAGAATTAAATGGCAACCCACTCCAGTATTCTTCCCTGGGGAATTCCATGGATAGAGGAGCCTGGCAGGCTGTGGTTCATAGGTTCGCAAAGAGTTTGGACACAACTGAAGCAACCTAGCACACACAGGCATAGTGAATTACATATGCACAATTTATGTGTGTGCCTATATTGGATTCCTGTGTAGAATACACTTCTCATAGTGAGTGTCTCCGTGCCCCTGCCATTGTCAGAGATGAGCCATGAGCACCCCCCAGGGTCCAGTTTGGCTGGTGGGTCCCCTGGTTCTCCCTATCGGGTCCTCCGCCCTGCACTGGCACCTCTGGCAGTACCTGTATGCACAGCACCACATTCTGAATTAATGGAGGGATGAAAATATCAGTAATGTGGACACTTTCCCTCCTGAGGCTCTGGGCAGCCAGGAACGTGCAGCTCAAGCCCAGCTTTGCACACGAACAGAAAATAACATCCTCCTCCATGGTGGTTATTCCTTTGAGACTTAATGCCCGCTCTCTGTCCGTGTGTCCCCATGGCCTGAGACCTAGCTGAAGTCGAGCTCCATTCTAAGATGAACTGAGAAATTCTTTTTTGAAAAGACTGTGAAGAACTCCCGCGTAGGGTGGTTAAGGAAAACCACCACCCCTCCGTGCATCGGGCCGAGGCATCAGAGTGGAAGGACTGGGCTCTAGCCAGCTCTTCAGCAAGGCTCCCACGCCCGCCTCATCTTTGTTCCCAGGAAATGCATGCATGCTAAGTTGCTTCAGTTGTGTTCAAGTATTTGCGACCCCATGGACTGTGTAGCCCACCAGGCTCCTCTGTCCATGGGTTTCTCCAGGCAAGAATACTGGAATGGCTTGCCATTTCCTTCTCCAGGAGATCTTCCAGACCCAGGGATTGAACCTGGGTCTCCTACATTGCAGGCAGGTTCTTTACCACTAGCACTGCCTGGGAAGCCCCATAATTCATAATATATACACACAGACATATTATATACCTACATATATATAAGAAAGATATATATATATATATATATATATATATATATATATAACAGTACTTTTAGAGTGCACTCTGGTATTTTTTATTCTGTTCTTTTGTTTAAAAAAGCAATGCTGGTCACATCCCTCTAGCCTGGTTTTATAGCTGATGCATTGCAAACTGCAGTTTGAAAAACACTGTTTTAGATAATCCTCCAAAACCCAGAAGCCAAGGGCACTGGTCTGTCATCTCCCCCAGGGCCTGGCTGCAGAGCTCTTGACACTGCATCTTTTATAGGCAGAAAAGAACATTATCCTGGAAGAGAAGATCCAAGTTCTCCAGCAGCAGAACGAAGACCTCAAGGCCAGGATCGACCAGAACACCGTGGTCACAAGGTAGGTGGGCCTGGGTGATGGAGCCTCGGAAGCGCGTGTCCCAGATAGAATAGCTTTGTTCCTGACCTTGGAGGGCTCTGCTTTTGTCCTCGCTCCTCCGAGCCCCAAGGCTTTCCCACGCAGGCTCTCCGCGCTCCCCACGTGGAGGAAAGCGTAGAACACACTGCTCTGAGCACCCAGCCGATGCCCTGGCTCCACGGAGCACCCTCTTTGGTGGAAAGGAGTGGGGTGGGCTAAAGCGTGTGGCACAACTGGCAGGGGCGGGGGCAGGAGCGGTGGGGATGGTGGAGGAGGTTTTGGAAGGGCTGCCAGCTGGGAGTTCCAGGCTAAAGAAAACAGCCATGTGAGCCAGCCGACCCTGGGCTCCAGCAGTGGGGCCCTCGACTGCTGCCCTGGCGCTCGGCCAATGGCAGAGGGGAGCTTCCCCGCCGGAGGGCAGGAGGGAGGGACCTGGCCGTGCAGCGGCTTTCATCTCCGTGCTCCTAACCTGCTCCGAGGCTCCGACTTCTGGAAGGGAGGAGCAGCAACCCGGCTGCAGTGAGGACAGAGGCACAAAACACATCGGGTTCCTTTCTACTTGGCATCCATCAGCTGCAAACATCCATGGAGCATCTGTTAGGGCCGGGCCCCAGGCTGGATGCCGAACACTGGAGGAGGGACCGCTCTGGCCCCGTCCTCCAGGGCTCCAGCTCCAGCAGGCGACCAGATGCACTGCCCAGAAGGTCACAGCGCGAGCTGACTGCTGCCAGGGAGGCCCAGGGCGAGGGCAGGCTGCGGAGGCTGATGGCACCACCGATTCCCCGGGGCTGTCCTTATCGTCATCGCCTCTTATGTCTGCGCCGCTCAGCACCCCCCACACCAAGCCCCTCTTGCCTCTTCTTTCATGCCTGCAGCTTCTGCTCTGTTCACTGGCCACCAGCGCCTCCCCTGACTCAGGGCAGAGGGACTGTGGGTGAAATCAGGTGTTGGCAGAGAGACTCTGGGAGAGGACTGTGTGGGTGGGACAGGTGGCGATCATGTTTCAGCCCCCGGGGTCTTGGTCCCTGAGGTCCACAGGAACCCACCACCCACCCCGTTCCCTGTGCGCCCCTGGGCCTGGCCGACCTCAGGCTCAGTGTCTTGCTCTGCCATTGCTATTCTGACTGTTGCTTGTTCCCACCACACCCCCAACCCCCGTGCAGACAGCTGTCGGAGGAGAACGCTAACCTCCAGGAATACGTGGAGAAAGAAACGCAGGAGAAAAAGAGACTGAGCCGAACCAATGAAGAGCTGCTATGGAAGCTCCAAACCGGGGACCCGACCAGCCCCATTAAACTGTCCCCCACATCCCCTGTGTATCGCAGCTCCTCCTCCGGGCCCTCCTCTCCCGCCAGAGTCAGCATGACGCCCAGATGACGCCACCACGCTGCGGGCCGAGCTGCGGCGCCCGGTCCACGAGGGCTCCCACCCATGGGGAGTGGTGACCGCCACGGGCCGGCCCGCCTGGCCCCGCGCGCATGCCCAGTCGCTACGTGGCGGCCTCCCATGCGCGCATGCCCAGTCGCTGCATAGCCGCATCCCAGGCCGAGCCCTCTTCTAACCCTCGTGTGTAGGACTGTCCCGGGACGGGCACTTAGGAACGTGTAAACGGTAGTGTCTCATGTGCAAACGTTTGGCCATAGTCAGAGCCAAAAGAAGGAAATGCCAGTTGTCCTTGAGCAATGAACTTTCACTGCAGAATTTCAGGTTAGTTAACAAACAGCTCAGTTTTGACTCTCCATTGAATAATCCTTGTGTACTGCACCGGTATGTGTGTATATTTAGATACACGTATATACACATGCAGCGGTTCTGAATTGCATTTTTTATAACATGAAGTGCTGACGTATTTTGGTGACGGTCAGCAGTTTTCTAACTCGTGCCTAAGAATTATTGGGAAATGAAAATGCATTTCTATCTACCTTCCCAGGAATATTTCTACCCAAAATAGAAAAAGGAAAAAAAAAAAAAAGATACAGAGAAGAAGCGCCTTTCGACCTACCACCATGTGGTACTCTGTTTAACACAAACACCAGCCATTCGTCGGTAACTACCTTTGAAACAATCAGCTTCTTAGTCAACATGACGTGAGGTCACTATTACTCCATCCACAGATTTTAATTATCGACATTCCTGTCCTGAGTGGATAAGGGGCAGCAGTGAGAAACCCTGAGGGAGATGAGCAGTTTTGCAGATGTTAACTCAAGACCAGTGGATCGCCTATAGTCTTGTAAACACAAGTTTTTGCTTTTTTCCTAAATGGCATCTTGGAATCCATCATTCGGCTATTGCATCCTTGGGAAAATATGGAAGCACATGACCTTAGAGAATGAGGGTGAGAATGGCCTTGGAGTTTGCCAAGACTATTCACGCTCCATCCTCAAGAAGGAAAATTGCTGATAGAGGCTGTATTCTGACTAAGCGTAGAGGAGAAGAACGTCCTCTGGCATCCTGTTTGATGTGATGCTATAAATGGTCAACCTACCAAAATACGACCCTCAGCCCTATTTCATTGCCCCGCCCCACTTCAGTTAGGTTCTGTAACCCAACCTCATTCTTGTACATTGAGCAGCTCAGGGGTTCTAGCAGGGGCTTCCAGAAAACCAGTTCTTTTGTCCTGGGGGGATCAGTTCCTGGTTGTGCTAGATCATTGCATGACCTCCCAGAAACCCAGGTGTCTTTTTCTGCTGGATGGTCAAGCTATACCACAGCTAAGAGAGGTCTCATCTTTGGCTCAGGAGGTTCTTCCAAAGAGAGGAGCCCCAGGAAACAGCCAGCCAGTGGTCATAGGCTTCTGGACTGGCATTTGTCTCCTAAATGGATTAGAATGGGGAAGAGATTCCTGTAGTGCTGTGGACCATTAGAAGCATAACACACAAAGTAGTTTCAGCCATTAATACAGTGGTGATAATGACGTCTTTACTGTTCGTGACGAAGACTCTGTACTTTTCTCCCCAAGGCCCCTCAAAGTGGTCCTGAGCACAAGACTGATTCTGAGCAAACCCGAGATAGGCAGACTTATGTAGATACGCTTTGTGGGGTCAGTCACAGAGCAGGAAAGAAACGGCTCAAGAAAGGGTCCCCTGGCCCAGAGCCCCTGCCTGCTCGTGGCATATGTGGCCAGCATGAAGACAGACCTGGTCTGTGTTCCTTGCATGAGTCAAGCTTGGGCTTCCTGGCCTCCCATACATCTCATTTCTAGCAAACCTCCAGGTTTTTGCCCATCCTGGGGACATAGACAGGAGATACCCAGTGAAGAAACATTTCTTTTTCCGTTTAGTGGGTCTGCATGATGCTGTGATGTTGAGTTGGGCATCCCGTTAGAGTAGATGATGCCACGTTGACTAAAATACACGAATATGTATTCTTTTAGCAGGCACCACCTGCAGACACAGTAGCTCAGCCCTCCGAACTAGGAACTGCTTCCATAACGGCACCTGCTAAATGCAGTCACACAGCAATACAGATGTCAGTGTTACGTTAGAATGTGGTCTGGTGTGTTAGCCTGTTGCAGTCACAGTTGTAGTGGTGTTAGAACCAAGTAATCCCCCACTAGGTGACTAGAGCGTGGCTCTAACCATCCCTGACCTTGGGTACCTGAGCTAATTCCCACAATGCCCTGGCTTCCTTTCCTTGTCATGGACGCCCATCATGTATGGCTCCTATCACCAAACTCTAGGGGCAGCAGCGCCTCCCCCACTTCACCTCTCTCTCCCCGACTCCCAACACTGTTAGGACTTGGACCTCTGTTTCTCTGGTGTCCACCTCCCAGGCTGGAGCTGTTTCCACAGAGAAATGCTACAGCCTCCCCACCTGTCTCGAGCAAACCCACCCAACCTCACCAACCTCTCCTTGGCGTGTGGGATGCTGTTGGTGCCCTGCTCACCCCCAGCCCACCACACGCCCTGTGAGGTTCCGGCTGGGTGTCGGAGCGCGGACAGGCCGTGGAGCCAGCATACTTGGTGACCATCTGAAGGGGGTCACTCGTTCCTTTTTTGGCCCCTGCGGTTTCTGTGTTGCATTATTTGTGTTTGAAGCATATTAAAATGAACTTGAGGGACCTTCTGTGATATGCACTTGATGTGACCATTGGCCTGGCCCCCCTCAGGCTTCAGGAGGTCAGGAGTGGACTGGGAGGCCCGAAGGCCAGTTTCCCTCTGTGTGCACGCCAGGGTCAGCTGGTCATCACTGAGTCTTGAGACCCTCTGCTCCAGTTTAGCAGGGTCCCTGCGCCCAGCTTGTAGCCTGGGACTTTCAGCAGTCTTCCCCCAAGCTTTGGGGGCTCAGTGGCTCTGCTCCTTGTCTTCAGGTAGCCAGGTTGGACTGGAGACCGTCAGAAAAAGGACACAAGAGATCAAGTACAAGCCCCTCACCGTCAACTTCAAATTCAGATGCTGACCTGACTTTCTACCCTAAATGGGCCTGGTCACTTTGTGTCTGGGTGGTCACAGAGTTCTCCTCTCAGAGTGGCCAGGGGGCCACTGGCTCCTAGCATTGGGGCCATGGTCACAGCACTTCCTTGTCCTGCGCTTTCTCATGCCTGCGGGGTTCACGGGACCCCAAAAAGCACTGAGCCAGGACACTCCTTTAACCTGAAAGCATTCGACCCCTCCCACCCCCTTAATACGGGCTTTCAGGCTGGACTGCAGCCAGTTAGCAGGGGCACCAGGGGCCATGGGAAGACTCCAGTCAGTCTGTTCCCCCAAGCTGCTGCTGACCAGGAGCCCCTTGGCAGGTGATAAAGGCCCCTGAGTTACTCTGGACCCACCAACACCATCCTAGACCCCCTGGCTCACTCATGCCTCCAGATATTGGTGACGGCTGCCAATTAACGATTTACTCATCAACACATCCCAATCTGTTCATGTCTTTTGGCGCCTCCTGCCACCACTTTAATCAGAACCACCCTGCATTATCCTTCCCCCCACCATGCATCAGTACTGCCACTTAGCAAAGGGATGCTGGCGCCTGGCCTAGGGCCCCGTGGAGGAACCAAAGGTGGAACAGCCTCCTGGCAACAGAGAACCGTGTCCCCGACGGTTGCTAGGCAGCAGTCGAGAGAGAGACCTTCGAAGTCAACCACTCAGTCTCCGCTCTGTGGTCTCTAGGAGTCCACAGCGGCTCCCCCACTGCCTGGGAGGCGGGGAGGAGTGTGGAGGGTGAGGCTCGGATAGAACCAGGGCAAATGTGTCTCCCCTGCTGCTGGAGGTGAAGGCTGTTATGCTGTGGATGCATCTGAGAGCAAACCTAGCAGTGGGGCCAGGGAGGGGGGTGTTGGGTGGGGGGTTGGTGGATGGGACAGCCCTCCTGCCAAGCAAGAGGCAGGGCCTTGCCCACAGTGGGGGAGGGGGTGGTGAATCTGGGTCAAATGCTTAAAAAACATCGCCAGAGGCTAGAGCTAATTCACTTAAGTTTGCTAAATATCTTTTTTTCCCCATTTGTTTCCCTTTGGAACCAGTCTGCTTCTCTGGAACTTCTCTATAAACAAAAGCAGGACACTTGGGGTGTCTTGACCTACCAGCTCGGTTTTTTGCCCCCTCAGCGTGAGGGATGAACAGGTGAATTTGTCTGGGTTTCCCAGCGCAGGCATCACGAGGGATAGAGAGTTGTCTAAGTGGGCCCCTCCCCTCCCTACAGGGTCCCACCTCCCCACAGACAAGCCAGCCCATGGGCTTAGCTGCTGCTGATCGGTTTAACTGCATTCAAATCTGTGCAGCACAGCGCATCAGCAGGCGCTCAAGAGGCAACCGCAGGGATTCAGGGAGTAAAAGTGTCAAAGTCCGACCCCGTACCTTCTCTCTATCCGCCACTGCACCCCTCCCCCGACACCCCTACTCCCTCGCAGTCCCAGATGGGTGTTGAGAAGTAGGCCAGAGACTGGCTGCATCAACAGACACACTGTCTGCTTTATTCCCTAAGCCTTGCTCACATCGCATTTATGGCTTCATGGACAAGCTTGGATGGCAAAATGACACGATGCCCCTTTGGAGAGGGGCGCACAGGGGTACCCCCCTAATAGAGGTCCCCGCCCTCCTGGCCGCCTGGTGACTCAGCAGTCCTGAAGGAATCCACGTGATTCCTCCCCACTGCGGAGGCCGGGCTGTCGGGGGCAGCCTCTGACTCACCAGTCGAGCTTCTCCAGGTGACTGCCCAACCCCCGGCCTCCAGACGGGAGTGGCTTCAGAGGCCCTTGTCCGGGTTTCCTGGGAGACGGCTGGAGCCGGGTAGGGGGCTCTCCAGGCGCCCGTCTCTAGGTGGCGGCGTGGCGCCGCGGCACCGGCCTCTCCCGGCTGAGGGGGGCTCCACGCGTGGACCCGGCCAGGTCGCCCCCAGGTCCGGGCGCTTGGGAGCAGTCAGCCCGCCCAGATTTCAAGGGCTGGGGTTCGGCGGTGCCTGCAAGACAGCACAGGGCACAGATCGCCCTGGGGCGGGGGGAGGTGGTGGGGTGCTGGCTTGGGGAGGCAAGTAGGGGCACCCCGCCTGCGCGCGCTCCCGCCGTCCAGCCCAGGCGAGTGGCAAGCCGCGTGGCCCACGGGTGGTCCTCGCTTGTTTGATGGTGGGCATGAGGAGGCGGGGTGGGGCGGGGCCTGTAGCAGCAGCTCCCTGCCCTCCTCTTAGTGAGGAAATGCCACTACGCATCTTCCTGCTGGGATCACACCGCGCCTCGGGGTCTGAGAATTGGGGCCACTCGACTGAACGCACCTTTAATGCAGAAAAACGCCTCCTTTCTCAAGTGGGGCCGGGGGAGGGGGTGATGGTAGGCGCTCAAGGTTTATAACAGCCACACACCCCGCCTTCCACCCCTGTCCTGCAAGCATGCCATCCCTGACGACGAGTGTGTATGGGGGAGGTGGAGGGCAGTGCGAGGCCAAGGGGTTCTGGGCACAGGTCGCGGGGCGGGGGTGGGTGTTGCTGCACTTGATGACAGCAGCCTCATTCCCCACCATCTGGGTGGCGGGGAGATCTGTGGGCCCCAAACCCGAGGCGACCTGGGAAGAGTGGGCAATTAGGGAGATGATCCAGGGGCCCCCCTGGCTGCGGATTCCGCCCCCTCCCCCCGACCCCAGCTGTGAGGCAACGCAACATCCGGCTGTGAGATTCAAGAAGCAAAGACCAGGCTCTGGGACTCTCCAAGCCACACCCCCCAACCCCTCACCACCCTTCCCATAGCTACCAGAATTCCTAAGACCGCACTGGACAGCCAGGGCCGTAGATGGGAGTTTATTAGGATTTGCAGAAGCATGACGGGATGTACCAACAAAGTTTGACTTTATAACATGAACTATTATGGCATCAATGTACCAGCAAAACTGGGATACAGAGCACAGGTTCACATTTTTAAAAGGCAATGGACAACGTCTACTTTTGTCCTTAAAATAAAAATGGGGGGTGGGGGTAGGGGGAGGTATGAGGGGACGGCGAGAGGACCAGCAGAGGCCAATCTGATTTGCAGTTAGCTGTCAGAATCTAAATCTAGTATTGCAATTATAAGAAACTATAAGAAAACTATTAGAAAAATAGAACATCAAACGAGCAAAAAAATATTACACAATTTACATAATAAAAAACACAATCCTCTTAATAATGGCTCCATGTTCAGTAGAAGAAAAAGTACACTGGAGAACCCACACACCTTCAGGTTTGACAATAAACCAACCCTCGTGGAGACTGTCACCCCTGTATGCTCCTTAGACTAATCCACGCTTAAAGGCACAACGTAAGCAGGAAACTTATCTTAAATAGATATTATAAACTTCTCCAATGGGAAAATAAGTCCCAAACTTAAAAAGTTTGTCATCAAGAAACACAACATCATACACACCTTGTTAATAATTTAACAAGGCCTGAATGCCTCTTCCCAGCCATGCTCCGACCCTGAGAAATCTCATTTGGACTTCAAGCCGAGGTCTCACGGTGGAGTGTTCAGCCAGCAGTTTGGCACGTTCACAGGGTGGTCCTGGAGAAGGGGGGGCTCCTGAGAACTGCGCCCCGAGACCCCTGGCTGGTCCACTTCCTCTTGAAAGAGCACTGCCACCCAGTGAAGCAATGGGCACAGAAAGACTGGATCATAGTGATGAACAGGAAGGTCAGTTGACTTTTTTTTCTTTTTCGCCTTAACCACCCATTAGGCATCATAACTACGATGATGAGATACGGAGTGTTTGTAGCTTCTTGCACCACTGGATCAATAAAGCATTTTGTCCCCCAAAAAGTCCACAAGAGTCTGATAAACTGTACATCTCGCTCCCACTAAGGAGCCTTACATAATGCTCTCATTACCAAGGCAGACAGATATTAATATATTTTAAATTATACATAAAATTATACACAACACATATTTAGTTCCATCTGAAGTTGAATTCACACACCTGCGTGGACATGCCACAGCCCTGCCTCTCTGTCCATACTCACACACTGGGGCGACGGACCGGCATGAAGCCGCTCCCTCTGGTCTCCATGGGGGTGGTTCTCAGGGGTCAACAGAACAAGCGGCTCTTAGTGTGTCAAAGTGGAGTGTCCACCCCTGGCGCGGGGCCAGGCCTCTTCTCTGCAGCAGCGAGGCCCCCGAGTACCCGTGGGCTCACCTGCAACAGGGTGGGGCTTTTACAAGCTGTGTCCACACATCCTGTGCTGACGGATCTGCTTCCAATGTCAGGCTAGTCGCCATCCTAGGCAGGACCCAGTCAGCTCACCGTACCCGCCTGGCAGTGGGGGTGGCGGGGAGGAGACCTAGCCCAGCCTGGGTTCCCATTCCCCACCCCCCCTCACCCCATGCACAAAACAGCAAACACAAGCGCAAGGCTCCTGCTTGCAGCCCTCCCGGTGAGAACAGATGTGACCAAGGGGCAGAAGGGAGTGACAAGGGCCCCGGGGGGCTCAGGGTGGGCAGAGAAGCCCCACAAGGCTGTAGTCAACCTGCGGGTATCCAAACGCCACGGGACC
The DNA here is from genome assembly GCF_029378745.1 of Bos indicus. NCBI lineage: Eukaryota > Metazoa > Chordata > Mammalia > Artiodactyla > Bovidae > Bos > Bos indicus. The sequence continues at coordinate 30,841,238 of NC_091771.1, read as the reverse complement.
AGGTGGTCGATCACTTGATGGAGACCAAGGGGCTCAATGGAACAAAACCCAAAGCGGGGGAGATGCAAGTGATGCTGATACTGTATCAACTAAGCAGCAGTCGTTCGACCATGGCTCTATCACACCCCCCCTCTGGGTTTCTAAAAACTCACCTGGCCCAAAATCAGGGAGGAGGTGTAGGCAGCGGGGGTTGGGGGCCATGCAGGGTCCTGATTGCCCCCAAAAGGTCCCATCCCCACCCAGGGGCTCACGTCTCCCCTGCCCACGGGCCCAGCTGATTCTCCAGAGACACTGCGCCCCTCACTCTCCCACACAGGGCCCGGGGGACCCCGGGTTTTCACAAGGTCACGCACGTGCAGGGAGGGGCCCACAAGTGGTGGGAAGGGGCACTTCCTCCCCACAAGCAGGTCTTTCCAATGTGAGTATTTGGGGCTGGTGCCCAGGGAACCGAGGACACAACATCCCCAGGGAGTGTCTCTGGAAAATAATAGCCAAGCCATGAAACTGAGTCTGGGCGGGGCTGAGATGTGAGACTGTTGGGCACTTCCAGTGGTTATTTTCTGCCTGTGTGTGTGTGTGTGTGTGTGTGTGTGTATTTATGTGGTATGTTATGTCTCTGTGTGTAATGTCTGTATGTGTGTGTGTTGTCTCTGTGTGTGTCTCACACTTTTGTGTGCATATGTGTATGTGTTATATCTGAAAAGTGTGCATATGTGTATATCTGTGTGTATATGTATGTGTATATACATATGTGTGTTGTCTGTGTATATACATGTGTGTATGTGTGTCTGTGTATGTATGTATGTTGTCTGTGTATCTTGTCGCTGTGTATACGCGTGTGTCCATCTCAGGCACAGGAAGGCAGGCCGTGGTAACAATGTCTCCCATCCCTGGTGGGGATAGGACATTTCAGGGGCAATCAGGCCCCCCTACATGGCACCCCCCACCCCACTTACACCTCCTCCCGATTTTGGGCCAGGTAAGTTTTTACAAACCCAGAGGGGGTGTGATAGAGCCACTGTCTGCAGACACTGCTCAGTCTCTTGGCAGCATGGCCCCCGCACAGAAACCCCTGGCAACGGTATGAAAGCCTCTCTTCACAAAAGCACGGGTCACTGAACCCCGTCCAATGACCCAGGGATCCTTTCCTCAGATGGGGCTCTGGCCCGGCGTGGAGGGTGGGGGCTTCTGATACCAATGGGGGGCATTTCGGCACAGCCCCTGGGCTCCAGGAGAGGAGGGCGACCATCTGTCAGGACAGGCTGCCCGTGAGATGCTGAGACACACCTTCTCAGCTGGAGGACGAGGCGTGTAGCTGACTCAAGTGTCAGCTGTGCACAGTCTGCTGGGGGCGGTCAGGCTCAGAAATTTCAGCCAGAAATAAAAAAGTGAGAGAAACTCTACCCGCCACCTTTCCTGGATACCCTCGTTCCCTTACACTCTCCACCTTGGTGGAGAACAGCAGACAACAGACAGGTGGCTAGCGGGCCCCAGGAGGAGAGCAGACAACCAAAACACCTCAACGAAATAAGTTAAGATTCATCAAAATAGGGTACAGCACCAGCTACATAAACCTAAATACTTTTCTTTGGAAACCCGAGCTTCGGGCTCTTGTCCCCACTTTGCAAGATTCGCAAGTGAGACTGTGAATAAAGCTCCCACGAGCGACCAGAGGGGACGACGAAGCCTGCAACCGGGGCTGGGCCCTCACCCACCTGGGCCAACCCTGCTTCACTCATTCTTGCATTTTTTTTTTTTTTCCTCCAAGAACTTTCTGGGGCAGAGGGAGAAAAGCCAAGAGCCATCAGTTTATCAGGCTTCTTTCTACCAGTTTTGTGTCAAAGGGCAGAGGGGGAAGATAATGGGAGCTAAGCTTCACAAGCAGCATTTACATTTTGTGTGGAGTCAGAAATGCCAGCCCCCTCACCTCCTGCCAACGCAGGCCCTTCCGTCCCCTGACTCCACTCTTGGGAAGGAAGGCACGGCCCACCTCCAAGGAGTGTCCCTGGGGCATTGGCAGGGAGCGCCATGTACACAGGGACACGCAGTCATCACGGAGGCAGGGGTCCGGGCCTAGGGTCACCAACCCGTAGCATCCAATGACACACAGAGCACGCGAGAGGGACAGCATGGGACCCCACACCGTCCCCTGCAGGCAGATCCCCACACCCTGAACGATTCAGGGAACGACTCGGCCGTTTTCCACATCACCATTACGCACTAGCTGGATTGCGTGGCGACTCACAGCCAAGGGACAGGAGGACTCCATGTGACGATGAGACGCATGAGGGGCCAGAGGCAGCTGAGGGGCAAGGGGGGGCTGTGCGCCACTCAAGACGAGAGGACACTGGCCTGGGTAACCTTGAGACCCACGAGCAGCAGGAGGGCAGGACCCCGTGAGGAGCCGGGACCATGGGGAGCACTCAGCTAAGCTCCGCTCTTTTGAGGCAGGTCCTACGGAAATAGTGTCACGTTCCAGTTACTCAGGACTCAGCCGAAGCAGCAGCAGAGACCTGCTGGAGGGCTGGCAGGGGGGAGCCTGGTCCCCTGGCAGGAGTGTGCAGAGTGCGGGCCAAGCCCCCTGCCTGGAGGGAGGGGGCGGTCACAGTCCAGCGACCCTCTGGAGGCAGCTCAGAGGGCCGAGCAGGAGGAGATGATCTGGCCTTCCTCTCTCAGTAAACTAAACCGCTGGGGCGGGGCATGGGCACAGCCAGGGGACAGACACCCGGCACCGGGGCGGCTGTCTGGGGCTGGGCCAAGGCAGGGACGGGACCCGGCACGGCACCCCCGGGATGGAGGCCCGGGCTCCCAAGGTGACCTCCGTTCTGCCCGAGGCCGCAGCAGCCGGAGTGCCGGATGGGCGAGGAGAATGGCTGCCGTCCTTGTCCGGGAGGAGGCTCGGAGGCAGGTGGTGGCCAGTCCCGGCCCTGGCCAAGTGGCCCCGCAGAGAGCTGCCGGGGGGTCGGGGCCACGGGCCACACGTGGACTGTGTTGAGCTCTGGGCGCGTGGGCTGGGTGGGGTGGTGGTGCAAGGTGCTGCGGGGGTCTCTCGGGGGCTGGCCCATGTGTCACTTGCAATGATCCAAGTGACCGTCAGGAGTCCTTGAGGGGTCGGCGGCCAGGGTCGCCTCCTCGCTGTGCCAGAGACCGTAGCCAAAGTAAATGAAGAAGCCTGTGGGCCAAGGGCAGAGACGGGGTGTGAGTCCGGGAGGTGGCCCCGGGGTCAGGGCCTCACGAGAGGCCTCTGCAGGCAGCCTGCCCCCCAAGTAAGCCCACATGACTTCCGGCAGGGTCACCTCTACAGCTGGCAAAGGCAGGCGCATCTTTCTGGGCAGCCTCATGCTTGGCAAGCCACTGGGGGGGACCCCTGGAGGGGCGCTGGTGCCTCTGCCTCATCCACTGCCCACCTGGCAGGGCGGCTGCCCTGCGGCTGCTGGAGGAGCCAGGACAGACCCTCCAGAAGTTGAGCTGGGTTTCCAAGGGCACTAGGGCTCCCTGGGCTCCTCACGCTGTCTGTTATAGCTTCTGTTTTTCCCATGAGTGGCTTAGACGCCCAGGTCACGTGGGAATTCATGCAACCCACCAATTCAGTCATTCCGGTGAGTTTCAGGGGCCATGGGGGTCTGTGGTGGGACCCAGAGATCTGTGCCCCTAACTACCGCCCCCCACACTGGCGGGGTGCCACCTTTGTGCCAGTGACAAGGGAGAGCAGTCCTGGAGCCGAGGAGCTTGTGGAGGGCGCTCAAAAGCAGGCATCCCCCACCTCTGCAGGGAGGCAGGGAGCTAACCTCCCTACCCCTCAGTCACTGGGGAATGGGGGTTTGGCCATAACTCAGCCTGAAGGCCACTGCTCTCATCAGGGGTATAGCCCAGTCAGGCCAGTCTCCCAGCCACCAGCACTACTGGGTCCATTTCTGCAGCTCAGGCTGCTGGAGGCCTGCAGAGGGGCCATGGTTGGTGCAAAGCAGGGCCAGGCCCCAAGGGGGACCTCTAGTTCTCCACGGGCCCAGCCAGTCCCTGTAGCCCAGGGGGCCAAGGGCGGGGCTGTCTAGATGATGCTGTCTGGGGTGAAGAAGGTGGTGCTCTGTCAACAGCAGACTCATGGGCTGGTTCTTTGAACATTGAGCTCTTTCCCAAATAGACAGCTGGTTCAGGCAAAGGCTTTACAATTATCTACGAGGGAGGGAGGACCCACAGCCTACCAGGTGTTCCTCACTGTCAGAGAGAAAACCACTGACTACACGTGTTTTCACTGTGTTTTGAAATTGGAAACGGGGGCAGCTGGAGGATGCAAGCCAGCCAGCCAGTAGCAGAGAGGACAACGAGCTGCTGGGCATGAGCGGGGTGGAGGCGAGTGGGTGAGTGGGGGGCCTGAGAGATGCTGGGACACCACGTGCTGGTCACCTCGAAACCCACGCCTCACGTACCAATCAGCATCCACACGGCAAACCGGACCCACGTGCCCTTGTCCAGCTGCATCATGAGATAGACGTTCACGAAGATGCTCAGGACGGGAAGGACTGGCAAGAAGGGCACCTGCGGGGACAGGCAGCACAGCATCAGGTGTGACGGGCGGAGAGCATGAGACAGCAGAACCACCCGAGGGGCGCGCCCTCCCAGGCCTGATCTGGACGGGTGGGGCTGTGTGGGGAGGGGCTGAGTGCCAGGCCCCACTCCAGCAACCCCCATCCCCTCAGCACCCCCAGTACACCCCACAGGCAAACCCTCGCAGATGGGAGTTTGTTCCGAGCGACACTAATTGCCACAGTGAACTTGCGTCTCACTTCTGAGCTTGCTGAACGATCTTATTATTTGTAGACTCTACGCCTGAAGAGGCCCTGGTCATCTCTGAGGCCTGGTAATGACACACGATCCACCAGGCAGACGTTTACTTGTGAAAAGCTTACAGGATGCGGGGCACTGCCCCACCCAAGGGCCTGGGGCCAGCCTTTCTCAGCAGCACTGTCTGTGCCCGGCTCACATGCCCCTGAGTTTGGCCAGCAAGCACCTCACTCCACACACCCAGGCCTGCCGGAGCCCAGCAGAGCAGGGTGGCCTCCTGCAGGAGAGTCAGGATCATGGTCTCCAAGGGGTGGGTCCCTCCAACTGTCAGGCTGAGCTGTTTACCTTGAATGAGAGCTTGGTCTTGCTCTCGGGCTGCCGCCAAATGATGGCCGTGACCACGGAGCAGAGGAAGGCAGAGCCCATGAGTAGAAAGACTGCCCACAACTCCCCCTTCACCAGGGCGTCCTTGCCAAGCACAGCTGCCAGGCAGAAGGTGATGACCAGAAGTGCTAAGAGGGACAGACAGAGAAAACCACACTTCAGTCATTCCCCAGGTTCCCACAGACAGATCAGTCCTTCCCAAAACCCCAGGAGGGTTGGGCTCCATCTCTGCGAGCACCAATCCCAATTAGGGCAGAATAACTGACATCGTGGTCACCCTGGGACCCCAAACACCACATAGGGAAGGGCAGTCTCTTACCTAGGAGGCTGGTTGAGATGTTCACGATCAGCCCGGAGAATTTGGAAGGCTCCGTATTTTTGGGTGAGAGTATGGTTTTCAAAGAAAGCCTCTCTGCTTCTGGTAAAAAGCCCGTCTGAGAATCGCTGCTGCTCACCAATTCATTCTGGTCAACTGGATCAAGCTCATCACTAGTCCTGGCCATCTGGTATACCGTGTTGGGCTGCTCGGGCTGATATCTGTGAGGCAGCATACTGTTTAGCCATCAGATTAGGCTTTAACTCAGCAGAAGTACACACACCCTAACTCATAGTAAGCCTTCAAAGGGAAGCTGCCTAGGACACAAGGCATATAATGGGAAGAAGATGGTCAGAATGATACGTGTGTGTATGCTAAGATGCTTCAGTTGTGTCCGACTCTTTGCGACTCTGTGGACTGCAGCCCACAAGACTCCTCCGTCCATGGGATTCTCTAGGCAAGAATACTGGAGTGGGTTGCCGTGCCCTCCTCCAGGGGAATCTTCCCGACTCAGGGATCGAACCTGTATCTCTTATGTCTCCTGCATTGGCAGGCAGGTTCTTTACCACTAACTCTCCGCAAATAGAAACAGAGGAGACCTGGGCCTCACTCCTGCCTCAGGGCAACACCTTCTTCCTTTTATGTCTCTGTTTTGAGGCAACTTGACCTCCACCATGAAACAGCCCAGAGGAAGATGCTAAGACCGTTTCTCTCACTCTGAAAAGCAGCACTAGCCCTTAAGATATGAGGCCACTCACAACAAAACTGCAGTTGTAGGAAGCTAAAATACAGACAGAAATAGAAAGCAATCATATTAGGATCCTATTCCGTGCAGAGAGCCAGAGAAACATGTCTGCAGGCTGATGGATTTGAGAAATTCTATTTGCATGATTTAATTGGATCAATTTATTTAAAAACTCTAAGTGCCTTGGGATAAATAACTCTTTAAAGCTGGGTGAAGGACCAACCCTATGGCATGATTTCCAAGACACAAGCCACCTGCAAGTGAAGCATTCATTCTAAATGAGGCTACTTATCTCCCCAGCCAAAAGGAACAGAGCTCCAATCTCCTCCACCAGCTTCAAAACAGGCAGTCCTTTTGCATTATTCTGCATACAATCTACGAGTGAGTATGAAGATACTTCACCATTTTTTTCTTTCACTGACTCACTTAACAAGAAGGTTGGGGGAGACTCAGAGAAGATTGTAGCACTGAGCTCTTGGGAAGAAACACGTGGTCGGAAACACTAGCTCTAGCTGATTCTCCAGAGCCACTACTGAGGCTCAGCCCAGGGACGGTAGCTGCAGAGCATGTTAGGGATGGAATCCATGACTTGGCAAGATTAAAGCTCTGCAAAGTAGGGGGCCTCTCGCCAGGAGACCACACTGGATGTCTATGCTACCTGAGGTCACCCCTGGGAGCAAGGAAGCAGAGCCCTGTCTCCCAGAGCAAAGGAAAATTGGAGCAGAGTGAGCATGGAGAGAGGGGTGCTGTGGCGGCCAGGAACCCCAGGACACCAAGCCCCGGCCCGGATCTGCTGTGTCATGGCCCTCCACAGGGCCGGCTCCATCCGGACGAGACTCAAAGCAAAACCTGGAGAGTTTTCCTGCACATTACCCCCAGCTCTCCAGGCCCTGTAACGGGACTCTCACCTCCACGGAAGCATCACAGTGTCCCTAGTTCTCCCTGTGCCCACCAGGGCCAGGCCCTAGTCTCCAGTCCAAACTGAGATCGTTACCCTCAGCCTTCAAAAATTCTGATCCAAAGATCCAGCCCCCAGCCATCAAGTTGATAACCTGTCTCTGTCTTCCAGACATCCAGCCAGAAAAATCAGAGCACGTGAGAGAGCGACAGCTGTGGAGCCAGCCCGGACTCCTTGCAAGGCTATTCTCTATAACTAGACTTTCAAGCACCAGGTCCCACCCTCTCCCATGCAGTTCCCAAAGGAACGATCCACAGTCTCAAGTTTATAGCGTATAAACCGTTAACATGAACTGGTAGCAGGAAGCTGGCAGGGGGCGTCTGCTCTTCTGTCCTGGAACCCAGAAAGCCACACCTACCGTAAGACCAACACGCAGGCAGCCACCAGAGAGTAAGCCAGGAGAGTGCCGATGGACATGAGGTCCACCAGGTCCTTCAGGTCGAAGAGGAAGGCCATCACCGCTGGGGAGGAGGAGACGAACATCAGGACGGGCCTGAACACACTGGCAGCCAGAGCCACCACCCACCCGTGACCCAGGGCACCAGGGAGAGCCTCCCCTTCCCCCTGCCAGCCCTTTCCATGAAGAAACACGGCAGCACTGCTTAAAAGGAAGGAAAGCTTGGGATTAAACCACATACACAGCTCCCAACAGACAGTAACAATAAATAACATTTATATAGAGAGAGCACTTTTATCAACATGACCCTGCTGACCCCCATGGCAATTCTGCCAGCCATCCCTACACTACAGATGGAGAAAGCAAAGTCCAGACATGTTGAGAGACTTACCTAAGTAAGGGCACATAGCTAATAAGTGGAAAAGTCAGGCACTGAGCTAGGTTCTTATGGCTCTGGGGCAGTATGTCTTCCTCTACACTATGCAGACTCACAGAGAGACATGCACATCTATCCATCCACCCATACACCACCCATCCACCATCCATCCATCGTCCACCCATCCATCATTCAATGGCACTCTTGAGCACACCAGTCAATGGGTGCTAGGTATATGCCACTGAACTTTGGTCTTCCCAAGAATACCACCTGAAGCCTGCATCAGGAGGCAACAATGATGAGGAGCTGGGTGAGGGCAAGTCCGGTGCCCTGGGAGGGCTGACAGGGGCTCCTAACCCAGAATGTGGGCATGGAAAGCGATGTTATTCCCAAACAATACCAGTCCCTTCACCGCAACCCCACTTAACACAAAGCAAAACACGCAGTCTTTTTGGAAAATCATTCCTAGATTTCTTTTTTCATTCCTAGATTTTTATAAGTGTATGCACGTCTATTTATGTGGATATATGTGTCAAGTTTCCCACTTAAAAAATAACTTGGCTGAATCTACTTTGGGATACTTTCAAATCACATGCAATCAACACAAGTTGAAATATAAACACAAAGCCATTACTTTTCCACAAATACTTCTCAAATCCACACAAACCATGGCAACTAAAACAAATTCAAACTGAGGTTAACTAACAGAATTAAAGAGCCGCGAGGGACTACTGGATAATTAGAAAACCCACTGTGTGTGTATCAAATGCTCACGTCCTCCTCACTCAGAGAAACCTGAGCCAAATTTCTTCCATGGGAGGTGATTCTTAGAAAACTAAAGACTTATATATCACTCTGACCAAATAAATAAAAAGAGCAAACCCTTGGTCTGGTAATACAAGAACTTTACAGTGGCTTTAAAGATTATAGTTTCATCTCCCTTAATCAGCACAGGAAGGAAATTAAAGCCAGTCTTCAGTATGATCACATTACATGTAAATATTGGAAAAAAAAAGAAAAAACACTCGCTATTTCCAGTTCCTTAATCCCTTAAACACACGGATCATATACTGACACACAGTGTCACTTAACCTGCCCACAGTGATCACGCTTGAGAATGCAGACTCATACAGCATGCGTGTGAAATAAGAAAAACTAGCTTCCTTTCATTAAACAACATTGACCCATAAAACTAAGCAAATTTTGCTAAGGGTGTGGATGCTGTTAACAATTCACTCATTAAGAGGGTCAAACGCCTCCCCTGTGGCTATCTGAGAAGTTCCTGTGATCCAGCTGTGGCTGGCATGTGTCCTCATTCACCATGGAGACCTCCTGCTCCACCCATGGGCTGGGAGGACCCAGCCAGTCTGGCCCCAACACAAACCGGGAACCAAGAACCACTGCTGTCCTCCCTGGGCGTGCATCCTCACACCCTCTTCTGAGCCTCTGCCTCTCCTCTGTGCACCTGCCTCTGGGCTGTGAAACACGACTCAAAGAGGAAACAGAAAACCAAGAGTCTCTTTCCAGGGCTGCCCTGGCTTTCAAGGCACACACAGAGGCCCAAGGGTTCTCCAGCCCTCCGCTCGCTTCTGTCCTCTTGGCAAGGGACCTGATATCGATCCGTCAGATCCACCTCCTCTCGTCCTGCCGTTTGTTGTCCATAAGCTCAGGGTCCAATCACACCCCCAGTGTCCCCTGGGGAAGAGGTGGCATGTTTTATAAAACGCTGATCATAAGGGATTCTCGCTTCCCAGAGAATTCATGAGCTAAGACACATGGAAGGTGAGTTTCCAGCACCAACAAGACACGGCATGTACCGTGAAGGACTTCACCCCACCAAGGTCTACTCAGGGACACCTGGGGAAGGGGAAAGACACAGCTCTAAAGGGACAGTGTGCATGCTGAGCTCAGTCCAGTGAGACGGTAATCACTGAAAAATGCAACCTGTTCGAGAATTCCATCACATCCTCTGTGAAACTGGCATCTGCCTTTTGTCAAAAGGCACTCAGTTACCTTGTGACAAACCAGACTCGAAGGGTAAAAACCAAATGTTAAAAAGACCAGTCGCAACTTCTCTCAGACCAGCACAGGTCAAGACATTTCCTTAGGGAGTAATAACCCAACTGTTAAAATCCTGGATAGGACATTCTAGTTCTTACCGGCAATGGCACCCGAGGTTAAGGTGGCGATTATCGGTGTTTTGGTCCTGTCGTTGATTCTGGCCAAAAATTTAAACAGCAGCCCGTCTTCAGCCATGGCATAGATAACTCGAGGCATGGGAAACATGGAACCTAAAAGACTAGATGGGAGGAAAAGCGAACCGTAAGAAAGCTCGGGGGAATAAAGGCATCGACACACCAAGCTTGGAGGAGCACTTGCAGCAAGTCTGCACATGTGCGTGAGTGGGAAACGCCTAAGTAAACCAGCGTGGCATCTAGACACAGTTCTATGGAAGAGACATTCTGCATTTATTCCTGCGATTATCTCCGGCTGAATCAAAAAGAAAAGCGTCACTGCCTTCATGAAGATCTCCCGGAGGTCCACAAATGCCTCCTGTGTGTACAAGCTAGCAGGAAGCATGAGAGCAAAATGACTCTCGTTAAAAGGCATTTGCGGCACTTGCTCCTTTTTAACGGTAGCCTTTGCTTTATGGCCAAAATAAGGGCCGGAGACAGTGATCACAGAGGTGGCCTGGTCCGGCCAGTGGCCACAGTCAGGGACAAGAGAAGCAGCCCTTGCTGAGCCGACAATGCTGAAATGTGGGCCTCGGGCTATTGAGATGAAATGTCCGTAATGCAAAGACAGCCTCAGGGATTGATGGAGAGCAGCCCAAGGGGAGAAGTCCCACGATCAGGGCTGGGTTGGGCTCTACTTCAAAGGGAGAGAGGAGTGGTCACGGCACACCTGCCTTCCCGAGCGTCTCTGCCCCTCACCTGGTAGACAGGGCGCAGAGGGAGCCGACGGCCACCGCATACTTGGCGCCCTCCCAGCCCACGTGCTTGAAGGCATCCGGCAGGGGGCTGTCCTTGTCCAGGCAGAAGTAAGGCATCATGAGGGTAAGGGCGGCCGACACTCCGAAATAGGCGATGAAGCAGATGAGCAGGGATGCAACGATGCCCACGGGGATAGCCTTCTGTGGGTTCTTCACCTCCTCCCCTGCAAGCCATGAGGAGTTCAGCCAGAGGGCTTGAGACCACCCTGCAGCTCATGGCCCTGAGGGGCCAGGGCCCTTCCAGGCTCCAGGGAGCCCAGGGGAGAGGCCCTCAGACCACAAACCACAACACCCACGGACCCAGGGAAGGTGCTCTCAGCCTTTGCGCTGAGGGTCAGCGAGGAAAAGATAACACACTGGAGGCTGGGAGCCCGGCCCCCTCGAGCGCCCAGACAACGTTGGACTAGGTAGCCACACTCCCCCGGAGGGCATATGAGGTCTGCCATCAGCTGCAGCCACGGTGCCGTCACCCCAGGCCCGCAGGGGACAGGCAGGCCACTTGGGGAGCAATGAAAGGGGGATTGGCAGGAAGGTGCAAATCCACACTCGGGCACTCAGGAGCAAATGGGCGGCGGCAGGCATGCATATACCTGGGGGAGGGGAATCAGACGCCTGGCCAGGCAAGCCCAGGTGTCCCGAGGGCGGTGGACCTACCTGTGGTAGCGATGCAGTCAAAGCCCACGAAGGCGTAGAAGCAGGTGGCTGCCCCTGACAGGACGCCGGAGAACCCAAAGGGCATGAACCCACCAACACCGGGTTTCCCTTCCTTTGTGTCACTGAAAGAGAGAGCTGCCATCAGGGTCACAGCCCCCTGCTTCATGGTCCTGAAGAGGAGCCACCCTGAGGCCCAGCTAGGCCCGGCCCTGCAGCATCCCCCATCTGGCAGGACAGCAGCCCCAGGGCCGTGGGCAGATGTAACTCCAGGACCTCACTGGCGATCGAGGGGCCGGGAAACAAATGCCTCTCTGGCCAGAGGCCAGCACGGGTCATCACCGCAGGGACACAGAGCACAAGGACGGCCAGTGACAGGAAATTCTATCAGCTGGCAGAAACAGTCTCTTCAGAACAGTATGAATGCCCTGTGTCATGCATCAAACTGGGACAACCCTGAGGGATGGGATGGGGAGGGAGGTGGGTTCCGTATGGATGGGAGACACATGTACACCAGTGGCTGATTCATGTCAATGTATGGCAAAAAAGACTACAGTATTGTAAAGTAATTAGCCTCCAAATAAAATAAATTAATTAATTAAAAAAAAAAAAAAAAACAACATCAAGAAGACTAAATCTAGACAGACAACCAGGAGACAAGAGGCGCCATCTCCGTTCAACTCTTTACCGGCTCACAGTGACTGGTGAGGGGGCCGTGAAGCTTTCCAAGTTGACTGGGTTACTCCAAAACATATTTCAAATTGGCTCTACTCCGCCCGGAATTAATGGGCACTGATAAATTTGGCACGAACAAGACTCAGGAATGCTGGGGAGTGACTTATTAAAAGCTCTCAATTCTCTATAGTCATGTTTCGTCCCCAAAAGGAAGGCTCTTTTTGTTTGAACTGTTGACCGTATGGTGTTAGAGCTAGTTTCATGGGTTCGTTTCCTGTCTGCGCTCCAGTTAGTGAACCAGCTGCTGATAAGCGCCTGCCCACAGAGTAGGCCATCGGAGGACACGCCGGGCACCCGGGCCTTAATCAGAGGTCAATGCAACATGTGACCACTCGGCTTTCCGGCCTCTCTTGCAGCTGAACGCGGCCCCCCACTGGATTCTGGCCAGGGGGATGTGGGCAGGAGGAACACATCTTCCAGATCTGAGTGCATGGTCCTTGCACTCTGGTCCCTGGTGGGAGAGCTGGGTCATGCCTGTGCCCACCCATAGCCCAGCTCTGACCACACTGTGTCCTTGGGGATAATGGGTCAGCGAGGTGGACGATCGGGCCCCTGTAAGCCTGCATGTGTCCACGCTGGCCAGCCACCCCCAACTGATCATTCCTGGAGCTGAGATATCCTTGTAAAGCCACTGCATTTTAGGAGGATCTCTTCAAAGCACCAGTTTAACCTTTAGCCACAATTAAAACAGAATTGTAAACAAAATTAGAACTCCCCATTCTTCATCCCAAGATCCTAACATGTATCAAAAAATCTGACCAAAAAAAAAAAAGGTCAGAGAGATCCATTCCAATGTTTGGCTTTTGTTTCCCGAAACAAGGTGAGCTTGTTGGTAAGGGCCTGCCCAGAGGCCTGCAAAGGCACAGGGTGGAGAGCCGGCTGGTCACCTGCTTCCAGCCCTGGGCGTCCTGAGCCCAATGTGGAAGGACGCTGAGGCCACGGCGTCTCAGGGCTGACACACCCCCGTGGAGTGGTAGTGAAAGAGGTTGTCAACATCACGTTGTGATAACTTCAGTTGTTCTGAAAAACTACTCTGAAGAACACCTGAGATAAAAAGTTCCACCGACTTCTTCGTTCAAGGTGATCAGATAGGAAGGCATTTCAAAAGAAAGCAGCATCCACGTGGTACCGCAGAGGAAAATCTTCCTTTCGGAAAAGGAAATTCAGAGTTCCATCATCAAAAAGGATACGGGGAAACAGGGACAACTGAGTGAGCCTGACCACGGTCCTCACCGAGGCAGGGTTTTGGAATCAGCATCCAGAGATGCCGCTGTTCCCCCAGCATCTTCCTGTGTCGTACAACAGACAGTCAAATACAAGGCAAGAAAACACAAATTTCAGACAAACGAGACACCCTCAGCTATCTGACTGCAAAAAAAAAAAAAACAATTCAGTAATGACAAAATATCCTAGCTCAAATTACATTTTTTAACAGAGACCGTACTGGACTGTGTTGTGGTAGCCAAGGTCCACCCTAGCCGCACCAGGCCCAGGCGCCCAGAGTCAGAGGGACACCCACTTGTTCAGGCAGAGGTGACCCGACGTGTTCCGGAAGTCCTCCTCCGTGAGCTGCCAGTTTTTAATTGATCCTTTCACAAACCCCGACACCATGATGAAGCCCAGCACCAGAACGTTGATACACGTGAATATTTTGTTGACCATGGCTGACTCTTTCACACCCAGAGTTAAAAGTCCTGCAAAAGGGCATAAACAGAAACGGCCTCAGTGCTGACCTCGGGCCAACAAGTCCCTCTGGGATGGGGAGTGGGGACGAGAAGGTGACGTTAGAAGAATCTGAGCAGTGTCAAACCTCTGAAGAGGAACGAGGCTGCAGTGACTCTCATCCTAGAGGCAGGGAACAAAACAACCCAAGTCCGCGGGGTGTTGAACAAAGCCATCAGGGCTGGACTTCCAGCCAGCTTGTGGAATTGAGACAACAACCAGGAGCACCCCAGGGACAGCAGGGCTGGGGACGTCTGAGCCAATGGCGCCCCTCAATAGCAAAGCCCTCTCTGGAATGAAGGGAGGCTCTCCCTGAACCTCCATCACTGAGAACCACTCAGTGAGTAGGAGTTCATTTCCTCCAAGGAGACACTCTGTTCAGTGTCTCGAGAGAAAAAAAAAGTTCTCCAGACATGGAATCATTCAGATGCTCTGTGGGGTATTAGCAGTGTCCGCAGTGACGGCCACCTGGGGGTCCTGCCACAGAGTCCCCCTCCTGGGACTCAGTGCACGTAGAACGTCTGAGCCAGACCAGCTCTACCTCGAAAACTCGAGATAAAAAAGTACTGGGTGAAAAAGCACAGGTTGGGGAACACAGGACACACGTCTGTGGTGAACCCTCGGCCAGGGAAGAGTCAGGGAAGGCGCCCAGTGACACGGGACCACCCATCTGACTGGACGTCTCTTACACATTTTAGCATAAAAGATGCCCTACGTCATAGACTGATTTCTGAAATACAGACATTAGAAGGGCATGGAGCAATTCAGGGAACACGTCACACTCCGCTGTGCTTGTTCTTCAGCCTCCCACCCTCCTGTTCTTATGAAAACCTCACTCGTGAAGACTTAATTTCTGATCCATGTTCCTGCCAGCTGGACCAGATGTACCACTGAAACTGACCCTGTGCAGAACGATTTCAATTACATGGTGTGTAAAACAAGGCACGGATGTTTTTAAAACCCATCCCAAATCTTCTAACCTCAAAAGAGAATTTATCTGAGTTTCTGCTTAATGGGTATATTAACAGAACTCCCAACTTGGTGGCTGAGACTCGGGTCAATGTCACTAAGAAGAAGCTGCCATCAGCTGTGTTCAAGCCCTGTCTGCAATTTAAAAATCCTGTACCAGCAACTTTGTGGGGAAACTTCATTATTTAAGGAGGTGTTTTGCCGGCTGGTTGGGTGCAAATCACCTGAGCTGTCTCCAACCCCAAGGTGCAGTGAGCATCGGGCCTGGTTCCTCCATGTCGTCCTGGCTGACAAAGGCCAACTCTCATTTCTAAATGGTCATCCGCTGAGTCAGAAGAACTTGTATTCCTAGGTCACCTCTATACAAAGCCTGCAGCCCTAATGAAATCCTACTCCACAAACATGCAAACACCTGAGAGTCTCTCTTAATTAAACAGCGCACAACTCAACCTATTCAATAGGCCAACCCTATGTGAATCTCTGAGAAGCCACTTTGACAAAAAAAAAAAAAAAAGATGTCTGCATCAATTAAAGAAGACAAGAAAACGGGGGGATGGGAGAAAGAGAAAAGGAGGGAGCCTGAGCCTCACCCCAGACTCCTGGTCCCCCTCCTGACACACCCGACATGTGGTTGTACCTGTGAGGATTACAATGATGATCACGGCAAATATGTCCGGGTTCTCAGCCAGCACCCCGGGTGCATGCAGGGCCATGTGCGTCCGTGAGAACTCCCCAATGGGCTTCCCAATCAGCTCATCAAACGTCGCGCTCCAGGCCCGCGCTACGCTCGAGGTACCTGCCAAGAAACACACTGTCAGATGGAAGAGAAGGCAACAGTCAACACAGCGCCTGTTGTCAACATCTGCAGCACCCGCGGGGGCTCACAGCCCTTGGGTGCTGGGGAGCAGGGAACCCCGGGGCAGCCGCCGCACCCCAGGATGTACTGACCAAGAAGGGAGCGCTGGTTGGAGTCTGCAGAGAAGCCAGACATAGGGCCTGGGACGAGATGCATTCTCCATCACAACCAACACAAATGTGTGTGAGTGTGAGAGTGTGTGTGAGTGTGAGAGTGTGTGTGTGTGTGTGTGTGTGTGTGTGTGTACCATGTGTTTTGAACCTACGTGTAGCTGAATCATAGTAAAATTTAACAAAATAACACCATCCTGACCACCAAGAGGCGCTCTGACAGTACTGACTCTACCTATTTTATTTCACTGTAACAAGAAATCCTGGGAACAGACCATTCAGGGGACCTCACGACCCACCCCTGTGTTGCAGTAGGCAGTGGGGGCCACATTCCTCCCCGAAGACCCTCAGCAGCCGAGCTGACAGGGCCTGCCTCCCAGAGGGGGCCGGAGGGCCAAGGGCGGTGGCTCAGGACTGGCCCCTCCCCAGCAGCCAAGTGGCTGGCTCACCAACCCCCGCCCCCGCCCCCGCCCCGCCAGAGTCAGCCACCTCTGCCGCTCTGTGCCAGGCCTGGGGGGACCATGGGCCCAGAGGCTCTGACTGCATGGAACAACAGGTGTGGAGTCCAGCACCCCCCACCACCACCCCAACAGCCAAGAGCACCCGACTGTTCTCTCAATCCGAGTAACACCCGTCACTGCTTTTCCAGCAACGCTTCCCGGGAAATGCTGCTAAAGTTCCAGTCACCACAAAAGGCGTCTTCCTTTATTTGTAAAGGGTGCCTTGCTGGTGACTGTCACTTGCTGGTTTAGGAACGGCAGGAGCTTCACGCTCACCATTCTGTTTTATTCGCAGGCAAGCTCTCTGGAAACGTAAAGGCCCTTTTAAAGTAGTCGCATTCCCACCAAGAGGCTGGGCTGTCAGGCTGGGTAATTTCTAATTTCTTCTTTGTGCTTTTCTGCATTTCTTAAATTTTTCTGTTATCAGTGATGTATTTACTTGAGTAATCAGGAAAAAGACTGAAAGAGACGAGGTCCTTTTTTCACTAGCTACGAGCAGCCTGATTCTGTGTCTCTTTGTGCTAACAAGACTGGCCTCTTGGGGGCTGGGCTTGTTCCCACTGGGTCCCACGTGCGGCAGGCCTCCACCTTGCACCAAAGGAAAAGGGAAAGACTGCAGCAGCAAGGGGAGGCGGGAGGTGCCGAGCTAGGGGGGCAGCCAGACCCCGTGGGTCTGGGGATCCAGGCTGGGGCGGGAACACCAGGAGGGAGGTGGGGCCCGGCGCAGAGACCTACCGATGATGTAGGACAGGATGAGGTTCCAGCCGGTGATGAAGGCCCAGAGCTCACCCACGGTGACATAGCTATAGAGGTAGGCCGAGCCCGTCTTGGGGACCCGCGCGCCAAACTCGCCGTAGCAGAGGCCAGCCAGCACGGAGGCCAGCGCGGCGATGAGGAAGGAAATGACGATGGCGGGGCCGGCATTCTCCCGTGCCACGGCCCCGGCCAACACGTACACGCCGGCCCCCAGCGTGCTGCCCACCCCCAGCGCCACCAGGTCGAACGTGTTCAGGCATCGCGACAGCCGGCTCTCCTCGCGGCTGCAGTCCACCACCTTCCGCCGCAGCATCTGCTGCCCGACGCCTTTCAGCATGGTGCACCCCATCCCGCGGCTGCAGGTCTGCGGAGGGGAGGACAGAGGCAGGAGCTGCGTTAGCGCTCTGGTCTCACCCAGGGACCCCTTCACCGCAGCAGGTGGGCCACGCGGTCCCCCACTGTCACTGGCCGCTAAGCCCTCACCTCTCACGATCCCACCACCCGCGGGCAGAACACCCACCCACGGATTCCCGGCCTCAGGTGTGACCAGCGGGAGAAACACCCAGAGGCCAACCCACCTGCTGATGGGACTCTGGTCTCTTGAGCCCCCACACTGATTTCAGTTCCTAATCGAGAGCCTTCTCCAGGCAGAAATAGCAAGAGAAGCGCAATTAAGCCCACTGTTCCTGCTGAGAGTCATACAATTCACCAGGAAAAGTAAGCTGTTATTCTAAGGGTATGGGTTTCCCTGGTGGCTCAGACGGTAAAGAATTCGCCCACCAATGCAGGAGACGCAAGTTTGATCCCTGGGTCGGGAAGAAACCCTGGAGAAGGAAATGGCAGCCCATTCCAGTATTCTTGCCTGGAGAATCCCAGGGACAGAAGAGCCTGGCAGGCTACAAGTTCATGGGGTTGCAAAGAGCTGGACACGACTGAGCGACTAAACAACAACAACAACATTCCAAGTGTGCTGTTGTGGAAGGCAAACCAAACTAAACATGAATTTAACTATCAGAGCCCAGAGGCCTTCAATGGCAGTGACAATACTTTTCAGACCTTCCCGGGACCAAGCAGGAGCCAGGCTGTCTCCAGCTTAACAAAGAGTATGCCCAGAGCAGAAAAGCATTGAACTGTTATGAGTTAGGGCCCTTGTAACTGTCGCTACTCTGGGAAGCACTTTTCCTCTGCATGAAAATGTGGGCAGAGTGCTATGTGATACAGTCCAGACGGTGCACATGGGTCCAGTCATTGACCTTCACAGGGACCTTATCACTCCATGGGGCCCGGGATGCCACCCACCTTCTGAACTACGTCCCTGGTCAGCACCCTCTGGGAGACCCCGGCCAATCACAGGAGAATTCATCCCGAGGGAGTGGGGCCTGCCTGGAGCCCCAAGGAAGGGGAACCAGAGCCCCGATCCTTCCAAAGAGGACAGTGTGGGAAGCGGGAACCCTGGCAGAACATCACCCCGGCCAGGCGGCCAAGGTCCACATCAGGAAGTGACAGGTTATACTCGAGCGTATGATGCGATGAGAAGGGAGAGAGAGCTTCCTCCCCAAAGCCGTAACCCCAGGCTAATCCTGAGAAAAGTATCAGACAAATCACAGAAGAGGAACTCTACGAAACACCTGCGTTTCGCTCCTGGTGTATGTGTGCACGTTCTTTTCAGTTGTGCCCAGTCCTCGGGTGTCATCAAGAACAAGAGAAGTCCGTGAGCTGGTGCAAACAGGAGGAGCCTCGGGAGACAGGACACTAGCCTAGAGGATGGGATGAGGCCCCGGGATGGGAGGAGGACAGCGGGGAGAGCTCAGGAAGCCTGAACAAAGCACGGACTCCAGCTGTATCCATACCAGGCAGTTGGCCACAGCCGAAATATCACACCAGGGTTAAGATGCTAATCTCAGAGGAAACGATGTGGGCGTGCAGGAACTACCCTCACGGCTTTCCTGCAAACCTAAACGTGTGCAGAGACAAGCTACCATTATGACTCTGAGCCACGAGAAATTCACCTTGATGACCAATTGGTGTTGCCTGATCTACCTCACTTTGCTGCAGTTAAGTGACCGGAAAGTGCAATCGTCTCAGCGGAGACAGCAGATCTGGCAGAGTCCGTACCTAATCACCTGGAACCCTGAACTGCTTGCCCACACCCCTGTGGGCTGGTCCTCTGCCCGGCCTCAGGCCAGGCCCCCTGCGAGTCACAGAGGGACGGGTGGGGGGTCCTCTCCACATTTTATCTGATGGGCCAAGAGAAGAGAAAAAAACAGTTTCTCGAGACTCAAAAGTTTTCAGCTAGAATGGGGAATAAACTCCTCCGGTCGGAAACCCTTCATGTAAAGATGACGAAAAATAACGCAGAGAGCCAAGAGTCAAATGGGGTCACGAGCTCGGAAGGTGCAGGGGGGCCAGCTCCATATCTGGGTCTGGCATTGGTGGGTGGGGGAGGTAGGAAATGATATCACCCTTGGTGAGGGGGGCGGAAGTGGGAGGAAATGAGGGAAGATGACCGTATTAGTGGAACAGCAGCGGAGCAGGAAAGTCAGAGGTCTGATAAGAGCTGAGAGGGCAGGGACAGAACAGGAGACACAACAGAGAGCGCCAGTGCCCAGGATGCTTGCAGCCACTCGCTGGCCCATTGCTGGCGCTGGGTCGGGAGCCCCGAGCCCTGAGGGGTTCCAGCGAGGCGGCCGGGCTGGGGCAGCAGGTGCTGAGGACCCGCCGGGGACCAACTGGCTGGAAAGCCCGGGGTGCAAGTCCTCCTGGTCCTGCCTTCTTCTTTCTTCCTTCCAGGATTTCCCTGAATTCATTCAAGCCAGACTATGAAACACAACAAAGCCTATAATAAACCACTGCTTGGATAACAAGTTAAAAGGGAAGATGCACCATTTCAACACCACTCTCAGCGGAAGGGCTCTGCCAGGGACGGTGGGAAAGGCAGTGAATAACTTGGCAGCATCATCTCGGGGAAAACCCAGAAGGGAAGTGGAGCCTGAGAGCACCTGACGACCCGTCCTGCTTCTAAAGTGATTGGTAAATGGGACCGACATTTAGAGAGAGCAGGCACCCACTCCCACCCTCTCCTCAGTTCAGTTCAGTCACTCAGTCATGTCCAACTCTTTGCGACCCCATGGACTGCAGCATGCTAGGCCTCCCTGTCCATCACCAACTCCTAGAGCTTGCTCAAACTCACGTCCATTGAGTCAGTGATGCTATCTAACCATCTCATCCTGTCATCCCCTTCTCCTCCTGCCTTCAGTCTTTCCCAGTATCAAGGTCTTTTCAAATGAGTCAGTTCTTCCCATCAGGTGGCCAAAGGATTAGAGTTTCAGCTTCAGCATCAGTCCTTCCAATGAATATTCAGGACTGATTTCCTTTAGGATGAACTGGTTGGACCTCTTTGCAGTCCAAGGGACTCTCAAGAGTCTTCTCTAACACCACAGTTCAAAAGCATCAATTCTTCGGCGCTCAGCTTTCTTTATAGTCCAACTCTCACATCTACACGTGACTACTGGAAAAACCATAGCTTTGACTAGATGGACCTTTGTTGGCAAAGTAATGTCTTTGCTTTTTAATATGCTGTCTAGGTTGGTCATAGCTTTTCTTAAAAGGAGCAAGCATCTTTTAATTTCATGGCTGCAGTCACCATCTGCAGTGATTTTGGAGCCCCCCAAAATAAAATCTTTCACTGTTTCTGTTTCCCCATCTATTTGCCATGAAGTGATGGGTCTAGATGCCATGATCTTGGTTTTCTGAATGTTGAGTTTGAAGCCAACTTTTTCACTCTCCTCTTTCACATTCATCAAGAGGCTCTTTAGTTCCTTTTTACTTTCTGCCATAAGGGTGGTGTCATCTGCATATCTGACATTGATATTTCTCCTGGCAATCTTGATTCCAGCTTGCGCTTCTTCCAGTCCAGCATTTCTCATGATGTACTCTGCATATAAGTTAAATAAGCAGGGTGACAATATACAGCCTTGACATACCCCTTTCCGTATTTGGAACCAGTCTGTTGTTCCATATCCAGTTCTAACTGTTGCTTCTTGACCTGCATACAGATTTCTCAAGAGGCAGGTCAGGTGGTCTGGTATTCCCATCTCTTTAAGAATTTTCTCCTAGATGTAGTTTTTAGTTCATAACAAATGGATTCTCTCCTCAAAACGACAGAAGCCAAGTGCAAAGCAAAGACACTGCAATTGGACAGCACGGTCTCTCCTTGGCTTCCCAAAGTGACCCAGGAGGCTAGAGCGAGCACCACCTTCCTCTGAAAGACCACTCTATCCTGGGCCCTGGGAAGGGCTGGTCCACAGTCCACACACCTTTCTCACAGGGGCTGCTGTCTGAGGAAGAAGCCAGAGCTGCCAGAGTGACTGTGCTGGGACACCTGGCAAAGGGCATGCCAGGGGACACCTTCCGAGAGCCCACTGACCTCATTATAGGCTGAAATGAGCCCCCCTGGACACTGCAGCTGCAGTGAACATGCCACATGCCCCTGGTTACCCCTGTCCATGAACCCACTTAACCAACCCTGGGGACCCAGCACCATCTTTAACATAAAGGGGCCGGGGCACTGAGTTCTGTAAATTCAGACCCAGACACTGGACTGCAAACACGTGAAAGGGACTTTTTGGTTGAGACTCCCTGGACATAGCTGACTTCTTGTAAGTGGGGAGACAGCAGCCACTGTTTCTCAGAAAGAGTCCTGGGCTGGAGGGAAGTGCTCGGGTGCAGTGAACAGGAGCGCAGGAGGGCTGGCTGTTTCCTCCTGGGCTGCCTCTCCAGCACGCCCTCTCTGTCTGGGGAAAGGGCAAACCCAGTCCCTTGGAAACCACTGGGGCAGGAACGCAACCAGTCGCCGCCGAACCCCAGGGCTGAGAGTGCGGACAGCACGAGTGCCGTGTCCAATTCTACTTCCCAGGGCGGGAGAGATTGAGATGCTCACTAACCCCGCCCTGGGTTTATTTTAAAGTAACATCCTTTCTTTCCCCTTGGCAGTAATGGAAAAAATCTGGGTTCTCCAGGCAGCATCATCTGTCGGTATTGTGCACATTACCCCACAATTCACGTTCGTGCCCGGGCTCCTGAGCTGCTCATTCAGCCAACAGCTGAAAACAAATGAAACTTCTCCACGTAAAACCAATCGAAGCACACCAGCCTCACCAGTGTCAGGCTCGGACAGACTTCCTGCAGTCAGGATTTACGCAGAAAGTCCCCAATATGCATTGAAAGCATTATCTGGAAATTACGTTATCCTGTCTCCCAGGGAGAAATTTCTGCAACAGTCGAGAGCTACACTTTCATTCCAGTTTTTGACAGGAATCCTGTAACAGCAAGAGCTTTGGCTCTCTCTCACTCCCGACTCACACATTATGAAAGAATGTCCTCTTAGAAAAGCAAAGGAAATCTGTCCCTTTCCCACAGAATTTCTAACTCCAAGTTTGATTCCAGTGATCACTATATAACAGTCGGAGCAAGATGGCCCAACGGGTCCAGACTGCTGAGATAAAGACTTTAGGATGCGGTGCTGAAGGCGTCTGACAAAGGCAGGCAGGTGTGAACTGTATGATTTTTTTTTTTCCACTCAAATTTAATGACAGTCCCATTACCGAAAAAGAAGAGCTTAATGGCTTCATGGAGGGAGGGAAAGAGGTCACAGACGGAGGCTGTGATAGACACCAAGTTCATAAATGCTTTGGAGAAAGTCTTGACATTTGATTCTTCATACGTCTGCTTTTTTTTTTTTAAGTGGTCATTACATTTGGGAGTGGTCCCAAGCAGGGGAGTCATGTAGAATAAACCCCGTCATTCCAGCAGGAGACAGACGCACTGAGGTCTACACAGGACGCTGACCGGGGACGGGCGGTCCCCAGGTCCCCTTCAGCCGCGTGGGGCAGGGCTGCCCAGGAGTCCTGAAAGCTCCGGAACACCTGCAGCTTTAATGAGGAAGGGAGCAGAAGTGAAGCCATCTCAACCAGACGTGGTTCAAAGCGAGAGCATTCCAGGTCACGGGCCACGGCGGAAGAAGAGAGATGCACGCAAGGAATGCAATCTGCGTTGAAGGAAGTTGTTCTCCAAGCCAGATTCACTTCCCCCAGGTGTCAGGAGGCCCAGGTGCAAGAACTTTTAAGTTTTTAAAGAAAAAGAAACAAGGATGGAGGGGACTGGTTGACGCAGATGAAGACCCAACACATGGGCATGTGGAAGGAGGTTAAGGAAACGACAGAACTGAAGCTGGGGCACAGCAGGGCAGTGGAGAGGCAAGGGGAGGAGGGGACCACAGGGCGCTGAAGGTTTGCAGTGGCTGGGGGGGCCAGCCACACCCCCATGACATGTGACCTCAGGACTCGGACTCTCTTAAAGTCTCCCAGGATCTACACTCATCTGACCCCAGGCAGCGATGGACAAGCTGAGGGCAGAATGGAACTCCTCCTGAATTCAGGGATCTCACTCCCGGTATGATGCCCTGGGCTGACACAGCTGGGCTTGGGGAAAGCAGAAAGGCAATCTCAGCCGAAGAGGCAGAGTCGGGGCCAGTAACTTGGTGGAGGGCATGCAGCCAACAAAAGATGGGAGTCAGGGCTCAAACCCACGCCTCACCACCTGCAGAGCCTGCTGTCCTCTGAGTCAGGATCCCCGGGGCCCCGGGAGCGTGGAGGGGGTTGGGGGAAAGGCTGGGCAGCTAACTGGCAGTGGGCAGGAGGGTGGTGGTGGTGTAAGCCCCCATCTCGGAGCTAAGCGTCAACACGTCCCACTGGCAGGGCCGCCTCTAATCGCCTCTGCCCCCAGCACCTACAAGGCCCATGAGCAGAACGTACGGGACCAGAACACGTACAGGGCCCATAGCTCACACTCAGTACGATCACTGATTTAATTTCAGGAAACTTAACAGGACACTGGCTGGACGTCTGTCCTTCATCTTAGGCAACATCTTCACCATTGCCTTCAATGACTTAAAAGGGTCTGTCCATCAAAGGAGATCTCATTTGCTGAATATTCAAAGGTTCGCGTCACCAAAGAGTCCGGTTCTGTTTCTCTAAATGAATACACATGTAAGAAGATGCTATTTGGGTTAACATTCAACCCAAGCAACAAGGAGTTGCCTCTGAGGCCTTGAAAGTTTCCCAACAGTTCCTTGTGTCGTGGGAGGTGCTCCACTGTGGGGACAGCTGGTGTCCCTGTCATCTCTGCCCAGGGTTCCTTGGGTTAAAGTAGTGCATGTCTCTGGGGCCTCAGTTTCCACATCTGAAAAACGGGGTGCCTCTCTGGTCCTGCCTTGACAGATAAGGCACAAGGAGTATACTAAGACGGCTTCCCTGGTGGCTTGGTAAAGAATCTGCCTGCAATGCAGGAGATACGGGTTCCATTCCTGGGTCGGGAAGATCCCCTGGAGGAGGGCATGGCAACCCACTCCAGTATTCTGGCCCGGAGAATCCCATGGACAGAGGAGCCTGGCGGGCTACAGTCCATGGGGTCGCAAAGAGTCAGACACAAGTCAGCATACACAGGCAGGCATGCTCAGAGGCAAATTCTTCCCAGGCAGAGTCAGCTCTGGTTCTTTCTTCTAAGTCTCAGCACCTGCCCATCACTTCTCCCTCACAGAAGCAAGGCAGACAAATTCTGGCAGCTTGAGGTCCCCATCACACGGCGGTCATGAATTGACGCCTGGCCTGACACTGTCAACGTTGCTGGCTTACCCACACTCAAGCTTGTCCACAGCGTTTGCCCACATCCAAGAGAGACAGCAGACAAGAAGCCAGTGGACGACCCAGTAAGTGCATCCTCACAAAAATCAGATAAAATCTAGGAACGCTTCCTCCTGCAGCCAGCAGGATGTGACTAAGTCTTTTCGTCTCCCAACAGTGTTTCCATCACCAGGGAAGCTGTGCTTTATCAAGACACACGCCCCGGTTCTGCGTGTGGAAACGCGTTACAACAGAAACCTGTGTTTCGTGAGGGGCTCAGAGTTCCTCCAACATGTGCCTTAGTGCTTCTCACTTCTCTGGGATGGAAAGAAGCAAACGTGTGCCACCTGATTCACTGAAGCCAGTGACAGACAAACTCTGTAGGTAGGCCCGGGGCCGGGGGACGGGCCCCCCCTCAGGGCAGGGTCCATGAGCCAGAGCCCAGCAGGGGCCTGGACCTGAGTGGGGTGCGGGTGCAGAGGGGCTGGTGAGCGGGCTTTGTAAAGTTGCGTGTGTGTGAACTGTGGACACTTCGTCTGGCTCTCCAACCTCAAATGGAAATGTCTTAAATAAAGTTCCCCCAGGATCAGAATTCAGACTTACTGGCAGAACACTGTTTCTTTAGTTCTCCAGGCTCTAAGGAATCCTGAAAAGCATATTAGAGATTTCAGAGGCTCCTTCTCCAAATGTCCTCTTTCACAAAGCGCCAGGACAGCCGGCCCCTGGAACCAAGCAAGGCGGGGACTCCTGCCCAGCAGATCTGACCACACTGCTCGGTCACAGACCATTATTTTCCCATTTACTCAGTTACTCACTCAGCAAACTCTCACAGACTCACCTACTTACCCGTAAGCTTGGGGCCACTGTAATCCTCAAATACCTGTCACTTCCTCCCTTCCCCCAGTCTTCCCACTGCCACAGGCTACTCTGAAAAAACTCAGAATTTCTAGAAAATGCACTGGCTCAAAAGTAAAGTAGCTGTGAGAAGTCAGGGACAGCTTCCCCAAACCGACCTGGAGAAGAAACTCTCTCGGGAGCTGGGGTCCACCTGAAACCAACCCAACACACCAGCTCCTCGCCACACACACACACACGGGTTCACTTTGTCCTCACCAGAGACCAGCCGAGTCACAGGCCTCCCTCCTCTCCCAGGAGGATGGGTAGACCCCCAGCCACAGTCACCTCACTTTAAGTAGGGAGCCAGGATTTGAACCCACGTCCTCTGACTCCAGGAGCCCTGTTCCATGGCAGGTGCCAGAGTGACACAACTTTGACCAAATATACTCTTCTTCCCGTCTGACAACACTCAACTTTGTCACTTATCTGAAATCCTACAAATAAGGGAGTCACATGAGTTAAGACAACCTCTTTCTGAATGCCACTACTCCTGTCAAGTCCAGTCAATGAGTTACTCACACGGTGGGGTGGATCTGCGTCACCCACCCACTTCCCGCAGCCGCTGGCCAGGAGCCACTGGCTTTGAAGCAACAGGCGCTTTCTCTGGGTCTGAGGACAAGGAGGTAACTGGGGCAGCAAAGCCCAGCAGGGGCCTCAGGGGAGAGTTCTGGAAATCACACAGAGGGCAGGGGCCTGGAGAATCATATGGAGCAAGAGCTGCCAAGGAGACAGATCAAATATTGCGTTGGGAGAGTGCGTGTCTCTGAGAAAAGGGGGAGGACAGAGTCAAATGAGCCTGGCAGCAGCCCTAGAAAATAACAGGAACACACACGAGTGTGCGTGTATGCTCAGACTGATAGAAAATAACAGGAACACACATGAGTGTGAGTGTATACTCAGACTGGTAGAAAATAACAGGAACACACACGAGTATGAGTATATACTCAGACTGGTAGAAAATAACAGGAACACACACGTGTGAGTGTATACTCAGACTGGTTGAAAATAACAGGAACACATGTGTGTGTATATACTCAGACTGGTAGAAAATTAACAGTAACACACACAAGTGTGAGTGTATACTGGAAGGAGAATCAAGGCAGTGTCTCTGGACAGATTACTGGCATTTTCACCAGCATTTTAACATTCTTTCAGTGACTAATTACTGCTTCTGAACTGAGGGGAAGGAAATCTCTTAAAGAGTCCGCCTGGGAGGTACCTGGGTACATGGAGTTTCATTACGTTTTCTCTCTGCATACGTGCACATTGAGAAATTCCCAAAAGCAAGAGAGAGGATTTCCTGTTGGGCTGACCCAGAAAACAACAAGGAAACTCCTCTGGAGACCTGCACCCCCAGGGCAGCCCCTTGATGCTAAGACATGGCTGTGTACAAAGTCTCTTACGCGTGATTAGGTTGAGCTATATGAAACTATCAATATTCGGCCAATTTTTTTTAACTAGAAAAACAGTAAAGGATTTGTAATAGGCAGTCGTGGACCATGTCCCTGACATTTCTCTGGGCCTAAATTGTACCATTTGGGGACTTTGCCTGAAATTACAGAAACCAATGTGAGTTCCAAAGAAGAGGTTAAAGGAAAGCGAAGAACAAAGTGGTTTGTAGGTTATTCAAAAGCTGGGAGAGAGAAACCAGCAGACACGTGTTTCTGTGCCATCCATGGTGCGGGACATATGTGAAATTTCAGGTTCACCCTCCCCACTTTTTGGCAGGTCACACGCTCACCTGCCCAAGAGACACAGCTCAGGCCCACCAGGCTGAACAGGTGAGGCTGGGCTGGGCTGCGGGGAGCAGCCAGGAGAGCTGTGGCTGAGCGTCTGAGGGATGTGCACTTGAGATGTAAACCTTTTATGTAAAGGAAGGGTTGAGGGCATCAACCACATACCACCAGGAGGATTAATCAGGTCTTACTGGGCAGGACAGACCCGAGGGGAGACGGTCCCAAACCGCCACCCGCCTTTATTTGGGGAGAATCGACACATTAGCCTTCGAGCAGGGTATTTTGATCCAGCTGACAAAGTGCCTGTGTGCAAGCAGATACTCTATCCTTTCCCATATTCCTGCATTTACTCCATCCCTGTCCTCTCCCCTTGGAGCCCCTGGTTACCATGGGGATTACCTGTGCAGGGCTTACTGTGCAGGGATAAGCCCCAGCAGGAAAAGCATGTTTCGTGACAGGTCGTGCTGGTGTGTGTACAGCCTGCTTCTCTGGTGGCCAAGACTTCAGACACTCGCCCCCAAGAGAAAAGCATTTAAAGTCTGAAGGAAACACCGTGGCCCCCTTCCTGGCTCCACACCCCATCTGTCTGCAGGCCAACTCCCAAGCACTTGTTTGTACACTTCCCCAGCGTGGGGACTTTTGTTACATCACACACGTGGGGAAACATCCAGCGGGCAGTAACAGAATTGTCTCCCTCACAGAGAACATGCCACCGTGGACCTGAAGTCACTCCACAGATTCGGGAGCAAGCTGCCAAGTGCACAAGGGCCTGTGGACACCATAACGCATGACTGACAATCAAGAGTCAGGAGAAAATGCAGCGGAGGATCACGGTGAAGCCTGAGATGGACAAAGTGGCCAAGAGTGCGGACAGGAGGCCAGGGCCGGCCTGCGGTACTGAGTGTGAAGGATGGACAGTGGTTACACCGACGTCACAGGCAGAGCCCCTGGCTCTGCTGTGATGGAAGCTCCAGGGCCATGACCTTGAAGACAGGCTGTCTCTCTGGAATGCCACTGGAACCTGACCCCGGGCCTCGCCATAAGCCAGGGCTCATTTTCTGGCCTGCAGTTAACTGGTTCCCGCTCAGTGATACAGGAAAGCTCAGGCATACGGGGCTCACTCAGAGCATCCCCATGCCCACAGGGAGGTCTCTATGTGGCAAAGGTCACAGCTATGCGCCCCCCAGTCCCCTTATGAAGGACTCAGCGAGGGCCACTGATCCTGACTACTGTGTCTTCTCAACGCAGCTCCACACTCAAAATTAAGAATATGAAGGGCCCAGAGGACTGTAGGAATGTGGGCGGGGGTGTGAGTGGGCAACTGCAGTTCTTTTACACACACACACACACACACACACACACCCCTCTGAAAAATTTTGTGATGAATGAAACAGTGACAAAAGTGAAGCCTCCATACTCAGTGACCAGTTTCTTATCTAAAAATAACCTGAACAATAACTGTCCAGCACTTATATAGTAGGATTCTTTTTCACCAAACTACATCCTCTGCCAGATGAAAATATAAGCAACAGGTGAAACTTGACCCACTCTCACTATATTTATTAGGTTTTAATTTTTTGGCTGTACCACATGCCTGCTCTCCATGCCTGTTCCTGTCCCACCTTGCCCCCACCCCCGGACTCTGGGGCTCCAAGGACCAACCTGAAATACACTGGTTATGGCACCCAGGAACAAGCTGTGGGAGAACTCTTGAGGAGTAGAGTGAAAGGCTGAGGACTGAGAGGCATGGGGGCCAGGATGCAGACTGGAACAGGCCCTTGAACCTGAGACCGCAACGGCTCCAAGAATCACAGGCAGATGAGGAAAAGATACATTGAGGCCATGGCGTTATGGCCGCCCGCGGGGCCCAGTCCCTCCGAGGACGGCAGGCCACGCAGACAAAGCCCTGAGCGCGGAGACACCTGCTCCCCACCACGCGCCCTGCACCGAAGGCCCTGCCATCCCAGGACATCAAGCAGTCTGGACCAAGCAGAAGTGCACACAGAAACTCAAGAGACCATGAGAGTGAAGACAAGCCTTTCCAGGTGAGACAGAAGAGCTGACTGAGGCAGGCCAGTGAGATGTTAAAAAGAAGACTTAGGGCTTAGCTGTCAGTTAACTTAAAAAGCCAATAGCCAAGGAAAGGCCTAAATGAGTAACATCCCGGCACCAAGAGCAGACCCTCCTGCTGGACTGCACCTGGACTACGATGTAAGGACTGTCGCCTCGTCACTGGGGGGTCCCTGGTCCTGGAGCGATGGCGTCTCAGGAGCCTCGAGAGGGGGCCGCTGGCTCCTAGGAGGCAAGGGAAGAGACCGTGTTAGACTCCATCTGGGGGCCCAGAACCTCCAAGCCCACGGCCGACACAGGGAGGAAAGCTTCTGTTCAGCTCAGCATCAGAGGGCAGACAAATGGTGGGGAGACGAGGTCCCAATGTAGATGGAGCAGCATGGGTGGGGGGTGCAGAGGGGACGTTGTGGGGCACTGCTGGGGAGAACCCGGGAAACTGGACAAGACGGCCTCCAAACCAGGGGTCCCACCCTGCCACCACTGCAAACATGGGGTCACGTCTCAAGTAAGAACAGCAGCAGAGCATCATCCAGACAGGCCACACCCACACACCAAGGGCACAGAGCCGGCCTGTGCACACTCAGAGGCCCTGAGAAGGGCCAGCTGGGCAGTGAGTCCTCTGGGATGCTGGCACTGAGACTTCCAGGTCAGCAGGGCCAGAGAGCCTCAGCTGCATCCTCCAGGGAACTCGGGACTCCAATCTGTGACCATCCGCTCTCCTGTCCTCGCTGGGACCATGGCATGGCTCCAGTACCCCATTCAGTTGGCACTAAGTACCCGCCGGCCCCAGGGACTTCGGGGCAGGCCCCAGACTGCTCCGATGTGGGCGGGCCCTGTCACCGTGTGCCTGCGGTCCCAGAAGGAACAGATGCGGAGACGGCCAGTCCTCACGGGGCGTCCAGGAAGAACCTCCGGGATGAGACGCCTCAAGTCCTCTGTCTTCCTAGCCGCAGGGTTTCTACTCTGCACGCACTCATGCCCTCACTCACTCAGGAGCAGGAGAGGTTTGGTTATTATGCTTCGTGACCCCAGCGAGGATCAGCTCTGAGCCAAACACACACGTGAAGTTGCTCACCAACAGCTCCAGCTTGTGACTTCAGAAAAGCCAAGTTTCCAGCAGCTGGAATCAACTATTCCATCCCAACCAGCACCTTTCCTCTGTTCACCCTACACTAAGATGCCATTCTTTGCCACTTCCTCCTTTGCAGATGTTCAGACCTACAGAAAAGCTGGCATATTTACGTACTTTTCATCTACATTTTCCAACACTGAACATTTTGCCACATTTGCTGTATCGTTACATACATGCACACTTTTCTCCCAAACCCCTTGAGCGTGAGCTGCAGTGGCTACCATGACACTTGACCTCTAAGTATTCTGATAGCCCACAAGGATGACACTCACCTACGTAACTCTTAACGCTGCTGTTACAGACAAGAAACCGAACATTCGCTCGACAGCCTCTAAAACGCAGCCCGTGATCAAACGTCCAAAACTGACAGTATTGCCAGATATTGTCTATCATGTGCCAAGTACAAGGGCAGTGGCAGGAGCGAGGGTGCGTGAGGCTCAGGTCACAGCACAGGGCGGATGGACACACGATCCTTCCCGGGGACGGGCGCACCCACCAGTCTCTATCTCGGCCCAAGAGAAAGAGGCAACTCCACCTGGAGACCTCAGGAAAGGCTTCTGCCACAAGGGGATGCCGTTCAGAAGACGAGTTTACCCGACATCACTCAGAGAGCAGGGTCGGAACATAAAGACGGAGATGCTAGACTACGGCAGCCAGAACCATGCCGCCCAACCCCGATGTCCAGGTCCTACTCATGTGACTACAGCAGGCTACATGACAAGGAGGCTGCAGACGAACAGAGGAGCCAGATGACCTTTGGTGAGATGTTCTCGGGTGGGTCTGATGTAATCCCCAGCGTCCCTGAAGGATGGGGGAGTCCCGGTCAGAGGAGTGGGATGGAGAGGCTCTAGGGGCACTGCCAACCTCAAACTGCCCAGGGCCAGGAGCCAAGGCAGGCAGGCAGCCTCGAGAAGCCAACAAAGGCAAGGCCCTGGATTCTCCCTAGAGCTCTAAGAAGGTACACACCCTCCCAACACCTGGCCTGGAGCCCAGTGACACCTATTTTGGATTTCTGACCTACAGAACTGAAAATAGTAAATTTGTGTTCTTTAAAGATTTTCTTTTTCTTTTTTTTTTTAATGTAGAGGCTTGAAGCAAGGCTGGAATCCATCCAAGTGCTGGGGGCTGGGAACAAGTCATGGAGTTTGGCCGCCAAGAGCCATCATTAGATCTATATTTTAGGAGGAAAATCCTGGAATGAAAGGAACAGAATTGATAAGGAAAACAACTGACGATGTTTGGGGACAATGATAAGATTTGAACTATCAAAAAAAAAACCTAGAATTGTGGAAAAGTTGTATCTGTCACCAAGGTCTCAGTTGATGGTTTCCCAAGACTTAAGAGTTTTCTGAGGACACTGGTGGTGATATTAACAAATGTGTTTTTAGATAAACATATACATGTGATGGCTTCCCTGGTAGCTCAGACAGTAAAGAATCCATCTGCAGTGCAGGAGACCCAGGTTCCATCCCTGGAGACCCAGGGTCGGGAAGATCCCCTGGAGAAGGGAATGGCAACCACTCCAGTATTCTGGCCTGGAGGATCCCATGGACAGAGGATCCTGGCTACAGTCCATGGGGTTCAAAAGAGTCAGACACATACTGATCCATACCACCCACATAAGTAGAAGCTCCGTGGAGTTCTCCACAATCTTTAGGACCGTAGGGGGTTCCGAGATCAAACAGTTTGAGAACCACTGCTTTAGGGCTGCCCTAAGGCGTGGACACAGCCAGGCTGACACCGGCCCCCCAGGAAAGCTGCTCTCCAGCTTCCTCAGGCAGGGTGAAGCAGCCTGACTGAGGGCCTCCCTGCCCGTGTCTCCCTGTCAGAGCAGCAAAGCAGGTAAGGGATGCTCAATTTAAGTGCTAGAGAAGACTGCCATACATTAAACCAGGCTGAGCCCACCAGGATTATTGGGGCTGGCATGAAAAGCAAGTAAACTCATTGGCACTGCTTTTCTTTACTCCAAGAATGTTCCAACCGATTCATTCTACTTCGGATTTGAAGTTTCACTTGTTAAAAGCAGGGTAGTAAGAATGCTACAACCACCTCAAACCGAAAGCATCTTATTTCACTTATTTCATCATAAATACAGCAGGCTGTATTCCAACACTATCCTGGACAGGCTCCCAAGGGCACAAGTGTGATCACGACACCACATGTCTGTGCAACAGGGGACACCCGCACACTGATGGGAAATGTGTTTATGCAAAGTCACCTGGAAACATCAGTGAACACACTTCCACTGAATAACTTATAAATCAAGAGGAATCAGGCCTTCCCATTAGGTACATTGATAGGAACTACTAAACAGGTTTTTTTGCTTTATCTTATTAAACATAATGCACAATTTTTTTTGGTTGGTGTTGTTCAGTTACTAAGTCTTGCCTGACTCTTTGCGACCCTATAGACTGCAGCATGCCGGGCTTCCCTGTCCAGCTGAAGTAGCTGCTTTGCCTTTGAATGAGTCTGTGTTTTGTTCTTCAAGCCACAAGTGTCTTGAGTGTCAGACACAGTCGTGGAACCCAGGGACACAGCAGTGAACTCATGAGACCAAATTCCTGCCTCTGAGAGTTTATGTACCTCTTATGATTGGAACATCTTTGAAACATATGGATGAATGAAATATCAACAGGAAGAACATGTTTCTGATTCATTAAAGCAATTCCATGAAATTATTAGAAATAAGATGAGCCCCAAATACACAAGCCAGCGCTCCATCCCGCCAGGTCAGATCCGAGGGTCATGGTAAGGAATGAAGCTACAGGAACATGGTTCAAGGCCTTACGGGGGGTTCTAACAAGTCTTCTGACTCCAGCCAAGTACCACAGCCAGGAGCCCACAGAACAGATGAGGATCTCCTGAGGGGATGCGCAGGGGATGGGATCCTGGAAGGAGAGCATCTTTCATTTGAAAAAGCAAATGTTAATTAAATTTTTCCTTTGGTGAAAAGTTTTGAAATTCCAGCATGATTAAAGGGAGCATGGGCAAAGAGGCTGGTGATCACTGAGAAGGAGTTAATATCCTTCCTGGTCCAGGAGAGAGGGGATGATGGGCTCAAAGCCCGAGTGCTGGACAGAAGCCTCAGGGTCTCTAGAACCGGAGCAGGGTGCCCTCCAGGCACCACCCAGGATCCAAAACTGTCCTCTGAGACCCTCGCACTTTGTCCTTCCTTCCGTTAGGACCCTGTGGGATGGGCACCGTGGGGATACGTCCAGAACTGACATCACGGCAGCTACGCTCGCCAGAGCCTCGTGCTGGTGACTCCACAGGGCCTTCCCAACCACAGGAACCTGGGAGCCATCCCCTCTGTCCTGAGCCTTCCAGCCTGAGGCTCTGCATTTGGGATTTACCCAGAAACGAGCAGACTGTAGTAACCGAGATAATACGCTCGCGAGGGCAGACCTGGCCAGGACCAGAAACCCAAGTACTCTCTACACATCGTGGCCCCTGCCCTCCCCCGACCCACACCGCCTGCCACCTGGATCTCCACCACAGCAGGACCACACACACTCACTCACAGGTTCTCAGTGAGAAAGGATGGGCTTCCACCTGAGGACGGGGGATGGGGGCTCATGAGGACAGGGGGTCTGACTGCTGTTACTAGTGGTTTCCCGGAGAAACTCATGGAGCAGACTCCAGTGTCCAGTCTCCCCCAAGTTCCAGTGTCCACCCTGACGCCACCTTTACTTGGGGCCGACACCACTTCCTGCCCACCCCCTAAGGCAGCGACAACACTTATGCATAAAAGCTGTTTGAAGGACCTTACAACATATACAGACGAGTGTGGTTCTACAATGCCTACTGGGGAAAAAAAATTACAAACTCTAAAGGAAATGCGGTCAAGGAAGCAGCAAGATGTCCATCCAACTCCCAACCCTGCAATAATTAAAATCACTGCAGCCTTTTCTGGAGCAAGGAAAGCCCACAATCTGATGATTCACCCTCCCTCTGAGATGAGAGATACTTCACAACAAGGTGACTGAGTCTTTTTTGACTGCATGCTGTCGAGGAGGGGAAACCCGCCTCACAGTGTGGAGCTGAGAGCAAGTGCTCTGCAGATGCGTTTATTTTTAATGAATTGGTTTTTAAAGTAATGTTTCAAAATTTAAAAACCTACAAACAATTCTGGGGATAAGCACGTATTCACAAAGAAACCAATACCTTGTCCCCAAACCAAGACTGAGAATTACTAAGAGGCAGGCAGATTAAGGGAAAAAAGTAAAAGATGAAAAAAATGAACTGATGACCAAGCTCCACTCCTTACAGCGGTTCTAAGACTGAACCTGGTCTTGAAGACGCGTGGGAGCGTGTTCACTGAGAGTCACGTGAGATGCTCAGAAGTCAGCGGGGATGGGCTGCTGGGAGGCATCCCCGCCCCCAAGAGAGAAAGGAACCAGGCAGCATCTCCCACTGATGCTTCACAGGTGGGGTGTGAGGCTCAGAGCAGGTAAGAAGCTCAAGCTATTCTCAGGCTCCCCTGCCACTCTTGTTATGAAAAGGTCATTGCATCAGAGTCTGAGTGGGAAGGAGGACCGTGGACTCTGAGATTCTGGATGAACATGAGGAGGCGATCCACCGCCACTCTTGCTATGACTCTGAGATTCTGGATGAGCACAGAGGAGGCGAGGCCCGCAGGTGGGGACAGCAGCTTCCGCCCCAGAAAAGCTCCACCTGTGAGCCTGCAGCCAGTCTCGATTTGTTAACACCTGAGAATCCAAGTGACGAAATCTTAGACTCTACGACTTGAACAGGACCAAATGGCCACCTGATGCAGAAGTCCTCGTGGACTGTAAAAGGAAAAAGTGAGCAGGGCAGGAAATGTGTGGCAGGGAGAGAGAGGAAGAGGGGCATAGAAAGCATGCAGGCTTTCCATTCAGTCATTTCCCTCCAACACTGCAAACACGCTCAGCAACCAGACTCCGAACTCCACCGCTGGCCCAGCAAAGATGGGCACGCATCTGGGGGTCAGGGGTCTCCCCAACGAGGACAGCAGCATCATGACGGCTGACGTTTTCGTGAAGTGCCTACTTTGTCCCACTGGAACACAATTCCACTTCCAGAAAAGCAGCTTCATAAAGTAGGGGGAAACGCGGAGTTGTGGCTCAAACCTCTGCTCAGCTGACTAAAACTGCTCTGATGCTTCTGAAACTCTATGTGAGACTTATCATAGGTCGCCCAGGGCAACAGGCCATAATGTAATTACAGTAAAATCAGACACAGTGACGTTCCTCCCACTGAGCAAACCATCAGAGGCAATGGAAAGAGGAGAAATGGTTTCTGAAGACAACCTGACTGGGTTTTGACTCCCAAGTACCTGATTGACCTCTCGTAGGTTACTCTGAACCCCTACTTCCCCACTTCTGCAATGCGGAAACCACTGTCGAGCTCACAGAATTGCTTAAAAATAATTAAAAATTGAGATTATTATCCCTATAGCTACATCAAGCACTTCTTAAAAATCAATGAATCGTTAGGGAGACTTTCTCTGAATAAGGGACATAAGAAGAAATACTTCCTCTTTGCTTCCTAGTTTTTCCAACTGCACAGACTCCTGGCTGGCACTCTGGAACTTCTAGCCCAAACAGCTACGTGAGCAACACCAACACACACATGCAGCCGGGGGAGCCACTATTTAAAGGCATCCTCCCATTCAAGTGAACAGCCATTTGACTATGAATATCAGCCCTTACTGATATTCAGTCAGGCTTCCGCAGTGGCTCATTTGATAAAGAATCTGCCTGCAATGCAGGAGACCCAGGTTCGATCCCTGGGTCGGGAAGATCCCCTGAAGAAGGAAATGGCAACCCACTCCAGTACTCTTGCCTGGAGAGTCCCATGGACAGAGAAGCCAGGCAGGCTACAGTCTGTGGGATCGCAAAGAGTCAGACACGACTGAGCGATTAACTTTCACTTTTTCATCAGCCCTTACAAAGTGTGTCACTATTTTCAAAGAATCCGCTCATGAATGAGCTGTTAGGTCGACAATGATGCCTGTTCTGAATTTGGACATTTGTGGCTTCTGTCTGCCAATGACTTACCCCAAAGAGTTTAATAAAACAGCATCTCTGCCAGTGAGGAAGTGACGTACTGCTGGAAAGGTGAAAGGGCTGCTCAGGAAGAATTGAACACAATATGAAAACTCCAGGGCTTTCTCCAAAACAAGCAGCCGAGAGGAGGCCTGGGGAACCTCAGGATGGAGTTGTCGGGGTGGGCCAGGGGGAGGCCGGGCCAGGCATCCCGGGACAGGACGGGGCGTGAGGAACATGGAGTCCCAGATAAGCGGGCGGAGGGAGCCAAGGTCGGGGCGCCCACAGTCCAGGCTGACCTGCAAGATCTC
Source organism: Bos indicus (assembly GCF_029378745.1). NCBI lineage: Eukaryota > Metazoa > Chordata > Mammalia > Artiodactyla > Bovidae > Bos > Bos indicus. The sequence goes on along the minus strand of NC_091771.1, from coordinate 30,804,135 downwards.
CTCTGACTTGATGATGGTTCCCCCGTAAACACACACTTTGGCCCCACGCAGATACCCTCTCCTGAGACTCAGAAAATACAACGCCTCATGGCCTCTATGCTCGGGATTCCCTGAGGCCCTCTGCCAGGGCCAAGGGAGATCTGGGCATGACCAGGAAAACACGCCCATGTGCGGGGAGGATGGCGTCTCTCCACCACACTGGGTGGGCCCCCCAGGAGGAGACAGCAGGCCCCACTCCCGGTTTCTGGGTAGCCTCGGCAAGTTACCCTCTCCTGCCCTCTTAACCAACGTCTCCTGTCTTTGAGACCCTATGGTCTGGGGCCAAGAGCCCTTTACCTGTTCTCACTCTCAGAGGGCAATGCGTAGGCTCACGACTAACCCATCGCTTTGACAGATCAAAGCCAAAGCCACTTCCCCTCCTGGGGCCCAAGAGACGATGCCTATTACGTCAACAGAGCCTAGGAGGGGAACGTGGTGATGACGGCACAACAAGGTGAATGGGCTGAATGCCACTGAAATGTGTAATTCAAAATGTACAACAGAAAATACATACGATTCAAAAACGGAAAAGATTCCTCAAAAAATCAGAGTCATCGCCATAGGACACAACCGCTCCTAGATATCTAACCAAGATAAACAAAAGCCTATAAAAACACTTTAATACACACATTTGCATACAGATGTTCATAGCAGCACTTTTCACAATGGCTGAAAAGTGGCTAAACAACCCCAAAGCCCATCAACTCATAAGTGGATAAACAAAATGTAGTCTATCCATTTGGTGTCGTTCAGTCACTAAGTTGTGTCCAACTCTTTGCAGCCCCATGGACTACAACATGCCAGGCTCCCCTGTCCTTCACTATCTCACGGAGTTTGCTCAAATTCAGGTCCACTGAATCAGTGATGCCATCCACATGAGGGAATATTATTCAGCCTAAAGAGGAATGAACGTGGATGAGGAACGACAACATGGATGAACCTTGAAAACATGCGAAGTGAAAGAAGCCAGTCACAAAAGGCCACACGCTGTGTCAGTTCAGGGACACGAAAAAATCCGGAATAAAGACAGAGGAGATGAGGGCTTGCCTGAGTGGGTGATGAAAATGTTCTGAAATTGTGGGAATGGTTGCCCAATTGTGGATATAGTAAAGCCACTGAATTTGTACTTCAAATGGACGAACTTTATGCTGTTAAATTATATTCAGTAAAGCTGTTAAAAGACAAGAGGCACCCAATTCACAAGAAAAGTATGGCTTTTCTATCAAAGGTGGCCAAGCAGACCCTGCACCTTCTATACGAGTTCAGTTGCAAAAGCAGCACTGTGTCCCCCATATTTTAATTCTGCTCAAGTCAAAACTCTGCCACTTCCCCCCAAAATCAGTAATTATAGCTCTGGTTGCAGTTGGTAGGACAACCTCCACTCTATCTGCACAAGCCACTTATACGTACCAGTCATTTTGCTCTGAGAGTTTCACGAACATGGACTTAGCTCCTGTTCCATGAGTCCCTCCCTACACTGCACTCCCTCGTCCTTCATTCTGTGACACTGAACACAAGCTCCAGTTTCAATCCAGAGCTTAAGATTTCATGGTCACAGGGCACAGAATACTTTGACTGAGGACACCTGCAACAAAGGTTGGTCTAAGTGATGCACACGGTTTAAGATTCCAGCTCACACAGGGCCTGGGCTTCCCTGGTGGTTCAGACAGTAAAGAATCTGCCTGCAATGCAGGAGATGGCAGGTTAGATCCCTGTGTCGGGAAGACACCCCTGGAGAAGGGAATGGCAGCCCACTCCAGTATTCTTGCCTGGGAAAATCCCACGGACAGAGGAGCCTGGCAGGCTATAGTCCGTGGGGTCGCAACAGTCAGACTTGACTGAGTGACTAACACCTTTCACACAGGGTCCAGGGGAGAGGGGACCCCTCTCGCTCTGTGTGTGACTATGGTCCAGGACCTCAGAGAAAGCAATCAATTTAATAGAGAATCAGCAGAGAGGAGACCATCATCAGGCAGCAAAAAAATCTAACCAGGTCTCTAAGCACCAGGAGAGTATTTTCTAAGACTGCCAAGGTGCACCACCAGGACAAACAAACCACCCGAGAGGTGGGGACGACACACCCAGCTTGAGAAGCTGCAAGGAAGAACGCACAGGAGACCAACTGGGGGCCACTTCCCGAGCTGAGTGTTCAGGGTGCTGCCGAGACTGGGTCACAGCCCTGTCTGCCGACTCTGCAACACCTGACACCCACCTTACTCTCGAAAATGCCCACAGGGGCTCCTCCAACACACTGTAGGATAAAGACGTCTAAAAGAGATTCTCAATTGAATTTAATAAAACCTGAGCAGCTGGTATGTCACAGACACAGCCCGGTTACATGACGTGAATTAGGCTGACACAAAGAAGAGGTGGGGATGGGGCAGGGGGGTCGGGGCAGAAAGTTCCTGACGCGACACAGAAGGCCCCCCAGCCACCACAGCCTCACTCACACACCGCACCGCCTGGACAGGCCCACAGGGTGGACACCCACCCCCCTGGCGGCTTCAGCCTGCATATGAACCCCTGGGCAGGTGTGGTCGCCACGTCTTGACCGCACGGGAGACACCGTGAGCTCGGACAAGCACCAGTCCCCCATTCCCCGAGGGAGAGTCTTCTGTCTTGGTTTCACCCCCTGAAAACCGGGTAGAGCGTCTTCAGTTCAGTCTCTCAGTCGTGTCTGACTCTGTGACCCCATGGACTGTACCACGCCAGGCCTCCCTGTCCATCATCGACTCCTGGAGCTCACTCATCTCATGTCCATTGAGTCGGTGATGCCAACCAACCATCTCATCCTCTGTCGTCCCCTTCTCCTCCTGCCTTCAAGTCTTCCAGTCTTACCCCTCTGATACAGCTCCCTACCCACCCACCCCGCCTTGCTTCCCGCTGTGAAGACCAGAGACCAGAGAGGCGAGACAGAGGTTAAAGTCTCAGACAAAACTGGGTTCAGAACATGGCAGGTGAGTGACTTAATCTCTGTGGGCTCCCTTTTTCCCCACTGCAGGCTGAGACCAGTCCTGGTTCCGGTCACCTCCCAGCGACGGCAGGGTGGGGAGGAAGGGGTTAACACCGTGGTGCCCGGAGCGCGGCTGGCACACCAGTGCTGTCATGAGCACCTTCTTCATCCATGTGGGATCTTACCAGCAGCCCCCGTGCAAGACGAGCCAGAGGGTAAGCAGGTCCTCCAAACAATACCTGTTCTAGTCTATGACGGGGTTCCGTAGCTGACTAAGCGCTGTGCAAACATGCGGTTTAAAAAACAAAAATAAGCTTATTGTTTGACGTATTTCCCTCTGCACCTGTTTAGATAGTTGCAGGTTTGAGGACTACTGCCTCAAAATAGGTAAACTGACTTAAAACTATTAAGAATATATATATACAAGGAAATGAACTGTGTGAAGAAATGGACATACACATTATAATCAGTATTGAGTTTAGAACCACTGACTTTTATTTCTGGATCTGTAAACATCTCGGGTTCCACGGAGCTGACGGCCGCGGGGTCTGTGGCGCGTGGGTCTGGGGCTGGCCGTGGCGGTGACCCTCCTGGTCCCCGCTGTCCTTTAGGAGCCGGGACCCGCTCAGGCACCCTCTTCGCAGGTGATGGGTCAGATGGCTCACCTGTGAAGGGGGCTGTGGGCTGAGACCACTCCACCCAGGGGCCTCTTTGCCTGTCTGGCCCTTGGGCCCAATCCGGCTGTTTTAGGAAACGAGATGCTCTGTTTCACCTGCTCTCGGCAGGGCGGCCGCGCCCACCATGAACCCTGGCAGAAAGCGATGCCCAGTCATGAGGCCGCTTTCCTCCTGCCAGGAGGTCTGGACGCTCACAAAGCCCTGTGGTTTGTTTTGCCAAACTGCACATACATTGAATGGAAATGTTTGTTTTCCATGTCCCGCTTTACGTCTCTGCAGACAAGTGATTAAAGAGTAATTTCAAGGGCATTTTTTCCGCTCATCCCCCTCTAACCTGGTTACATCACGCTGCTCCACTTCCTGCCTTTTAACTTATGTTTCTGTCGGCGTATCATCCACTCTTCTTTGTTGACCTTTCCGTGCACAGCATTGCTTCAAAACCCTTCTTCAAAGGAGAGGTCAGTGTGAAATGTCACTAGGAAGAGTGCCAGATGGCCAGTGGCCAGGGGCACCGGCTCCAGAGCTGAGCCTACCTGTGACTCGGGCGCCAGAGGCAGGAGGCTGGACCCCTGGACCTACCGCCGGCCACACCCACACCCAGAGAAGCCTGGTCCACCCGCCCAGACCCCCCGGGACCCTCCATCCAAGAGCTGCTCACAGAGCACCCACTGCACGCACGCACGCACACACACCCTGTTAGGCAATGCAGGCGACAGAGAAAGCTCTGTGCTCCCTGTTCTGGAGGTTCGTTTCACACACAGAAAGGATCTGTTAAAAAAATGTACAGAGGGAACACGTGGGAGGACTTCCAAAAGGTGGAGGTGGGAGAGGCTGGAAGAAGCCAGTAAGGTTACTGCACAGAAGAAAAGACGGCTGAGACAGGGCGGTGGGGGAGGATGCGCTAAACCGCTGATACTGGAGGCAAGAGATGGAAAGGCAGCCAAGGAAACTGATGTCTCAAGCCCGGGAGACCGAGGACCATGAAGAGGCAACGTCAGCAGTACGTTTTCGGGTGCAAAAATCTAAGTTTCTGCATTCCAGGTGAGGGTGAGACCCACACAAGATGCTGTGACCTGCCGTTCTGGCTCCCCAGTCCCCTCCGCTCTGGTTTATAAAATACAAGTGATCGGAGGCATGTGACAGCCATGTGGTAGCCACACAGGGGCCCTGAGCAGCGGACTCCCCTGACGTGGAGAAAGGGGTGTGACTCCGTGTGTCCCCTGGGGCCCCACCCTCCCCCCTCCAAACAAGGCCAGACCACAGGCGGGACACCACTCACCCCAGCCTGTCACGTGAGCAAGGACAAGTAATGGCTCAGTGTAAGTGTGCCCCAAGTGTATCATGACTTCGTTCCAAATACCGCCCGTAAATTCTTTTTCAGTATTAAAAAAGTGAATACTAAAATGGATCCATCGACTGTCTACAACTCAAGTTTCTCTTCGTGTCCAAATTTAACTGGGCATCCGACCAGTCTTCTTATTTGCTCAGCCTGGTGACCCCCAGCCTGGTGTCCGCGGCCCAGGCCTGAGCACCTCGCTCCCACCCCAGACCCTCCTTGCCCCTGACCCTCAGCTCTGACCCACAGACGGCCTCTCTGCAAAGGCCTTGCCCCACCTCCAACATAGTGTGCATGGAGGACGCCCCCATCACAGACCCAGAAAAGGACAGAATCTGCAAGAAAAGGGAAAACCGCCAAGTATATGAAATACATCGGGGAAACGGGTGGGGGGGCTCCTGAGAGCACACAACTGGGTCTAATTAGGAAAGACTGGCTAAAAGGGAGCAGTTTCAGGAGGGATGAAGATAGCTGCTAAGAGCCTGGCATCCTCTCCAGTTGGCTTAATCACAAAGAAATGGGTCCTTGGCTGGCGGCCTGCATCTTCGCAGCATCTGCGGGGAACCAACCCCCCGGAACGCGGCCCACGAGGGTCAGCACTTGGGTGGCTCGGCCAAACGCCTGTGGCAGCTGACCAACGTCTGCTGAGTGAGCGAATGAGGGAGTGGATGAGTGAATCTGGACTTCTTGAAGAACTTGTTCAATGAAATTTTAAAATCATCGAAAAATCCAAGTCTAGGGTAAATCTTCCACTCCCTGGCACACCTCACCAGGGCAGCTGATATTCTTTGCTTTTTAGCCAGTTTGTCAGCTGAGAATTATTTGTACTACGAGTTACAAGCATCTGTGCTGGGTCTAAACCAAACAAACGAACCCAAACACCTGCTCGTCCACCCGACGAAGCACCTGTTAGGATTCACACGCAGAGCCGAGGGGCAAGGCCACCCCCTCCCAGACAAGAGAGAACCTTGGTCCCAAAACGTTTTTTTTCCTACGGTCCTTTGTGTGACCATTGTAGCTGGTCTTTAGTTACGGGAGCGCCTAATCAAACAAACATCTGAGAACACCACAATTTTCTTATTTATACATAAAAGTATTATTCAACCCTGTTCTGATTTCCCTTGCTCTGGCTTGGAAAGTGTCCCAAGGACGCCCTGGCCAAACAAAAAACTTCAAAAAAAAGAGGACGACATATATTTTTAAAAGAGAATACTGCACACTGTTTCCCAGATAAATCCCTGGTGTATTTTGAGTATTTTATAAAGAAACTTTGGCTCTGCAACTATGAACTTCCCATTCTGCTAACAGACCGATAACTTAGGGTTTACAGACACTTTCGAACCTGGACAGTGGACGCTGGGTGGAGCCCTGGGATACAATTCACCTGGTGTCCGGCAAACCTGCTCTTACTTCTGCTGCTAAACATTCAAGTATTTCATGATGGGGTTAAAAAAAAAAAAAATGGCTAAAAGCGAGTTTAATGTACAAATCAAGCCAAAGGTTTTTCATACCAATGTCTGAAGAGTTAAAATTCAAACGGGGTCTATGCTGTTAGTACAGTAACGTGTCTTTTCAGACTCAGCCCAAAAGAACCGATCTCTGTCCTCGCGTGGGGGACACAGGTGCCAGCTCGGGTCATCCCCCTGCTGCCTGCAACCTCCATTCTGAGCTGGACATACACGTTTATCATTAATTTTCAGCAAACGTCATCAAGGCTCTGTGCTGCCTAGAGTTGCCGTGAATAAGAGCAAACATTCACAGGAAGGGCCGAGTCAAGGAAAACAAGACTCTTCGATGGGGGGAAAGGCCCACACGACCGCCTCAGTCCATCTCAGGGCTTGGTCATGCACCACATCACTGCTTCCCGGGGCCCCCAATCCCCACTAAAGGCTAACAACACCGATCTCAGATCAGACCTACAGGACCTCCCGGGGCTGCAGGATGCAGGCTTGGAAGCCATCTGTTGGGGGTCACCAGCTCCCCCGTGCCACCAAGGACCCGTTGATGCAGGCACATGGTCTTCCCAGATGAAAACATGCCGGGTCTGTCGACATCAAGGAGTGAACAGAGGAAGGAAGAGTTCAGCCAATGGGAACCGGCACACACTGACCGGGAGCTGAGAGCGCAGCCCCCGGCCGATGCCTCCAGTTGGCCGCTCCCCCGACCCAGGCCCCAGACAGTTGGACAGGTAGTGTCCATCTGAAGGACGCAGGTGCCGGGCTGGAACCCAGGTCCATCCGGGAACACAATTCCTGCTCCTCCCGCCTCCACCCTGGTGGCTCTGGTGGGAGCCACCCTTGCCCCGGCTGGTCACCTCCACTGCCGAATCTCTTTATCGATCGTGTACGTGCGTGGTAGTCGCTCAGTCCTGTCTGACTCTGTGACCCCATGGACTGTAACCTGTCAGGCTCCTCTGTCCATGGGATTCTCCAGGCAAGAACATTGGAGTGGGTTGCCATGCCCTCCTCCAGGGGATCGTCTGGACCCAGGGGTCAAACCCAGGTCTCCTGCATTACAGTCAGATTCCTTACCCTCTGAGCCACCATGGAAGCCCAATTTAAATGCCAAGATGAACCTTCACGAATTATCAACAGAGCAACACAAGGTCAACTCTAGAATTCAACTGCAATTCCATACTTAACACGGTCTGCTCTCCCGAGGCCTGACACGCCTAAGGTGCAGTGACCCTGACAGTCAGACAGGGCCCCGCGCCTCTCCTCTGGGCTGCCCCCTCTGCGGCTGACTCTGCTCTCGTGCTGACCTGGCGACGGTCCAGCCCGTCTGGGTCAGGTCAGAGAAGTAAGAATGGGGCACTGACTGTAGGGGAGTGGACGGGGGTGGAGGACGCCCTGGAGACAGCCAAGGAACCTTCCAGACTGTGGTTCCGAGAGCGGGCTCCTCATTCAGACCAGAGGGCTGTGCCCAGCTTGCTTCAGGGGGACTCCAGGGTGTGAACAAGATGACTCGGGTGGGCACCATGGACACCAAGTGTGTCCTGCTCCCCCAAAGCCCACACAGTCCTGACTCAGAGTCCCAAGAACAGAAAGAAGGGTATCTCAGTCACACGGGGCAGCTCTGGCCAGAGTCCTATCCCTGGGGAAGCTCACAAAGCACGCTTTGTACAGGGGCCTGTCCCATGACAGCATTCCCAGAGATTCGCAACAACCCCGGCCCCACGGGCCAGGACAATCACATCCTTCTCACGTCCACTTTTCCTCTTCCGCCCCCGCTCCTTCTGGGCCTGTGGGTGACCAGCCGCGGAAAGCACTGTGTTTTCTTCCTTTACACTGAGACCCTTGCAAGTCCTGACGAGGGCCCAGCCCACCATCGGGGAGGGCCAGGAACCCAGGGTCGCCTCGCCCGCCGGGTCACCTCTCTCTCCGCTGGCACTGCCAGACAGGGCGTTCCCAAATCATCCCCTCCCAGCCCACCGACGTGCTCTCCTCCACCCTAAACAGGAGCCGAGCCTTCTTAGCGGTTTGCAGACTAGCAGTTTCCCCTCTCCTGTAACACAACCCTTGTCAGATTCTGCCCAGAAAGCAGAACCACGGCTGTGCAATCGAAGGCTTCTTGCAGATCTGACCATCTGCCATCCTCTGTCTCTGCTGACGCTGACGCCACCTTGACCCCACAGCTGAGTGTGCACGGCCTGACGCAAGGGTGTGTTATTTTCACACGCACGCACCTGCGTGCCTAAATAGGCGTGCTCGGCCATCTCCGATCCTGTCCACCAAGGCAAAAACTAAAGGACCTTAGGCAGAAAGCCCGCCCTTCAAGGGGCTCCTGGAAGTTGAGACCCAGGAAAGGCAGCCAGGCATCCCGGGGTCTGTCTCCAGGCTGATCCACCCCAGAGGAGCAAAGACAGAGGAGCAGCGGTGGATGGAAGGCGGCCTGGAGGCAGAGGGAAACCCATGTGTGGGACACGCCTCTCGCCTGCTACTACTTCCTGTGGCACCGCGAGGGCCCACCCACACTAGGAAAGCGGTGATTCTTCAGTATCCAAGTCTGGCGGTCCATGTGGATGCCGGTCACCAGGTGGGGTGTTTTTGTTGTTGTGTTTTTTTTAATAACAGCCACTCTGCTCCTTCTAGTCGTACAAATCACCCCACTCTACGTTTCTGGGCTCACACAGGCCAAGTGGCACTTCTCAATCAAAACCTTCGCCAGCGTCCTAACTCGAGAGCTTCTGTTTTCTGCTGCATCGGATTTGTACTGTCCCTACTTTTACACTGTGGACACTACACTGCTCCATGCAGCTCTTTAGTCTCCACTATCACCCATTTCCTGCTGAGGGCTGGAACCCCTAAAGTGAGTATCCTGATTCGATCTCTTTCAAACCCAGAAGCAGAGAGCGTGGCCCTGAGGTCAGGAGTCAGGGGTCAGGGTTAAGACTTGCTCAGGGTCACTCCATCTGTGGCCTGGCCAGTGGCAAGGAGGTCTCTGGACTTGCAGGCCCCTCAAACTGCTGGGGAGGCCTTCCCCGGGGCATGAGAGAAGAGTGTGGTGAGTCCCCAGGCGGGACCCCAGGACGAGGCAGCAGGGTCAGGGGGTTCCAGCCCCAGCCCCTGCGGCCCTCATGACACCACACCTGGAACCCAAGACATCCACGACACTCCTCTTCCTGCCACAAGTCAGCCCTCGGCCCCGGAGACGACCCGCGAGCAGGCGGGGGGTGGTCCGTCCTCCTCCACAAGCAGTCTTCACACGTTAACACGTGTCTCCTTGCTGGCTGCTGTCCTGAGCTGTCAAGACCGGGCCCCCTCAGTGGACGGACATCCCCTCCGCCAAGGTAACAAGTGTCAAAAAGCAGAGGGATTATTCAGGGCCCAGCCACGAGGTCTCACCCATGTGACGCGCTGCTCATCCTAACACCTGGTGAGACACATAAATAATGTCTCCAGACACAGAAGAGAGGAGGAAAGCTGTTTATAAGACACTTTGCATGAGGCGCCAGGAATGAAATCTGATTTTGCCCGAGAAACAACACTGTGGTGACGATATAAAAGAAGCTACTAACGATCATGGGATCAAGGGCAGGGGTCAGTCCCCCACCTCGACCCCCACCAGACCCTGCCATGGACACTGCCGTCCACAGCCCTCCAAGAACATCCGGTAATGGCTCATGGTTCTTTACAGAAGTGATCACAAGTTCCAAATTTTAAAGAAAAAACATCAATGATGTTTCTATGTACGATTTAGCCTTCCAATGAACACGTGGATTAATGAGCCAGATAATAAAGCAAAAATAAAACCCGACTACAACTGAATGTAACAATACTCCACTTCCACCACTGTGCCCCTTGCTATCTCCCCGGGAGTGGGGGGGACATTTAGACTGAAGAATTATTCCAGTATGGCGTCTCCACAGCATGTGCAGTGAGGAAACAGGCCGCCTTTAAAGCTTGCTGAGAAGAAGCTGATCTGCTTGGTGGCCAAGCTTGCCTTTCATCCCCCAACACAAATCCATGCACTGGGCAAGAAGCTCCCACCTGGACGGTTGTCAAAGACAGCCAAGCTCCCCTTGACCATTCAAAGGCCAGTGACCAAGGCCACACCCCTGGGGCCTCAGGGCTGCCGGGGGAGGATGGACCCACACCTGAGCACCAGTCCGTTCTGGAAACTTCCTCCAAGGCCGACGGAAGGAAACTGCAGGGGCTTCGCACCTGCACGCCCACCCGGGCCTATGCCCCACCTCTCCAAGTGGCGTCCTGGGCTGAGGTCTCAGGAGCAGGGGGCCCTAACACCGTGCCTCCCGGCCCGCCCCAGGTCCAGCAACACCGGACCCGTAACAAAAGGTCCTGATAGCTCCTCTTCCATTAAAAACCTCCCAACTAGGAGAGAACAAGGGGCAGCCTCTCCTTAGCCCCACCGCAGCCTCCAGGGATACCCTACATACCAGTCCATGCCTCCTCCATCACCTCTTCCACCGCCACCCCTGGGATGGGCTCTTCTCTGGACAGAAACCTCCTGAAGACTAACCCTCTGCACACCAACCTGACCTAGAGCTCACAGGCATGAACACCAGGCAATGTTCTAAACTCATTTTACATCCTGAATCCTCAGCACAGCCTGCAACGTGGGGGCTATTACTGTCCCCATTCTCCACATGGGGAAACTGAGGCAGAGAGCTGCTGGCGGGCCCACACACGGAGTTCTCGCAGCTCTTTCTGGGCCGTCCTGTCCCCTCCCAGGGCCTCTCCCCGGCTGGAGCTCCACCCCTGCAGCCTGACTCACGACTTCCTCTCTGCTGTTGGTGGCAAACAGATAACCAGGCCGGTCAGAGATGAATGGGCCCTGGCCCCTCCCATCACAAGGGCGCCCAAATAAACGGTCCAGGAATAGCAAGTGCTTGGGTTCCTGGAAGGACATCTTTTGAGTGTCTGCTCCACACCACGCTCCACGCCGGGTGCCAGAGCCTGGCCTCAGGGGACTGTGGTCCAAGCACCACTGAGGTCTCCTTGATGAGGTCCGGCTGCCAGGAGTTTGACAGATGCCAGTGACCCGAGAGGATGGGGAGTTGCTAGGAATTCTGCCCCTGGCCTTCAGACGCAGACCTGCAGGCCTGGGAGATCCCTGGGTCTGTGTGCAGGCATCTGAGACACTGGAGGGCTGGAGGGCTGATTTCAGGATGTGAAAGGCCCTGGGATCTCATGCAAACTTACACACTTAATGCACCTGTATTCCTTTTCTCCATCCTGACGTCGCCCCTGCGGCCACATCTGCCCCGCCTGCACCAACACATGAGTTTCAGTTATGGGTGGAAGGCGAACTGTAGCAAAGAAGAGGCCACGTGGCACAAGGCAACGTGGGTCTCCTGTACTGTGCACCATCTGCCCAGGCATGGTGAGGCCTGCCCCCTCGGTTTAAATTTCTATTTTTATTAGTGCACACTCTGCAGGTCCAGACACTAAGAGAGTCTGCATGGAGCGGGATGAAGCCCACGGACCACACGCATGTTAAAGTGAGCCGTGGAGCCCTGCTGGCTGGAGGCAGTCTGGGGGAGACGGCGGTTCTAGGAGAAGTCCCTGCACCATCACTCGCTGGAACTGGGGACCATGCTGCTTCCTCCTGCAGAGCCTCAGAGCTCTCCCTCCATCCTGGGTGCCAGCGCCTCACCTGGGCAAGACAGTGTTTCTGGCCTGTGCACAGCCATACACCTTGCTGGAAAGGGAGACCCTGCCAGGGGGCGAGGGCGCTGACCCAGCAACCCCCAGGAGGCTCCAAAATCTCCCGCCACCCGGAGGCTCTCCAGGCGATTCTGGGAGCTGTAGACAAGTTCATGGTGGCTGAGCTCTCGCCAGAACTCATCAGACCACAGACCCAAGAGTCTTTCAAGGATGAGGACTGAATCCTAGCGCAAATTGGATCCGATAATTTTCCAAAATTCTGCGTGCATCAAACTCTGACACTCACGAGATGCTCTTCCCACTTCAATACAATACAATACACTCACAGAATTGGGGAATGTTCTTGCCTAACATTTCCTAAGACTGCCCTCAAGGGAGAAAGAAATGTCTCCCAACAAAGTTTTTTCTACAAAGACCAAATTTGCTGCTAAAAATTTGAAGTGATAGATTTATGAGGGACACATTGTATGCATGCTTGCCAAGTTGCTTCCGTCGTGTCTGACTCTTTTGGCAATCACATGAACTGTAGCCCACCAGGCTCCTCTGTCCATGGAATTCTCCAGGCAAGAACACTGGAGTGGGTTGCCATTTCCTCCTCCAGGGGGATCTTCCCAACCCAGGGATCGAACCCACATCTCTTACCTCTCCTACACTGGCAGGTAGGTTCTTTACCACTAGCGACACCTGGGAAGTCCCTGGGAGATATGTTATGCGATTACAATTACAGATTATCTCCTATTTCACATAATAATAACATATATAACAGCATAAAATCAAGCTCCTGAGGATTCTTCTCAAATAGTAACAACAGTGGTGATGATATTTGTAACTTATAAATGAATTTTAATAAGACTATAAATTAGCACTCTCAATCCTTAAATTTGGTGAGAAGCAAAGTAAGTAAAATGAGTTACAAGAAACAAGGACAGATATTTGTACACTGTTTCAATAACCTAGGCAGTTTATCCTGTTCCAATTCTCTTGTCCCTGTGCTTTTGTTCCATACATCAATTCCCTTGATTTACAGTTGTTTGAAGAATTACAACAATAAATTACATATACAGATTTGTAAGTTACAGAATACTAATTTTTTTAGCAAAAAAATTCAAACACTTCTCAAGCAAGAGAACAAAATCCATTCAACCTTTTCAAGAAGAACACTTTAATGGTATGATTGCTATTGCTAATATTGTGTTTTCAATGCCCTGCTCAATTTTAATCCATCAGACCTCAGAGTCCAAAACTTAACGTCTCCAAGAAGAGTGTCTTTTCTTACTCTTCTTCCCACAAATCCTCAACTCTGAAAGAGAAGGCTCACCTTTCAGATGGGCTCTTCCTCAAATCACACTGAATAAAAATCAAAGTGTTGAAATTAACAAATGTTTGTGCCATCCCTGGGAAAAAAAAAAAAAATCACACAGCCCAGCCAGGCCACATTCAAAACGCCAGCGTGTGGGGTCAGCTTAGGACAGAGCGACCCACGTCTACATCAGCACAAACCACCCCGGGAATGCACACAGATCCTGCCTTGTGCCCCTGTCTGATTTCTGGGGAGTCCTCACACAGAATAATGTCCACTTCAGTCAGAGAACCTCAGTCACCACAAAAAGAAACCTTTTTACCCTCACACTGTCTTTGTCCAAACCAGTGTGGACAGAGAATTCCTCCCAGGCCCAGCTCTCCCTGCAAACTTCGAGTCGCCCCCAGGGCTGTCTGTAAGGCCACAGAGAAGAGTAAGAATTCTCAGAGCACACGCAGGTCCAAGAACACGTGCTGTGCGGGGGAAGTTTCGTCTTCATCTCTATATAAACACGCGTGTCCCCGGGTGTGCACCTGAGCCATGCCAGCTTATCTCCTCTTAGAGACTGAAGCCAAGGAACAGACGGCCACCACCCTCAGGAGCACCCAACCACGGGCCCCAGCAGCCTTTCCCCAGCCCAAAGGATGCCTTCCCCAGGGGCCTCCAGAGCCCTGTGTGGACCGGGCTCTGAAACCCAAGTGCCGGCATCCTTTGGAAGGAGGAACGAAATGCCCTCACCGGGGCAGGCACATGCAATCCCTGAGACCAGGGTCGTTCCTCCAAGCTGACCTCTGGAATGAGATGCTGCGTTATTAAAGGACTTTCTAAGTCAGAAACACGGCAGCGGACAGCCTACCATTGTAGCTTGGTAGCACTGATGCTCGAAGATGAGACGCTTCTGGCAAGTCAAGCAAAGTTCCCAACAACAGGACAGGTCAGGCCGATGCAAAGAGCCTCAGACACAGCACGTGAGAGGCTGTCATCTTGCCCCATCTGTGAAGAAGCCTAGTGGCCAGACCCAGGAAAACCCCTCCTTGCAACAAGACCTGATTATTCCCAAAACAGAAACGTCACAGGACGGTCTGCACCAAAGCACAAAAGGTGGTACGTGTCTGTACCAAAAAAAGCCCCAAATAAACCCCAAATCAAGATGCCAGGACAGAGTTAATTAAAAATAATTTAAAATTAAATTTAGAATAATTTCTCGTTCTTTCCACTTGCCAAAGTGTTACTACATAGCTCAAAGGCACCCCTCCTTTTTTTCTATCTTAGCATAGTTTATTTTTTAACTTTTTATCTTATATTGGGGTATAGCTGATTCACAATGCTGTGATAGCTCCAGGTCGACAGTCATACACGTACCCATCCTTCCCAAAACTCTGCTCCCATCCAGGCTGCCACATAAATTGACCAGAGTTTCCTGTGCTATACACTAGGTCCTTGTTGGTTATCCATTTAAAGACATCCTCCTCCCCCGCCTTCACCCCACTTTAAACTGTACTGCTGTTTCACTAATTATAAAAATAATTCTTTCAACAAACATTTGCTAAGCACTCGTTCAGGGGCTACATGCCCAGGAGTGAACAAAACAAAGCCTGATTTTTAAGTGTTTTCTTTCTGTACAAATACAGGCAACTCGTTGAGATAACACTGAATATGAAAAATTGAAAAATTTTCACTTTTAACAGTAAAGTTTTTCCCATAAGATCAGATGTTCCCTGAAAACACTTTTATTGACTACATAATATTCCACATGGACAGTGTCATAATTTGCCCAAAGGTATTTTCAAACGCTCACTGACCTCACGATAAAAACGCAAACAAGAGACGCAGCTAAACACAGCATGTTAGACCCAGATTTAGGACCTTAACAGGGAAAAGGAAGATACAACCTTACCGATCACGGACGGAGGGAAAGTACACGGTCACGGCTTCCCCGTGGGCCACAGTAAGGCCCAACTCGTGAATCTCCCTTTTTTATAAGCCCTACTCCCTCTTTGATCCAAGAGAACATTGTCTGCACAGAACAATACGTTTTCATTTCAATTTCCCTTCTTTTCAGGAAAGGAAATGTTTGCACTTCAAAGGGTTCCTTTGAAGAGCAGCCTCCGGCCCTGGCCGGTCCAGGTTAGGAGTTCCGCGGCCCCAGCGGGGCGTGCAGAGTCTGGGCGGCTGCCCACCGCAGCCCCTCTCCAGGCCAGCTCCTTCAAGGAGAGGGTCTGGTGCGGGAGAAGAAAAAACAAACATTGGAAAAATACTCGAGGCTTTTGATCGTGGCCTTCAGAGGCCCTTTCTCACACAGTGTGGATTTCACAGCCCAGGGAAACTGAGGCACAAACGCCAGGGAGCCAGGTCCTAAGAAACCAGCCCCACCCAGTAAGGAGGTCTTCTAAGCTGGCAGAGTGGAGCCCTGGGGGCATTGCTGGTGATGATCAAGGGGATGTCTGCGATAACCAAAACGCACAGGCAAGATCCACGCCTCATCCAGCAGTTTGGAACCTTCCCCGGGAACCTCAGCAAAGACTAGGATGCACAATTTAGGGTGTCCCCTTTTCTCTCTCCACTAGCCTCTCCTGCAGGCCCATGCCCCTACCCTCTGCTGAGTCTGGGGAGTCAGGGCTTCACAGCAGACAAGAGAGGGCCTGCAACATTTCTTTTCAAGTCGTGAACAAGTTCTGGGTATTTAATAATGATCTCCACCCTTCCCCACCCCGAGGGGGTTAACTGCCTGTTCAGGTGGGCAACCGGCCAGGGGGTGGGCAGGGGAGTGAAAGCTTCGGCTCCAGACAGGGCGCCTGCTGCCCGGGGGCCCCAAGTCTCTGCTCGGGGCTCCCGCCCTGCGTGTTCGGGGCGCAGGTCTGAGGGATCAGGTCGCCCTGAGCTGAAGACTTCCGACCACCCACCTTCCCGCGAGCCCGCTAACCTGCCGGGCGCTCGGCCTCCTCGTGTCCTCCTCCTCTTACTTTTCTGTAGTTTCCCAGTTCTTCACAATAATGCAGTCTAACTTTTAGAAACATTTTTTCCTTAAAGAGGCTTATAAGAGAAAGTTAGACCACAGTTCCATTGAAAAAGCCTCTCCCGAAAAAGGGAACAGAAACAAGCTACCTATGCGCACATGGAAGGGACATTATTTGAACAACGGAAAGTTGACTGTGGACGAGATGACAATGTCATAACGTTAAATTTCCTGGTTTTGATGTCGTACTGTGCTCATGTAAGAGAACGAGAATAACCTTACTAGGAAACACACTGAAGCTTGCAGGGCGGTAAATCAAATGACATGATGTCTTCGACTTATTCTGAAAGGGTTCAGGAAAAAATACATATATGTGTGTGTGTAGATTAACTGATTGACAGATAAACAGAAAAAAGGAATAAAATATAAGCAACGGGTGATTTGAAAAAACTGAGGAGCTCCTCTAACTCCTGCAACTTTTTCTTTAAGTCAGAAGTATTATTCATGAAAAGCTGAAAAGTAAAAGAAGAGAGGAGAGAGGCAGGCAGCACTCCAGGCCTCACGACAAGACCAAGGTCCCAGCCACTGGGGCCCAGTCTCTCCAGGACTGCTGCTACCCTGGCTACCCTGGCTCAGACAGCCCCCGTCCCCAGCATTCTGAGGGTGTCAAAGAAGCATCTCACAAGGAAGGAGACCCCGCCCCACCTCCCACACTACTGAAGTAAAGATTTGGGCCCAAGGACCACTGCCACCGGCCTTGAGAAGGCGGGGGCAGAACCGGGAGGGAAACCACGCTTCCCTGCAAATCAGAGCCCCTGCGGAGAGCCCCCCACCCCAGCAGAGCTGGAGGCGGAGCAGAGAGGACTGATGCAGACCAGAGAAGCAGGGCTCCCCGGGGCCTGGCCAGAAGCCCCACATCCAGCCAGCTCTGGTGATGCCAACGCCAGACTGCTGCTGACCCAGAAAGAACGTGGCCCAGCCTTGTCACACACGTGCCAGCGCCAGGTCTGACCACTGGCCAGCACAGCTGTCCCGGGACTCCAGAGCTCCAGCTGCACCAGGAGCCAGGGCTCAGAGAGAAGAGGGCTGCACGCCAAAGACGCAGGGGCAGATACAGAAATAACGCGGGCCGCCCCACAGCGGTGGGACAGCTGGCTCCTGCACCTCCAGAACTTACTTGGAACCCACAGAGCCCGGGGGGCCTCACATCTCCAGGTCCATGTGCTTATCTCAGGGTCCACCTCAGGCCCGCGCACACACGGATGCCAAACCACAGCCCCGAGACAGCTGCAGCCCCAGACAAGGCCGTGATGCCCACGGCCCTGGGCACATTCGGTGTCAGGACCCTGTGGCTAGGTCCCAGGGGCAAATCCACGCTCTGCCGCTTACAACCCACACCTGTGCCCATTAACAACTTGCATCCCTTCTCCAGGCCCCCTCCCCATCAGCCAAAGAGCAGAACTGACCTCACTGGGTGGCTGTGAGGATTAAATAAAAAACACAGAAAGCGCGAAGCCCACAGTGAGCGCTCACAAGGGCTTGTAGTCTGAGTCTTACTCAGCCCCAGGGCCTCTCCCTTCCTTCCTACTTGGTCTAAGAGACTTTGGTTAATGGCAAATAAAAAGATTTGGGCAGATAAAAGGATTCAGAGAAAGAGAGCGTTTCCGTGCCAACCTGAAAAGGTCAGCACAAGCATCTTCACGGGCGGGAAGACAACGGTGACAAGGATGTGATGAAACACCAGTCAGACCACGGTCCCTTCTTTCCCCTCGCCAGCATCCCCAGTGATGGCCCGCCACCCACCCCACCCCACCCCACCCCACCCCTCTCAAGGATCTACATCACCCCTCCAGGAAGGAGGAAAAACGGTGGGAAACAGACATGGCCCAAGTTTTTAACCCCAAAGCCCTCAGGGTAAGTTGGACAAAATGTCTGGGATTGGGATGGATGAGGGTGAACACCTTCCAAACAGACACACATGCACAGCCTTTCTCACTCAAGCACACATATAGGCACGTGCACACAGACATAGGCAGGCAAACACTGAGAACGGGGCCGGGAGTTCTGCCTCCCAGAGGCGTGGAAAAAAAGTGGAAGTGTTCGTCAGTCGTGTCTGACTCTTTGTGACCCCGTGGACTGTAGCTCGCCAGTCTCCTCTGTCCAGGGGGTTCTCCAGTCAAGAATACTGGAGTGGGTTGCCATTTTCTTCTCCAGGGGATCTTCCCCAACCAGGGATTGAACCCATGTCTCCTGCATTGAAGGCAGATTCTTTACCATCTGAACCACCAGGGAAGCCAGCCCGAGACATGAGGAGGATTCAAACCCAAGGTTGTGGATCTGAGATCTGCAGAACCGGCCTCCCTGACACCAGGCCCTTCACCACCCCCTGCAGTGCGGACCCAGCTCCAAGGAGAAGGGACTACACGTTAACATCTCGGGAAAGTGGGCGAGCAAAACAAAGCTGTTGCAGATTTTGTTTTTCTCCATGCTGAAATCAAAGAACTGAGCTTTCTCTCCAATATAATAGCGAATATTTACATGACGCACTTGGTGTGTATCAGAGTTCTGTGAGGTGCATAACCTGGATTATGGCCTCATTTAAATCCCCTCAACCCTACACAGTGGGTACCAGAAGTCAATTACTCTGCAGGCAATACAGAAAAGAATTTAAATGCGGCTCTGAGAAACATCTTAGAAAAAGGCATTTTAGAGATAAGTGGAGCCCGCTCTGGGGAGGGGGGCCATGAGGAGAGCGGGGGTGGGGGGGCCGCCGGGATTGGCACCGTAAGCGGGTCTCGAGGCAGAGCCCGCTGTGTGCCCAGCACGTGCGCAGCAGCCTCTACTCCTACGTAAGTAGGAAAGCACTTGGTTCTCCTACACAGGAATCTTATCTGCACAGATATTTGGAAGCTCTAGGGCAGGAAGACAGAGTGTTAAGGACACAACTGCGTCCAGAGGGGAAAGGTGATTCCGGGAAAAGGGAGACAGGGTGGAAATCCACACTGTCCTGCTAACGCAAGACCTCGTTTCTCCCTCCTCTGTTTAAACCCACCCTCTCGGGAGCCTGTGAAGCCTTTCTGGAGCTTGACTTCTGGTTGCACTTATCAGGAGGCTGGCAGAGGAAAGAACTTATTTCATGAAAGACACTAAATGTGTTGACTTAGTACCTTTATTGGGCTTCCCTGGTGGCTCAGATGGTAAAGAATCTGCCTGTCAATGAAGGAGATACGGGTTCGATCCCTGGGTCGGGAAGATCCCCTGGAGGAGGGAATGGTAACCCACTCCAATATTCTTGCCTGGATAATCCCAAGGACAGAGGAGCCTGGTGGGCTACAGTCCAAATGGTTGCAAAAGAGTCAGCCACGACCGAGCGATTAAGCACACAGGCACACTCAATCCGGCACGCCAGTCTTTTGGTATTTACCCAGAGGAGTCACTGCATCATTACAAAGCTGAGAGGGAGGCTTCACACGTTTGCAGGGGCTGGACCATCCACAGGACCTTCCAGAGGCCGCACACAGATGCGACGGAACTGGCCACAGGGGCCTCGGGGACCCCGTTCTTGGCAATGGACCACAGGCCCCAGCTCCTGGAAGCAGCATCCTCACTTCAGGGCAATGATCTGAGGCTGCACTGAAGCTGTAAAGCCTTCGAACTCCACACTGACGTGGTCTCTTCCCCGAATCTACCACTTGGCGGTGCCCCCTCCTCCCCTGCTAGTGATAACAACCAGAGGAAAAGCCAAGTGACAGACCCATGTGTGGCGTGATGGGGGACCTCAGGTCAGAATCTATTCCAACATGTGGCCTGTGTCCCCTGGATGAGCGAATCGTGACACCTTTGCAGGGAAATGAGGACAGCAGCCCACCCAGTCCTTTCACCACGTGCTGCCCGTCCTTCCAGCAGCTTCACAGAACGCACTGAACCACCATGGTAGGCTGTGACTCGCTTTGCATAAGTGTCGGGGTGGCTGGTGTCAAAGCTGCTTTGGAATTTGGGGGGAATACCAGAATACAGAGAAAGAGAAGCCGCTGAAGTCACTACAGGGCTGATAACCTGCCGCCAAAAAGGCTACTCTTCTCCTCCCACTGGAAGTGACCTAAAACCTTGGGGGTGGATACAACTTCAGCCTGAAGCCCAGGGCCAGCGGCCTCAAGCCCAAGAAACCCCTGGAAGGCAGGCATCCTGAAGACCAGGAATGAAAAAGCAGGCCCACCCCATGGCTGCTGTCCTGCTGCGGGGCCGACCAACTAACCACAGCCCGGAAGCCCTCTGGAGGGCACAGGAGGCCGGGGTATCGCACACGACTGCAACAGGGCAGGTGGGGCTCAGTCCTGTCTGTGAGCATGCAAGGGTCTGAGAAAAGCCAGCTGTGCCTGTTACAAAGTCCTTCCCAACACGCTCTTCCCGACCTCACCAGGACGGTGGCTCCGCTCTCCTGGGACCCACCTCTCCGGCCTCACCTGGATTCTTCCTTTAAATCCACAGAGGGAGCGAGGACACCAGCCTACAGATGGCGCAGAGCTCAACCAGTCACGTTTCTACCAGTTCCACCCTGTCCAAGCTGCCACCATCCAGCCTGCACAGAAGTGACACACGGTCACTCTCGCTTGCGCAGAAGGAAGCTCGACTTGCGTTTCTTTCCCAGACCTGACTACCAGCCTCTGCGCTGGCCTGCCCGCCTCTGTGCCCGCCCCTTCCCCATCTCTTCTCCACACCGGGTCTGAAGGGACCCTGGCCCTCTGGGACAGCTGCCCACCACTCTCCGTCCCTGAGAAAAAAAGTCAAGTCCTCCCGTCCCAGGGGCCTGCCCTCAGCTGGAGCAGATGGGGGCGGGCCCGTCTGCAGATGCACTCCAGGTGGAAGAATGGCCATCTCAGAAGATGCCTATGGCCCAGATAACTCCAGCCAAAGTGTTACTCCCTCGTTCGTGTCTGACTCTTTGAGACTCCATGGACTGTAGCCTGCCAGGCCACTCTGCCCATGGTATTTCCTAGGCAAGAATCCTGGAGCAGGTTGCCATTGCCTTCTCCAGGGGATCTTCCCAATCCAGGGATCAAACCTGTGTCTCCTTATTGGCCAGCAGATTCTTTACTGTCTGAGCCATCGGGGAAGTCCAGACAACTCCAGGGTCAGAGGAAAATGTTTCTTCCCCAAACAAGGACACACTTATTCCAGCTTCAAATTCCTCCCTGGGATTAACGGACCAATACCTCCAAATACATGGTTAATAATGAAAGGGATTAATTTAATTAGACACAAGGCAGGGCCCTCCAACATAATTACATATTTTTACTGGCCTGAGTAGACAAGAAACTACAGACTAGAACAGTCAGTAGACATGTGTTTAATTCCATCAAAGAATGAAAGCTTCTACCAGATATAATTAACATGTGTCTTAAAAAACAAGCTCCCCAAGGCCAGCAATCTCATGTTTCAAGCCCTGTTTTCCTTTAAAGCAAATAATTATATGCATAAGAGCATCCATGTGGCTCAATCCAGATTTAAACAACCGAGAGTACATTTCTGATCTCTATTCATGCTTGTCCTGTTCAAGTGAAAACTCCTCTGGCACGCTTTAAATTTTATCTCCAATAATTAAACATGATCTTAATATGCTAAAACCTTTCAAAACTCTTTGAATCCATTGTTTACTTTGTCCCCCTAAGTTTCTATTCTGACTGTGGGACTTAAAGGCCTTTCGTTTTAATGACAAATGGGTGTGTTCAGTGTAAAAATAATAATTTCCACTGAGATCAACTAAAAATGTTGGGGTGGGGTGGGGATAAATGTATCATGGTTTCCTAATATCAGAACCACACACAAGTGGCAAGAAACTGTTAAGATAAATCCCACAGAAATTGCAATTCAAATTAAGCACAATGAGGAAGCTCTGCCAGAGGCCAAAACACAGTTCTCCCCGGTCATATGTTTAAGAGCTCATTTAGGGAAATACACCTGGGATGGAAACCCTGGCCCCCTCTCTGTCGAGGAGTCTGGAATAAAATCTACTCCAGGGTACACCTGAGAGCCTCAGGGTGGGTGCTGGGCAGTGTGGTTTTCTTCCAGGGGCACTTGCCTGGCTGTCCTAATCACACAGGTCAAGCACCTCTCCCCTCCGGTTCTCAGAGCCACGGAAAAGGGATAAGACCAGCGAACAGGGCACGCGGCGGTAGTACTACTACAGCGCGAGGCTGCTGTGTACACACAGGTCTCAGGATGACCGCCGACCGCCTGGCCTGGGAAGTTTTCTACTACGTAGAAAGGAACACACGGAGAATAGGTCGTCTCGGTGAAGCCGGAACTTCCTCCCACCAAAAAAAACCATACGGGAGCCGTGATCACCGGCCGGAGAGGTCAGTTCGGATCACAAGGAAGCCCACCCGGTGCGTGGGTGGGGGTGGGGGGGGTGGGAACTTCCCCTAAGTAACCCCCCGTGGGGGACTGGGTACGAGGTGGAGGCAGGCCGGGGAACTTACAGGGGTTCCAGGGAGGAATAGAGGTGGGCGCCGCGGCCAGTGCACGGGGTACGCAGCGCCGTCACCAACCGGCCACCTGCCGCGGGACCACCCCGCGTCCCCCCCGGGGCTGGCTCCGGACGCGCGGCCGATGACACGTCGCGGACCTCGTGGCGGGGTGGGGTGCTCCGTTGTGCGCCATGTAAGGGAAGGTCTCCCGGATGCCCGCCGAGTCCTGTGCGCGCCCACCCACCCGCTCCGGCCCCGTAACCACCGGTGCGTCCCGGCGCCCAGTGCCAGGCAGGGCACGCGTGGCACCCACCCCGAGGCGCCAGGGCGCCCACGCTTACTCACGGGGTGTTGCATCATGCACCACGCCGCGTCTTCAGGGAAGCAAAATGGACTCCGTATCTGAGACAGCCGCATGGGCACCGGCCGCGCGCACCGTCCGCCCGCCTGCCAGCCCGGCCCGCGCGCCCACCCAGAGAGTGCCAGCGCACCCCCACCCCCGACCCCCCGCGCGCGCGGACCCTGCGCTGCCCTGCCGCGGCCCCACGCAGCTCCGGGATCACCCCCCCCCACCCCACCCTACGAAGGTGACCCAGACTCGGCAGGCCGGGCACTCACCGAACCGGCAGGGAGGCAGGATGCGGGCAGGACCGTCGCTGGACAGACGCCCTAGCCAGGGCTGGACTGATGGACGCTCGGTCGGACAGAGGCGCAGCTGGACTGGACGGACGTTCGGCCGAGGATCGGTGGGACTGCCGGATGATCTGGCGGAGGCACGGCGCGCGGGATCGGAGGCTGGTGTAGCCGACAGCTGGTAGTCCCGCGCTCCGCTAGCAGGGGACCCGCGGCTCACACCTGCCCGCGCGGAGTGAATGAAGTGTGGAGGGCGGGAGGCATCCTGCGCGCGAGTTTCATCAGCCGCGCCCCGCGCCCGCCCTCCCCTGCGCCCGCCCACCCCGGCGCCCGCCGCCCGCCGCCCGGGCCAGCGGGCCCGCGTCACCGCCGGGCACCAATGGCAGCGCGGCGCGGCCGCTGCTCCCGGGGCCGACCGCGGTGGGGGCGGGGCGCGGGGCGGGGCTCGTCTGCTTCGCGCACGGGGCCCCGGCCTGGGATTCCCCCGCCGTGGGCGGCGCTTGCAGACGCGGCGGCCGTCGCCCGCCCCTACCCGCAGCCCCGCCCCCACCCCAGCGTGGACCAAGCTGGTGTGACACCCACCCCCCGCCCCGGACTGTCCACCCCCGATCACGGGCCCCAGCGAGTGGACAGACACCACGCTCTCGGCCAGTTTGCCTCCTCTTAAATGAAAATATTGGGGAGACACGTGAAGGTGTTTTGGGGTTTTTTTAAGTATTATTGTAAATCTTTTCTTTGTCATCGGAATATTTATGACTATTGCCTATTTTTAATAAATATCACATCCTCGCCCCTTGTCAGGAAGAACCAGAAAGCCCGAGTGCGCCTGTGTCCCGGCGGCGGGACTAGCGCCTGCCTTTGCAGGCATGTCACCGAGGTTACTTCCGCACCTGCTGTCCCCAGGAGGGAGGTAGCAGAGACCGAATTACCCCCGTGCTCACCTCGCAGGCTTCCTCTTTGCTCCAAAAACCCAAGCAAGAATCACGATCTCTAGAACTCCAGTAACCTTTGACATGAAAGAGGTAAGTAGGTCATAAATTAATCCTTCCGGCCTCCTAACTTTGTAGGAAAGAAGGAAAAACCATAGCGTGGTGTCCACGACCTTTAAATACTCTCCACACTTCCTAACCGCCTGCCCCCCCCCCCCAACAAATGTCCTTGGTCAGTAATGGGGGCTCATTGTCACAGAGCAATATTGTCACAGAGTGCCATACACTATTACTACTCATTTATAAAGCATGTAACTGCAGGGTGCCAGCTTCAGAAATGTTTTCATGAATGCATAAAAATAGGTTAGTATTTGCAAGGCACTTTGCACAGGGCTAGAGAATTCCATGGACAGAGGAGCCTGGCAGGCTACAGTCCATGGGGTCCCAAAGAGTCCGACAGAACTGAGGGACTAACACTTTCACTTTCCCACTTGGAACAGTGCTCAAATCATAGTGAGTGACTGCATAGGCGTTGTTTTAAAACAGTACGTTTCAATTGGAACTGTCTGTCGGTGATGTGATGCTCTCAAGTTGCATTAAGGAGGTCTCCTGTGCAGAGGAGAATCCCACCGTCTGAATCCCACCTTCCTGAATCCCAGAGTTTCCTTAACGCTGACACAGACAGACAGAAAGAAGCCTGGTTTGCCTTTGCCCTTGATCTGGATTTGAATCTGAATTCTACTGTTTCCCTTGTGGCTCAGCTGGTAAAGAATCTGCCTGTAATGCAGGAGACCTGGGTTTGATCCCTGGGTTGGGAAGATCCCCTGGAGGAGGGAATGGCTACCCATTCCAGTATTCTGGCCTGGAGAATTCCATGGTCCATGGGGTTGCAAAGAATCGGACACAACTGAGCGACTTTCACTTTCTACCACTTCATTCCTGTAGGGTTTTCTGCACGCTATCTCACCTCTGTTTGGAGCTTATAAACCTGTGTTCTTAGCAGACTATCCCTTAGTGCCTGAAATAAGATTGTGGGATTTTTTGTTTGTTTGTTTTAATTAAACAAAATTTGATGGATTGTAGAGATGCTCTGCTTGTGTGGCCGACATGGAACATAGAGTTAGTGTTTGTAAATTCTGAGATCAAGTGTTCCAGGCCCTGGTGGATGTATGGGTCATCGTAATCCAGGAGATTTTCGGCAATGTGCCCAGTTCAGCAGTCCCACCCAGCAGACTTCGCCTTCAGAAAGGCGATAGGAGACCCTCTGTGACAAGGCCCTCTAGCTAGCAGCTCCCTGGTAGGAAAGAACGAATGTGAACTGGCAGAAAACTAATTATGCTTGGAGGCCACGTAGTCTCGAGACTGCAGGACCACAGGGAAGCACACGCAGCCAGGCCCTGGCGCTGACAGCGCTGAACTCCTCACCACAGAAGACCCATGCCTCTGTTGGGGTTATTTAGCAATCTGTAGCGATTTCAGTGTTTTCCCACAGTTGTTCTCCTCCCTCTTGTCCCGTGTGCCTAGTGTGGAAGGTGGGAAAGCCGTCGAGGTTCTCCGACGCCTCCTTGTCTCAAACAGTGCAGTGTCATAGCTATGCTGCCAACACAAGGAGCGCTGGCCCTAGATGGGGACGAACACCAAGGTCCAACTGCAGAAGGCTGGTGTCCCCACTGTGAGCAGAGAGGCCAGTAGGCACAACAGCTCTCTGGCATCAGCTGGACGTGGCCATGAGCCTGGGCTGCATCACCTGTGAAAGGAGGGGGTCAACAACTCAAGCTGCCCCCGACCTCATCTTCTTTTCCTCTGTGCTTCTACTGTCCCTTCCTCCGCCTTCTCATTGGAAGATATGAAATCGAAGAAAGTGTCACCAGCCCTGGAGCCAGGTTTCTGATTCTTTTCCATTTCCCCTCAACCAGGTAAGGCCCCCACCTGTGAATCCTGGGGTTCTGTGTGGCACCTGGAAACTGCTCCCCGGACAGATCATTGTCATTTGTGAAACTGTTAGTTGTTCAGTCATGTCCGACTCTTTGCAACCCCATGGACTGTAGCCCACCAGGCTCCTCTGTCCATGGGATTTTCCTGCCAAGAATACTAGAGTCGGTAGCCATTCCCTTCTCCAGGGTGTATTTCTAACCCAGGGATCAAACCCATCATTCATAGGGCTTAGCTTATTCCTGCAGAAATTTGATTTGACAAAAACCATCCCGTTCTTTGGATTTCTAAAAGGGTGTGCCACTTGGTGTGGCGATACACCATTTTCAATCAAACCTAGACACAGTGGTGACTGCACTCTGAAAGCTCTCATCACAGATAACGCTTTCCTGCTATATTAGGATAAAAAAAGAATGAGGTCTCAGCTCACCCTAACACCCCGGATGTTTCATCAGGGGCTTTCCTGTTAGCTCAGATGGTGAAGAATCCACCTGCCAATGCAGGAGACCTGGGTTCGATCTGTGGGTCGGGATGATACCCTGGAGAAGGAAATGGCTATACTATACTCCAGTATTCTTGCCTGGAGAATCCCATGGACAGAGGAGCCTGGCGGGCTACAGTCCATGGGATTGCAAAGAGTGGGACACAACTGAGCGACTAACAGTTTCATGAATGACAATGATCTGTCCGTGGGTTACAGGCCATGGGGTTGCAAAGAGTCAAACACGACTGAGCAACTAACACTAACATTCCAGATGTTTCTAACTTTGTCAAGCAAAAGTACAACCTTTATGCAAAGACATTTCAGGTTCTAAACATTCTGTCCATATCCCTCAACATCCCTTCCTACCTTGAGCTTCTGTGGCCTCATGGTTTGTGCTGAACTTCCCTGCTCAGAGCATGGGCCATCACAGCAATAGTGCAGTGGCCTAGAACACAGACAGTAGAGACAGAGCATCTGTGGGACTGGCACCAGGTAACTGAGGCTCTCTGGGCCTCAGTTTTCTCATTTGAAAAATGGGATCTCTAAGGAACTGCTGAAAGAGTTGAGATAATGAGAGCCCCCTGTGAAGTGCCTGGCTTATAATAATATGACTCCATAAAGGCTACTGATTACTGTTAATACTCATCAATGATTTTCACCTAATGCATGCTCCACTGATACAAGCAAATACCAGAGGGATGACTTTATCAGCACTTGTTTTACTCTTTGGCTCCTAAGAGGAGTCACTAAGGAGGGTGGAGGGGGAGCCACAGGAGCAATGGTATTTACAGATAGCTTTTCATGGTGCACCAACACCACACCCTCCCTAAGTTGGCACGGGGGTAGGAACTAGCCCGCAATCCCATCTGCAAGAGCTTTGCTAGAATCCAGAGCATGGGCAACTCAGAAGAAGGACATTACTGCAAGCAGGCTCTCTCATGCGCTCCACTGTTGATGTTTTGTGCCAAATAAAGCTGTGTTTCAGGGGGTCACCCTGTGCATGGAAGGGATGTCCACAGAGTCCTTGGTCTCTACCTACTGGGTGCCAGTTGCACCCTTACACAAGCAAAAATATCCCTCGATGTTGCAAAAAGCCTCTAGAAGGCAGAAATTGCCCTCCCTCCTTTGAGAGCTGCTAGCCTAGAGGGACGTCTGATCGTCTTGCACTGGGTGCTGGATGAATAGAGATGGTGCCATCCTGACAGGCAGGGTTCAACCTCAGCTGGTCAGCACCAGTTCAACTGGACCACTGTTTACCCCTTCTAATGGACTGGTACCTACAGCATCATGCTTGTTAAATATGCTTCTTATAATTCCTGCATGGTTGAGCCTTAGCCGGGAGTTTCTTTAAAGAAGCAATGATGAAAGCAGATGTTAGTTGTTCATGTAGCAAAGACAAAGTTCATTCCAAGACCATTATGGCGGTACTTGCCTGGTGGTCTAGAAGTTAAGACTCCACCGCGCTGCCACTTCAGGGGGCGTGGTTGGATCCCTGGTCGGGGAATTAAGATCTCACATGCCAAAAAAAAAAGGGGGGGGGGTACATCATGGTGGCTCAAAGTAGTCAGGTGGAAATTATTCTACCTCAAAGGCATCCAGTTATTCCCCGGTATGGACTTCTCACCCACCACTACCTTCTCCCCCATCTTCCCCAATCATAGTACAGAATGACATTGTAGACAGCTTGTCTTGAAGGATGGTCACAAGCTATTCATCTACTTTTGGACTTTTCCAGAGCAACTTTTACGAGGTGATTCTCCTCTAGGTGTCTCTGTAAATAGAAATACACCACTTTTGATGATGTACCTTAGGCTCCGGGGTGAGGTACACACCCCATATTTCCTGAGAGGACGGCTTCAGATTTTGGGTCCCAGGGTGCTGGCAGTGGGGATGGCCACCTGTTATTAAAAGACAGGCATCCAGAAGTGTTGCCCCTGGTATCTGATCTATGTCCAGAGAAGTCCCCCAACATGGGATGAGGGGGAGGGGAGCAGTCAAGTAACTGGGGTACTTATGGATTCAGGACTAAGGGAAAGATGAGGGATGAGTCAGGTTGTGTTACTGCCTGAAATGAGCCCAGCTGCCAAGTAGAATCACACAGCCGCCATAAGCAACAATCCAGACCACATGTTCTTCGTGTGTTACCACCATCCGGCTCCAGTGACCACTCTGGGCACACCTGTCCTGTGCTCTGATCCAGCCCCAGGTAGGGAGACAAGCCTGGCATCCAACTGTGCTGGTTTTATCACATGGTCCCAGGACACCATGCCACAGGACAGCACTGCCTGTGTTCCCACTGCCCAGAGAAACTGTTCTCATTTACCCTTCTTTTAATCAGTCTCCTCTCCCATGGACTGAAGGATGCCATATGAGAAAACTGGCTGTAAAGAGAAAAGCCCTTCCCCTTCCAGGCCGGCCTTGACCCGGACATGTGGACTCTCCCCTTTGGTTGGTTGCTTCCCAGAAGTTTCCACACCAAGTCGCTTCAGGCAGCCCAACCCCACACCCTCCCACTGGGTCAAGCTTGATAACTCAGCACAGTAGTGATATCAAGCTGGGACCTCTGCTCTGCTTGTTTTGAGGAGAATATTCTGTCTCTTATTAAGTTTCCTATGTAAGTGTCACCAGAGTTAGTCATTAGTTACCCTGAATAGCTTATTACTTAACCATTGATCATTCATCAGGCTGACTGAGTGGTATTCTAAGTGATTGTCACAAGGAACAAAGAAATATAAATTTCTTCTTTTCTTTCTCTGGGGTTGGGGAGGGGAGGGTGCAGGGCAGAGGTTCTCTGTTCTCATATAGAACTCTCAAGTTTTCTTTTTTTAGCTATGTATTTTTTAATATAAATTTATTTATTTTAATTGGAGGCTAATTACTTTACAATATTGTATTGGTTTTGCCATACATTGACATGAATCTGCCACAGGTGTACATGTGTTCCCCATCCCGAACCCCCCTCCCACCTCCCTCCCCATCCCATCCCTCTGGGTCATCCCAGTGCACCAGCCCTGAGCATCCTGTATCATGCATTGAACCTGGACTGGCGATTCATTTCACATATGATAATATACATGTTTCAATGCCATTCTCCCAAATCATCCCACCCTCACCCTCTCCCACAGAGTCCAAAAGACTCTTCTATACATCTGTGTCTCTTTTGCTGTCTCGCATACAGGGCTATCGTTACCATCTTTCTAAATTCCATATATATGCATTATTATACTGTATTGGTGTTTTTCTTTCTGGCTTACTTCACTCTGTATAATAGGCTCCAGTTTCATCCACCTCATTGGAACTGATCCAAATGTATTCTTTTTAATGGCTGAGTAATACTCCATTGTGTATATGTACCACAGCTTTCTTATGCATTCATCTGCTGATGGACATCTAGGTTGCTTCCATGTCCTGGCTATCATCAACAGTGCTGCGATGAACATTGGGGTACACGTGTCTCTTTCAATTCTGGTTTCCTCGGTGTATATGCCCAGCAATGGGATTGCTGGGTCGTATGGCAGTTCTATTTCCAGTTTTTTAAGGAATCTCCACACTGTTCTCCATAGTGGCTGTACTAGTTTGCATTCCCACCAACAGTGTAAGAGGGTTCCCTTTTCTCCACATCCTCTCCAGCATTTATTGCTTGTAGACTTTTGGATCACAGCCATTCTGACTGGCATGAAATGGTACCTCATTGTGGTTTTGATTTGCATTTCTCTGATAATGAGTGATGTTGAGCATCTTTTCATGCGTTTGTTAGCCATCTATATGTCTTCTTTGGAGAAATGTCTATTTAGTTCTTTGCCCACTTTTTGATTGGGTCATTTATTTTTCTGGAATTGAGCTGCAGGAGTTGCTTGTATATTTTTGAGATTAATTCTTTGTCAGTTGCTTCATTTGCTATTATTTTTTCCCATTCTGAAGGCTGCCTTTTCACCTTGCTAATAGTTTCCTTTGTTGTGCAGAAGCTTTTAATTTTAATTAGGTCCCATTTGTTTATTTTTGCTTTTATTTCCAATATTCTGGGAGGTGGGTCATAAAGGATCCTGCTGTGATTTATGTCGGAGAGTGCTTTGTCTATGTTCTCCTCTAGGAGTTTTATAGTTTCTGGTCTTACATTTAGATCTTAATCCATTTTGAGTTTTATTTTTGTGTATGGTGTTAGAAAGTGTTCTAGTTTCATTCTTTTACATGTGACTGACCAGTTTTCCCAGCACTACTTGTTAAAGAGATTGTCTTTTCTCCATTGTATATTCTTGCCTTCTTTGTCAAAGTTAAGGTGTCCATAGGTGCGTGGATTTATCTCTGGGCTTTCTATTTTGTTCCATTGATCTATATTTCTGCCTTTGTGCCAGTACCATACTGTCTTGATGACTGTGGCTTTGTAGTAGAGCCTGAAGTCAGGCAGGTTGATTCCTCCAGTTCCATTCTTCTTTCTCAAGATTGCTTTGGCTATTCTAGATTTTTTGTATTTCCATACAAACTGTGAACTTATTTGTTCTAGCTCCGTGAAAAATACCATTGGTAGCTTGATAGGGATTGCATTGAATCTATAGATTGCCTTGCATAGTATACTCATTTTCACTATATTGATTCTTCTAATCCATGAACACGGTATATTTCTCCATCTATTATCAAATTTTTTAAGTCCTGTGTGAGGAGAAGATGGAGAGAGTAGCATAGAAATATATACATTATCATATGTAAAATAAATAGCCAGTGGGAATTTGCTGTATGACTGAGGGAGCTCAAAGTGGTGCTCTGTGACAACCTAGAGGGGTGGGATGGGGTGGGAGATGGGAGGAAAGTTCAAGAGGGAGGGGACATGTGTATACCTATGGCTGATTCATGTTGATGTATGGCAGAAACCAACACAATAGTATAAAGCAATTATCCTTCAATTAAAACTAAATAAAAATTATTTTAAAAGCCCTATATGCAAAATGTTGACATAGCAGTCAATTTAACCATTGACTTCCTAATTAACTATGGGTAGAATTTTTTAAAACAAAGGAAAAATACCTTGATTGACACTATGGCAACTTAAGTATGTTTACAGTGGCGCCTGACCTTCCATCTCCCCATTCATGGGATGTACTGCCATTCAAAAGAAACAGTTAGATGCAAATAGATGCAAAGCAGACACATGTTGCA
Organism: Bos indicus; assembly: GCF_029378745.1. Taxonomy (NCBI): domain Eukaryota; kingdom Metazoa; phylum Chordata; class Mammalia; order Artiodactyla; family Bovidae; genus Bos; species Bos indicus. The sequence continues at coordinate 30,772,151 of NC_091771.1, read as the reverse complement.
ACATGTGCAACATCTATTTGCATCAGGTGCTGCACCTGAGCAGCACCACCTGAGCAGCACCTCCACTCATTCTTATACTCATTCACCCCTAAAGAAGGAAGGAGCACGCAAATGCCTGTGGCGGCCAGGTTCCCACCCTCTCACCTGGCGAGCATCTTCTTGTTCTGCCTCTGACTCATGTCATCACTGACCCCCTCATCTGCACATCTTTCCTCATCCAGTCCCATTCATTTCCAGCGTTGGTAGGGAGTGGGTAGGTAGACTGCCACCTACCTATCACAGGTGATTCCTCAGGAGCCTTCTTCTCCAAGATGGGTACCTCTCCTCACAGTGAACCGACCTTTCCAGGCTGGCATTAGTGTTCCACCCACATAAAGGAAAGAAGCAGTCCATGGGAGACCTTGTGTACCAGTTATGACTTGGTTGTTTTTCTGGTGCCCAAAATTACGCACAGAGTGCCCAGGTCTAAAGCAAACACTTCTCAGATGAAATCAACAGCAACTGAGAATACCAGAAGATGTGAGTTCTAACTGTACTATGGTTCAACCATTTTGTTTTGCTGTCACACAGTCTGTAACGATATGGAGATCATTCATTTTGCATTCTCTCCTGTGCCGCACACATCTGGTAATAAGGATAAACAAACTGGCTCTCCTGCCCACAGGTCAGTGTCTGGGAAAAGGCGGGCTGCTGATGACTCATGACTGGAATCTGTGTGTCCACTCACCTGTGCCAACGTTCCCGGACCTTCAGCGCCCATGCTGGGAACTTTCCCTGTGCTTTCCGCTCCAAAGACAACAGAAGAATATACATATATGAAGTGAAAGTCGCTCAGTCGTATCCGACTCTTTGCGACCCCATGGACCCCATGGAGTCCATGGAATTCTCCAGTACTGGAGAATTCTAGAGTTCTGGAGTGGGTAGTCGTTCCCTACTCCAGGGGATCTTCCTAACCCAGGGATCGAACCCAGGTCTCCTGCATTGCAGGCAGATTCTTTACCAGCTGAACCACAAGGGAAGCCCAAGAATGCTGGAGTGGTAGCCTATCCCTTCACCAGTGGATCTTTCCGACCCAGGAATCAAACCAGGGTCCCTGCATTGCAGCCGGATTCTTTACCAACTGAGCTATCAGAGAAGCCTATATATATATGTATATGTATATGTATACCTAAATTCCCTGTTCTCTGCCAGGTAATTCAACAAGAGTCTTTTAGGATGTTAATAGAGGATAATTGAGCATATGTGCTTTTCGAACTTGGGTTCCCTGAAGAAATAGTTTAAACCCCATCAGGCCCACCTTTTATTAATACTTGCACACCTTATGTATCCTTTAAAAGCACCATTTTGCTTAACTCTCAAAGAAATCCCACAAGGTGGGGATTTTAATTTCCTTTCCCGCAGAAGAGGAAACTGGATGTTCAGAATGTTAAGTGACTTTCCAAAAGGACTTCAGTCTAAACCCAGGTCCTTTCACCACACTGTAGGGCCAAAAGATAAACTCAGTTCTGCCCTAAATTATACACTTAGCTGGAAAAGCTGTCTGAAGAAATAATGACAGAGATTTTCCAAACTTGATGAAAAAAGATCAACTTGTAAATCCAAGAAGCCCAGCAAACCAGAAGCAGGACAAAGAAAAACAACCATAGTCAAACTACAGAAATCCAAAGGGAAATTCTTTCAAGCAACCACAGTTGGGGTCTGTCACAGGTCTGTAAAATTAACCCTGGAGAAGGAAATGGCAACCCACTCCAGTACCCTTGCCTGGAAAATCCCACGGACGGAGGAGCCTGGTAGGCTACAGTCCATGGAGTCACAAAGAGTTGGACACGACTGAGCAGCTTCACTTTCTTTTTTCACTTTGTAAGATTACAGAGCAGGTTAGACACCACTGAATTAAAAGAGACGTCGTGAACAGAAGGAGTTATTTGGAGCACCATCTAAAAGGGCAGAGACGCAAAATAAAGAACTATATTAAACAATAAAGAAGTGTAGTAAGTTCTAGCATATATAAAGAGACAAGATTTAAGGACATAAGACTAAGACTTTTCCAGGAAATACAGATAAGATTTAAATGCTAAAATATCAGAATCCAAGTGGACTTTAAGTAGGGAAAAGTCCACAACTAGAAACAACACAGAGAAGCTATAGGACATGAAAAATGAAAGGTCTTGAACTTCCCTGGTGGTACAGTGGATAGGAGTCCACCTGCCAAAGCAAGGGACACTGGTTCAATCTTTGGTCCAAGAAGATTCCACACGCCAAGGAGCACCTAAGTCTGTGCACCACAGTGACTGAGCTCACACGCCTAAAGCCTGGAACTGGAGAAACCACCGTTTTGAAAAACCTGCTCCCTGTGACTAGAGAGTAGCTTGCTTGCAGCAATGAAGACCCAGCACAGCCCAAAATTAATTCATTCATTAAGAAAGACAAAAGATCTTAAAAGCATCCAAGAAAAAAGGCTAGATTACTTACAAAGAAATGGCAGTGAGAGTAAAATCTTATTTTTCAGTGTCTGTGGTATTAGAGTCAGTGACTTCACTGTGCTCAGAGATACTGAAGAGTTACCCACAGTCCTCTATACTGACACTGTCTTTAAAAGCAAAGGTTAAATAAAAATGTTTTCTGACTTAAAAACTAGGAGTGTTTTTCTCTAAGAGACACTCATTAAAAGGACATATTACAAATATATGGAGAAAAACCTCTGGTGGAATGTCCAAGGGACAAGAAGAAATTGAGAGTAAAGGTATCAGCAAATATAAGTAAATACAGATGGTATAAAAGAGTGTCTAATTTAGGAGTGTGGGTAATAGAGGACAACTAAAATATTGAACAACTGGATGAGTGGTGCTTCGCAGTTAAGAGAACAGATACTAAATACAGATTTCTTCGGCTCAAATCCCAACCCTGGTGCTAATTATCTGGTATGTCCTACCCTGCTTTGTATGTGCTCAGTCGCTCAGTCGCATCCAACTCTTTGCCACCCCATGGACTGTAGCCCACCAGGCTCCTCTCCAGGCAAGAACACTGGAGTGGGTTGCCATTTCCTCCTCCAGGGGATCTTCCTAACCCAGGGATCAAACCTGAGTTTCCTGCAGTATGCTGAATTGGCAGGCAGATTCTTTTTTTTTTTTTTTAATTTTATTTTATTTTTAAACTTTACAATATTGTATTAGTTTTGCCAAACATCAAAATGAATCCACCACAGGTATACCCGTGCTCCCCATCCTGAACCTTTACCACGGCGCCACCTGGGAAGCCTAATTAGGCGAGTTTATTAATCTCTCTGTATGTCTATCTACATCTTTTAATATGAGGAGAGTCATAGTGTTTTCTCATAGGGTTATTGATGATGCTTAAATTAGTTAACATATGGGGAACCACTTAGAACCACGCTTGATATGTAGCAAGTGTTTTGTAAGTACGAGCTACGATTTTTAATAATTTTCAATAAAGCATTCTCAAGTCCTTGTGTTGTCAGGTAAAATACAGAATCATGGTGAGAGACTTTATCAAACTTCGTTTGACAGCAGTGATTAAGAAAATAAAAGTACTATTAGCAAGCTTCTTTTGATTGACTCGTAAAACTTGTGCCCCACTAATTTAAACTACATAGACTTTTCAAAACTCTACTTCTTAATCTGCACGATAATTCCGAGAAGTAGAAACCAAGCAGGTGTGGCAGATACAGTTAGTTGCCTCCCCAGTTTCAGTCTGCCTTTCTTGTATGCAAAACACTGGTTTCCAGTGGAGTATGAATGTGTCCAGCTAAGACCCTGACTCTCCCAGGTGACTTTACAGTTATGTGGCCTTAGAATCTAGTTTAGATCATTTAAGTGAAAGTCATTGGGTTGGGTTTCTGGAAAAGCCATGTTATGCTTTATGCCTTTAAGGCTAATATGTATGTGTGCTCAGTCACGTCTGATTCTGCAACCCCATGGGCTGTAGCCGGGCTACTCTGTCCATGGGATTTTCCAGGCAGGAAAACCGGAGTGGGTTGCCATTTTCTTCTCCAAGGGATCTTCCCAACCCAGGGATCAAACCCTAGCCTCTTGCGTCTCCTGCCTTGGCAGGTGGCTTCTTTACCACTGAGCTACTTGGGAGGCCTTAAAGCTAAAATGTGTTTCCGTCTTTTGACTGTGTGTGTGTGCTACTCATGCCTTCAAAGCTTCTGTATTGTTTACATTTTTCAAGCAACTTTTTAAAATAACAATAATAAAGCAAGATATAGAACTGTTTGCTATGTTCCCATTATAGTTGCAGAACTTACAGAAATAGCTATTAATATATGTTTGTTTATATGTTACAAACGCCTGATAAAAATACACACTCAGCTGTTAACAGTGAGTGATGGGGAGGCAGTGGGAGAGTGGATGAGGCACTTTTTTACGTTTTATTTGCTTCCGGTCTGTTTGATGTTTTTACAGGTTTGTATTCTGCTTTTGAAATCTAAAAAAAAAAAAAAAAAAGCATCAATAAATAAAACATATGCCAGTAAAGGGAAGGGGAAAGAAAGCCATTGCTTTCCAGCTCAGAAGGAAGCAAAGGAGTGGTTCCAGGACTGGGGAAGAGCGAGGAGACAGGACTGACTCAGGAAAGGGGAGTATGTGGATCAGTGATGCTGTGATGTCTGGGGGAGGCAGAGGGGTACGCGCCCACATGATGGTGTACACCTCCCCACGGTGAAGGAGAGACTCGGGGCAGGGAGTGGGGAGAAACAGAGATATTGACTTTGGCTAAACGTGCAGAGGGAGACAGGAGTAGGGGTCCAGCTGGAAGAGTATGCAATAAAGCAAGTACCAAATAAACACCGGGGGGAATGGCCATGTTCTCATTTTTAGATGTGCCCTCCTCAGCTTTATCAGCGACTGTATTTCTGTGAAAACCAGAGTAATTTTCTTCAGTTAGAAACATGTTCTTTAAACTATGGCCATAGGCCATCTGTGCCTCTGCCTAGACAATGCATAGTGAATGCCTCTTCAAAATAGATGGCTTTCTATTACACTGTATCTCCATAGCAGGACTTGGGAATTAACTTTGCCATTGGAGAGAGGGAATTGTATTAGGGAAAAGAAAAAAAGTTTATATGATAAATTCAAGTGGGATAATAATACGATTTTGAGGAAGACTAACCTGAGAAAATGCACAGGAAGCATGCTATTTGTGTAAAATAGCCTTAAAAACCCATGCACAATCTCATCTTTGTGGATGCTATGCATAAAGAAATCTTAAGAGAGCAGGCCGAAGTTAAACCAGCTGAACTGGGGTGATTTTGTGTTTTCTGAGAGAAACATAATATACGAGAGACTTAGGATCAGCTAAGCTCTTGCTGAAGGAGACACAGATGGTGGCTCTTGTGGTTTTTGCTTCTTATTCCCTTTGAGTGAGAATAAAATTATCATATTTTTGCTCTTCAAGATTCCTCAGAATAAAAAATTAATATACTCAGGAAATTAAAAATGAGTATACTCAGAAATTTCATTTCTAGGAATTTATCCTTTAGATAGAGTCACACATGTGCACAAAGATGGCTATGGTAATGTTGTTCATATTAGCAAAAACTCTGCCTCTCTGGGAAACAGAACTTTGCAGTTGATTAAAGCCCAGAAATTTTACAACTCTCTAAAATGGATAATGGGGGATGATTTATTTTTCTGTTTAATAGAAGAGACCCTTCAGTGTTATCATTTTCACCCTGTAGGACATTAGCCAGTTTTCTATCAAAATTGGCAATGCTATTTCAGAATTTCTTTTTATCCATTGACTTTATAATTTTCAACTTGCATATTCCCCTTTTTTTAATGTATTTTAAAAAATTATTTATTTATTTACTGGCTCTGCTGGGTCTTCGTTGCTGCATGGGCTTTTCTCTAGTTGTGGCGAGCAGGGACTCCTCTCGAGTTGCAGTGCCTTCTCTTGTTGCAGAGCGCAGGCTCCAGGATGCATGGGCTTCAGTAGCTGTGGGCACGCAGACTCGGTAATTGTGGCTCCCAGGCTCCAGAGCACAGGCTCAGCAGTTGCGGTGAACAGACTTGGTTGCTCCAAGTTGCTCCAGGATCCTCCTGTATCAGGTATCTAATCAGTGTCTCCTGCATTGGCAGGCGGACTCTAACACTGAACCACCAGGGAAGCCCGCATAGTCCCTCTTGAGCCAACTTTGTCATCCTGGTGGTTTTTTCATTAATGAATTAAAACTTCAGTATATGTGAAGAAATCTTCTCCCATGGTTGTTTTTCTGGTGTGATTGGCCAGCATATTCTGATCCACGGAAAGAAGATGACCGTGGGGCCACACCTCCCCCTCCCACCTCACAGGTGAAGGGCTTTGGAAATCACGCAATGCAAGGCTGTGAAACTCACTAACCTACATACAGCTTTTGGAAAGTAGGTGAGTTCTGGTCACTGGACTTTTTCCAAAGCCATTTGCCTCAGGGGTGGGGGTCATTGTGTACTCAACACTTGTCTGTCCTACTGGAAACAGGCCTAACCAGATTGTCAGAAAAAAGTGGTTAACCCAAGGTCTTCAAATATGGAAAGTTAAAAAATAAAACTGCAACAAGAAGCCTGCAAGATGCCATTAAATAGACCTGGACATTAGTGCCCAGCAAACACCAAGTATTTGAGACGCAGCCCTGTAGCCACTGAATGTAATCAATGGCCTTGATCACGATGAGATCGTACTGCCAGAAATTTTAGGGTCATAGCAGGTCATCTTTCCTTTTATTTGTTTACTTGGCTGTGCTGGGTCTCAGTTGTGGCATATGGGATCTTTAGTTGCAGTGTGGGAACTCTTAGTGTGGCATGTGGGATCTAGTTCCCTGACCTGCATTGGGGTCTTAGCAACAGAACCACCAGGGAAGTCCATCTTTCCTTTTACAGGTGAATTTTTGGGAAGAATTTTGCATCTAATGGGTAGCATGGATCTGAGAACTGTCCTACCAAAGGGTCATCGCAGTTCACTCTGAGACTTTGACCCTCACTCCACGTCCCAAGGCTGCAGGAATTCCTAACATCCAGTCTGGCTTCCAAATGCTAAATTTCCATGATGGACTTGATCTTGTTTGTGAACCTAGGGCTGCAAATTGACACTATAGAATTTTATTCAGCAGAGTGGCAGTAGTTAAGGCAAGCAGTCCTGGCAAAGTTTCAGATGAAGAAGCATCTTCCTGTGTGGCAGGTAGGTGTGTGAATTGCTATGGCTTGTTTTGGCAAACAGGCAAGCAGTCTGGCAATAAGTTGCATAACTCATCTATTCCTCCAGGGCTCCAAAGAGGGCAGGCAGAAAGCAGTTTTCTCTCCCCTTCGTGGCCTTCCAGATCTCTTTTATTGTTTCTTTCTCGTCCCCACCTGAAATCCCCAGTAGCTGATGTAGCCTTTTCTGTCACTTTTAAATCATTTATTTAGTTTTTAATAAATGCAAAAAGGTTTATTTCTGACTCATTTTAAAAGACCCTTGCAAATGGAAAGGCTGAGTCTTCTCCTCATCATCGTGACTCAAATGACAGAGCAACCACCATCTCAAATGTTGTTGTTTAGTCGCTAAGTCATGTTTTGCAACCCCGTGGACCCATAGCCTCCCAGGCTCCTCTGTCCATGGGATTTCCCAGGAAAGAATACTGGAGTGGGTTGCCATGTCCTGCTCCAGGGGATCTTCTCCACCCAGGAATCGAACATAGGTCTCCTGGATTGCAGGGGGATTCTTGGAATCCTGGAAGCCTGTGTGTGTGTGTGTGTGTGTGTGTGTGTGTGTATGCATGTGTGTGTATATATACATGTGTGTATGTGTGTATATATATATATATATATATATATATATATATATATAAAATGTTCTTTTCCATTATGGTTTATCACAGGATACTGAATGTCCCTGTGCTATACAGTAGGACCATGCTGTTTATCCGTCTTGTGTATGATAGTGTGCATCTGCTAACCCCAAATTTCCTATCCATCTCTCCTCCATCGCCACCCTTTGGCAAACCCGAGTCTGTTCTTTGTGTCTGTGAGTCTGTTTCTGTTTCACAGGTAAGTTCGTTTGTGCCGTAGTTTAGATTTAGCGGAGAAGTGATATCATATGGTTTTCGTCGTTCTCTTACTCCCTCGATATAATCATCTCCAGGTCCATCCGTGTTGCTGCAGATGGCATCATTTCATTTTTTTGTGGCTGAATAATGTTTTAGTGTGTATGTATAGTGTATATAGTGTGTATACATATATATCTCACATCTTTATTTATCTGTCAGTGGACATTAGTTGCTCCTATGTCTTGGCTATTGTAAATAGTGCTGCTGTGAACTTAGGAGTGCGTGTATCTTTTCGAATTAGTGTTTTCGCCCAAGCCCAGGAGTGGGCTTGCTGGATCATATGGCAACTCTAGCTTTAGTTTCTTAAGGAACCTCCAGACCATTTTCCATCAACTAGATTTATTCTTGATATCCCAGGACGACATGATCTGTGTGCTTCATGCAGAGTTGATTTAACGCCCCTGGTCTCCACGAGGACTGTGGACTCCAGAACCTCTTCTCCAGCAGCCCCGAGTCCTTTCCTAAAGACGTGTGCATCACTGCAGTGGCCAGCGCCATCCGTTCATGTCGTATTTCAGGTCAGGGACAACGAAGCCTGGAATGTGGCACCCCAGAAACCAGCCAGAGCCCTGTAAACTTGCAAAGGTCAGAAGGTATCACTCTTGGAGTCTAGAAACAATCTGGACCACTTAAAGAATCCACCTGCCAACACAGGAGACTTGGGTTCGATCCCTGGTCCGGAAAGATCCCCTAGAGAAGGAAATGGCAACCCACTCCAGTATTCTCACCAGGGGAGCCTGGTGGGCTACAGTCCATGGGGTCACAAAAAGTTGGACACAATTTAGCAACTAAACAACAGCAAAGATGCAGTAGGAATAAAGAGGGTACATCCACTTTCTCTCATCAAGAGCCCTATTATGTTAAACAAAGGAGTAATACCTCCCACTCCTGAATTACCTTCCAGAGGACAGCCTTGGGAGAATTTACCAAAGCATGGGCTGTGAGCTACAGGCTCAGGGATCAATCAACCCTTTCCCTTTGGAGCAATGGCAAACATGGCACATTGCGTGGAAGCTGCTTCTGGAGTGCCCTCTCTCAGCTAGAAAGGACAGGCAGCTTCAGTCTGATAGAATAACACATTTGTGCTTTGCTTGCAGAACTGAGCCTCCTCAGCACTCGTCCAGTTCAAGGTCAAGGTGAAACTGACTCTGGGTTTAACCTCACTCCACGGAAATGGCTAAAAATGCCCCTTCCTATTTGTTAGCTGTCTTCATCTTTTAACTTTAAACCAGAAAAGTTTATGACAGAAGATTATGCAAGGAAAGTATTTTAGACAAGCCATGGCAAACGAAAACCAAGTCATTACAAGAATTAATCACTAGCCAAAAAACAGTCTGTTGTTAACTCCATTACGAGTTTAAAGCAGCTATTAAACCAAGGGCATTAGATTCTTCTAGCTCGTTTTCTCATTCCTGGCTTATCTCCAGCTGGCTTGAAATGCTAACACAGTAGCTGAGAAATTCACGGCAAATCCAAACACAGCCCAGATCTGCAGGACTTTGGGGTCTCTGGGATTCTCTGAAACAGTTGTCTCAAGTAAGTATCAGTCCTCAATTCTCAGTAAAAATGTCCCAAGAAGATGGTTTCACTCTAAAGAAGATACAGGAAAAGATACAGGATGTCAAGATGAGGTCTATGAAGCAGACATTTTCTCTGGACTTTGCTGCATGTCCTGTTGAGAGCCCCACCCACCCACTGCACTGGTTAATTAGCGTTTTCTTAATTAGCATCTTTCAATCTTCTTTATGAGACACAAAGCACTCTGAGTAAAGCGTGGCACATCAGGGACCAGGAATGTGGAATTCTAGGTCTGACTTCATCTCTGACTCAGAGGATCTTGGGCAAGTCCTAGCTTCTCTGCCCTCATTTTTTTTCCGTCTCTAAAATAATTATGGCTCATCTGTATTATCTGATTTGTTAGGACAAATTTCATGACCACATCGGCATGAAATCTGGATGAAGCTGGAATTGAGAAATGGATCAGACACTCTTGATCGAGATGGTGAAAGCAGAGGCTGGAACCAGGACAGATAACTGACTCCCACCCAGGTTGAGGGTGGCACGGCGCGTGGGGGGAATCAGGGAGAGCGATATTTTGAAAACATAGCTGTTGTTTGAAATCCGTAGTATATTTGGTTAAATTTAACTCAGTAAATTTCACAACATATTATGATCTATATGCGTATATATTGTGTATTATGATTTTGGATGGGTAAGATAGCTAACACATTTTAGTTCTTAAGGGATTTTTTTTGGTCTTTTTAATTGTCCAAGTCAGACAAACACCCTGAATGACATTAAAGAGAGGGAGGTGAGCCAGATGGGTCTAATTTTGGTATTTTGAGCAGTGAGCCATTTCTAGTCCTTACCCTTCCCAGAGATGGATGGACGAGGCAGACCCAGGGAGCACCTCTCTTTAATTGCACAGACATAAGAAGGACCGTTCCAGTCTGGGTACACCAGCCCTTCACACTTAAACCTTTTCATGTTGACAAGTGGAGCTGATGCTGCCAATTGGCAGAACACTGGGTTCTTTCTCAGATAATGCACGTGTCTTAGTCTCAGTACAGTTTTTAAACTGAAGGGAACTGCAGGCCTTATCACCCAACACTCACACACAGGTATTAACAAATGGACATGCTGAGCACTACTTAAATTACATTTCTTTCAGGAAAACAAGCAGCAACAACAAAAACATAAACCAATCATTGATCAAAAAGAAAAAAAAAGGATTTTGGAACAATCAGAAACAGAATCTACACCATTGGGAAAAGGTTCAATCTGTGATTCTTATTTATAGGCAGTCTTTGTGAGCATTCTTTATAGTTTATCTACATGAAATCAACTTGGGCTTCATCAATTCTGCTGGAAGAAAAAGAAGATGAAGTACTCCTGGAACCACCAGCAAGCACTCTGGAGAGGACAGATCATTTAATTGCATCATTAATTTCCAAGACATATGCATTACATTTGAGTCTGCAGAACATAACCTATTAGAGGAAGCCCAATTGCAAGTGCTCATAACAGAGAACACAGAAGACCTCATTCACCAGCCACCTCTCTTTCCTTTGATTTCTAGCTTCCAGAAAGCAGCAGTGTCGCCCAGCTGCAGTCGCAGGACCACCTCCCGGTGGAGTTAGAGTAAGGCGAACAGGGAGGGTCGTGGGTCCCGCTTTTGCCCTGTGGACAGTGTTTGATGTCTTAAGCCAGGTGATGAGGACGTGTGTGTGTGTGTTAGTGGCTCAGTCATGCCTGACTCTTTGCAACTCCATGGACTGTACCCCTCCAGGCTTCTCTGTCCATGGGATTCTCCAGGCAAGAATACTGCAGTGGATTGCCATTCCCTTCTCCAGAGGATCTTCCCAACCCAGGGATGGAACCCAGGTCTCCTGATTGGCAGGCGAATTCTTCACCACTGAAGCCCTGATGAGGGCATGTGCATTTATTACTCTTTATTCCTATTCTTAGCATATCTTAAACATCGAGATAGTATATTATTTTTAAGGAAAACAGACCTGACTCTGCAGGCTTTGCAAAGTGATTCAGTCATCTTAAGCTATTTAGGTCTGTGTACTCTTTCTGGCTCCAGCGAGAATCGTTTCATACAATTAAATTTTTCTCCACTCATCAAACATTAAAATCATAAAGATATATATAAAGCAAACAGCCAAGACAACGCACTAGTCCTCTGGCCTCCTCTACTAATTGCACTCCCCTTCCCAAAGATGAGCACTCTGTTTCAGCATGCCCTTTCAGATGCTCTCTATATCCACACGTAGGCATATTCACGTGTTGTGCTTCCAAACGTAGTGTCAGCTTTGACCTAAGCATCCTTCCTTGGCTTTGATCGCTTACAGTCAACAAGAAGAAAGAACCGATGTCCTGGGTCAGAAGAGATAGGAATCCTGGAGAGGAAGACTTGAATCAAGAGAGGACGGCTGTGATCTCAGAGAAGGGAGCATAGCCTGGTAATTCTGCCTTAGGCTGTGTGCACAAACTTGCCCAGAATAGTCAGAGTGAGGGAACCGAGGGGCAGCGGTCCCCAGCTGGGGAGCTGGGACCCTTTTATGGTCCATGATGCCTGGAGCACCGTCATGTCCCTTGGCTTAAGGGCGGGCAGCTGAACAGCGGAGTCTGAATGACCTAGGCACAAAGAGGACAAAGCCGGGCAAAGACGCTGGTTTTAGGAGCGAAGCTCTCAAGAGGCTGCTTGTGCAGACAGCTCATGCCTGAGATGAGGCGGTTTCTGCAGGGGCCTTGGGTTGGGTGACTCACTAATGAGGGTCAGCGTGGATGACATAGAAGGGGTGAAGCCGTGGACTTATAGCCCAACCTAAAGACGGGTCCCCCTTCACCCCATGGGCAGCAGTGGGAGGTGTATCAGATCTCAGGGAGCCTGCCACTCTGTATCTGCCCTGGGGACAAAACACCTCCTCCTCGGACTTCTCAGGAATGGGACTCTCTCGAAGCAAGACCAGGAAGCTGTGACAGCCGACCTGTCAACCCGCCCAGCTTGCTAACAGGGACCTCTGCTCCCCAGATGGTGACCACCTCCTGTCTCTTGGTGTTTCCAAGGTCATCTTTGCAAGCCTGTTGCCTTTCTCTCACTTCTTAACGTATCTAAACTGGAAGCTCTTGGTGGAGATTTTTTTTTTCTCATATAGCCTAAGTCTTTATTGAATTTGTTGCAATATTGCTTCTGCTGTTTTATGTTCTGTTTTTTTGTCCAGGAGGCATTTGGGATCTTAGCTACCTAAGCAGGGATCAAACCCACACCCTCTGCATTGGAAGGTGAACTCTTATCCCACTGGACCAGCAAGGAAGTCCCTCATATAGCCTTTTTAAACTGGGTGTAATAATCCACATGCCATAAAATTTGCCCTTTTCAAGTGTACAATCTGGTGGCCTCGGGGCAGACTGCCTCCTCCAGTGCCTCCTCTGGGTGCCTCTGGCTAGGCTCTGCAGAAGCTGTTTTGGGGAGCAGCTTCTTCTTGTGAGTGCCCCCTGCCCTCCAGCAGGGATGAGCTGGAGGAAAGCAGGTCTGGCTCCCCCTGTGCCTGCCCCCTCCGGCCGTGGACCTGCCTTGACCGGGGCCTTGCAGGTCCACCGGCTTCCCCGTTTGCTGTGAGCACAGGCTCGGATGTCAGGGCAGAGAGAGAGGTCACTTAGGTAGACTCTATTGATTTTTGCCATCTTCTCGTTCCTCTGACTGTCCCCTTTCCCCTGGAGGAACAGTTAGGAAATAGCTAACAATCCTTGCAGCCAAACAAAGTTTCTGATTTTACTGCATTCCTAAAACAGTGGAAAAGAAATCAAGAACCGGGCCTCAAAAGGATCCCGTAGAAGCAAATTACATTCCTATTTGATGGTGAAGTGGCTGGCAGTCCATGCCTGCGGGATCTGATGTTCCCTGAGAAGGATATTGCTTGACAGTTGGAAAATAGGCTGGCCTGCACACATATCTTTCTCCTTGAGACCAATTAGAAAGCTCTGGAAACCTGGTTAAGGAAGGAATATCTGGTATTTAGTTCTGTGCATAAAATGATAACCCAACAGCCAGAGGTAACTGTGGGTACACATATTTTCTGAGAATGCAATAAACTGAACTCCAAATTTACAAAACATCATTAAGTAAAGCATAGTTATTGGCGTTCCAAAACCATTCGGCATTTTTATCCTGGTGATATTTTGTTTTATGGGATGAGGCTGACAATAAACAGGTCAGAGACTGTAGACACCTCCATGCTAAAAATTCTTAGATTCATATGTGAATGCCTCAGAATGTAGAGTAAGACATACCTTCAGAAACTAAAGACTTTCAGGGTCGTGTGATTGCGTGTTTAAAATGTTTTTTAAACTGATGTTGTTGGGGGCCTTCCCTGGTGGTCCAGTGGCTAAGACTCTGAGCTCCCAATGCAGGGGGCCCAGGTTCAATCCCTGGTCAGGGAACTAGATCTCACATATTGCAACTAAGAGTTCACGTGCCACAAGTAAAGATCCTGCATTCTGCAACTAAGACCAAATAAATAATTTTTTAAAAATTGATGTTGTTGGAGATTTCCCCCATAAAAGGTAATGAAAGTGATAGCTGGTAGAGTTCTAATAAAGCTGAGAGCTTAAGAAAGATGTTGAATTAGCCTTACTAGTCTTAGACAGCTGCTTATCTACCCTGGAAAGGTGAAAAAAACGACCAGCCTCATGAACCAAGGCAATAGTGTGAATCCACATCCCCTGGGACCTTGGTAAAAATACAGAGGCCCAAACATCAGCAATGGCAACAACAGGAATACAGAGGCTCAGGTCCCAGGCATCAAGCTTAGTCAGCAGATGTGTGTGTGTGTGTGTGTGAGTGTGTGTGTGCTCAGTCATGTCTGACTCTTTGCAACCCTATGGACTGTAGCCCACCAGGCTCCTCTGTCCATGGGATTCTGCAGGCAAGGATACTGGAGTGGGGTGCCATTTCCTCCTACAGGGGATCTTCCTGACCCAGGGATTGAACCCACATCTTATCTTCATGGGATCTAAAATCTAAACAAATTCCCTTGAATATTCTGAAGCACACTAATATTTGAGAAACCTTTTGAATTTTAAAATCAAGTAGACAATTGAGATTCAGAGGCCATCATCCTGTGACCTTGAGCAAGCTTGTCTCTAAAACTTAGTTCTCTCTTTTCACCTACTCCCTGGGCTGTTGAGAGGACTAAGTTAATGGGCTGTTTGTCTCAGGGCTGGCCATCTGGGTGCATGCTAAGTCCCTTCAGTCATGTCCAACTCTTTGCAACCCCATGAACTGTAGCCTGCCAGGCTCCTCGTCCATGGGATTCTCCAGGCAAGAATACTGGAGTGGGTTGCCATGCCCTCCTCCAGGGATCTTCCCAACCCAGGGATGCAATCCACATCTCTTACGTCTCCTGCACTGGCAGGCGGGTTCTTTACCACTAGTGCCACCTGGGAAGCCTAGAGGATGATTAATTAATGTTACTTCCCTCATGAGGTTGCTAGGACTGCCATAGCGAATTACTATGGACAGGGCGGCCTAAACATCAGACATTTATTTTCTTACAGTTCTGCAGCCTGGAAGTCCAAGGTCAAGGTGTCAGCAGGGCTGGTTCTCCTGAGGCCTCTCCCCTCGGCTTGCAGCTGGCCGTCTTCTTGCCAGGTCCTCACGTGGCCGCTTCTCTGCGTGAGTGGCCCCGTATTTCTTTCTCTTCTGATCAGGTCATTGGTCTTATTGGATTAGGGCCCCACCATGATGACTTCACTTAACCTTAATCCTCTCCTTAAAGCCCTTCCCTCTGAACACAGCCACACTAGGGAGTTAGAGCTTCAATATGTGAGTTTTGGTGGAGACATGACTCAGTCATAGCACTCCCCTTCCCTTCATCATTTTCCTTAGTTTGCATCTGAATCATCTGTAACTCAAAAGGACTGGTTTACAATACCAGTAAGCACCTCACATACAAATCTTCAAGGTTTGAACTTGCAAAGATGCAAACGTGCCTGCCAGCCCCTGTACGCCAGCTACTGTACTACTGTACTCCAAGGTACTGTAAGATTAAAAATGTTTTCTTTATTTTGGTGTTTGGTTTTTTTTACGTTCCCATTATTTGTGTGAAAAGTATCATAAACCTATTATAGGACAGTACTTATACAGCTGATAGTGTTAGTTGAGTACTTTGAGTACTTTGTTGGACTTCCAAACTGGACTTCCGCACACTTTCAGAAGGGAGCTTGTTCGCACGTACAGGACTTACTGTACTCCTCTGATGAAAGCTCTGGCTGAAGGTGAGGTGAGGATAGGGTGCAGGCATTTTGCTGGAGACACGTGCTTCTTGGGAACCCTGTCCCCAGAACCCTGGTCCAAGATGATAGCAGAGACTCACTACTATTCTTAGCTAAAGGACCCAATGACTCTCACTAGTTCAGTTTCATTTTTTTTTTTTTTTAATGACCTAGGTTGAGAAGTCACGGAATCCCTTGTGTCTAAATTCTGAGCCCTCGAATTTCCAAACTGTGAAGGGCTTTCTTTTTCTTCTAAAGATAGATCACAGCAGAGAAAAAGAAAAGTCTCTTCAGATTTCAAACATAGAAAGTGTAACTCAGTGATATATTATTTCCTGTCAGAGCGGTTATTTGTACCTATATTTAGAGTCCATAATACTCAGTTTCAGATGTGTAAGGCTTCGTTCCACGCTGCCTCGCCCTTCGCTGCTCTCCTTCGTGGCTGCACCCAGAGCTCTGCAGAGGCCAGCCGCGTTGTGACAGAACCTGTGATGTGAACTTGATTCGTTCTGATGTTATACAGGGGCACCTGGCCACCTCCGATCCATCTCCGATGTAACTGGCAACGCACTAAGGTGACTCAACCTGTGAATCACTCAAAACCAAGCTCGAAACCTGCAGGCCCTGCACCGTTCCCTTATTCACACTAGAATTAACATTTTTGACTTAGACTATGAATTTTACCTCTTTCCCAATTACGTCCCTTGGCTCTCCATTGTTTTTTTTCCCCCATGAAACTGAAGCAGCCTTCTAAAAGTATACGCATTTATTGTATATCTTCCTCTACCCGATTTAATGTGTGCCACTGATTCCACTGAATTGTGAATGACAAATTGAATGGAGAAGCCTGGAAGTAGGTATGTATTTATAAGAAAGTCCTGACTATTTTTCTTTGGTAACTTGGGCAGAGAGGAAGGCTCCGTTTGGGGGCACTTCTGGTGTATTCGTTTGTAATATATATATAATTTATTTATTGCCTGTGCTGGGTCTTCACTGCTCACAGGTTTTTCTCTATTTGCAGCAAGCAGGAACTACTCTCTAGTCGCGGTGCCCGGGCTCCTCTTTGTTGGCTCCTCTTTGCGGAGAACAGGCTCTAGGGTGCGCGGGCTTCAGTAGCTGCAGTTCCCAGGCTCGAGAGTTCAGGCTCAGTAGTTGTAGCACGCGGGCTTAGTTGCTCTGAGACATGTGGAATCGTCCCAGATAAGGGATGGAATCCAAGTCTCCTGCCTGGGAAGCCCCTCTTGGGTGTTATTGTGCGTTATTGTCAGGACCATCCTGACCACCCCAGTGGGCCGAGGCAGCCCCAAAACTCTCACTCTTCACCTTATTTATTGTTTGCCCCGCACTTGGAAAAGGTGCCCTATGGTTCAATTCTAAAATGTCAAAGCCCAGAGAGATCTTAGCCTCTCTCTCTTCCTCATTCTAATTAGCCAACGTTAAGCCACATAGTTGTCCAGGCAAAGTGAGTTTTCCTGGGCCTGGGCTCAGCCACGTGACTTGCCTTGGCCAATTGTATGTTGACAGAAGCGGTACAAGGAGAAACCTTAAAAAGTGCTGGTGCCATGCGGCCAGCTGTCTTGCACTTCTGCCGTTGCTGGGAGAGGACGTGTCTGGCCAGCAGCGGGAACCAGGACGAGGAAAAGACTCGTTTCATCTTAGCTAGGCGTCCTCTGCCAAGCCTAGAGCAGCGCTCGCCAGCTGCTCCTGGGAAGGGATCAGTTTTTCAAACATGTTATTTTACTGTTCCTGCAGTTATCTGCAGTGCTTCACACCTTCAGAGCGCTCAGGTGAAGTCACCTGCACTCACTGTGGGACTGGGCTGCTGTGGGTGTATGTTCTGCACATGTGGTCCACAGACCCCTTGCTCCCATCACCCTTGCCCTCCCTCCGTGGTATGTGGCTGCTGCCTGTGTACTCAGTGAGATGGTGGTGGGCGAAGGGGAACGTTCTTGGGTCACCTGAGGTCTTGGCTTCAGTCTTAGGCAGACCCTGAGCGTCTGAACTTGGAGGAGGGCTTGCTCAGTTGGTCCTGTGCCTTCCCCCAAGGACACACAGCTCTGCAGTGAGTGTGGAGGTGGCCCTGGTAGGAGAGAACTCCCCACCCTCCTCCAGCGGCAGTCAGTTTTCACCTCTGTTCCTCTCTCCAGGATCAGTTAGTTTTCCTCTGGGACTGAGCGTTTTCCACCCCACCCCTGGCATCGCCCATCTCTGGCCATGATGCCTCCCCCAGCAGCCCAGGATCTTTGCCTGGGTCCCCGGGGCATGAGAGCTGGATCCTGTGCCCATGTGTCATGGAAGGGAGTGCCCCCGGGTCCCTGCCCCGCCCCACCCTGTCTGCAAATCTCTGAGGGAGCCTGAGGAAAAGAGTTGCAGAGTGGGTTTGAATAGCCCGTGTTTAGGCTCCCAGGAATTCACAGCCCTCATGGAGGTCTACACTTGGCCCTTAAAGAAGCCATGATGTTTGAGTTGTTTTCTTCCCCCTGGCGTTAATGACGGCCACCTCTTCTTTCTGAGCTCCCACATGGGTGAAATAGTCCTCACATTCCATTTTCCTTGGAGGGCTTGTCACCACCGAATTTGGTTCACTTCATTGCCTGCAATCTTAACTCTGAGATGGGCTGAACCAGTGTTATGGTTTTGCTAATCACCAAGATTGTCATCGTTAGGGTGGAAGCAAGGTTCCTTTGTGGCTCTCCACATCCCAAGCCCAGTTAGACTCCTCGTGCCTTAGCTAATGGTCTGAAAACTTCTCTTTATGGTTATTTCCTTGGGCTTCCCTGGTGGCTCAGTCAGTAAAGAATCTACCTGCCAATGCAGGAGTCTTGAGTTTGATCCCTGGGTTGGGAAGATCCCCTGGAAATGGAAATGGCAACTCACTCTAGTATTCTTGCCTGGACAATCTCATGGGCAGAGGAGCCTGGTGAGCTACAGTCCCTGGAGTCAAAAAGAGTCAGACACAACCAAGCAACTAAACCACCACCACCGTTATTTTCTTAACATTATCTTGATGCCATTTTGGTTTCTTCTTTCACCCCCAGAAATATTTAAAATATTTAATGTGTGTATGTGGATGCCTGTGTGTATGTGTTTCATTTAAGAAAACTAGGTAGTTTTTTTTTTTTTTGCAGTATTTCAAGTTTGATAGCATAGTGATTAGATAGTGTACTTGCACCTGTTCTTTATATATTAATTAATGCTTTTTGTGGTTGAATTTTGAAAATGTTCCATTTACATACCTTGTAAAATATGAAGACTTAATTTTTTTAGAACGGTTTTAGGTTCAGAGCAAAATTGATGGGGAGGTGCAGAGATTTCCCATCTACCCGCTGCCCCCACACAGGCAGAGCATAAGGTACTTAAAAAAAGTTTAGAATCTGTTTTATGGTATAGAGTTTGCATCAAATCATTTTAAAAATAAATCGTTCAGATCTTCTCTATCAAAAATTATTTTGTATCTGCTAATCCTTAAGTTAAAAGACGCTTACTCCTTGGAGGAAAAGTTATGACCAACCTAGATAGCATATTCAAAAGCAGAGACATTACTTTGCCAACAAATGTCCATCTAGTCAAGGCTATGGTTTTTCCAGTGGTCATGTATGGATGTGAGAGTTGGACTGTGAAGAAAGCTGAGCGCCGAGGAATTGATGCTTTTGAACTGTGGTGTTGGAGAAGACTCTTGAGAGTCCCTTGGACTGTAAGGAGATCCAACCGGTCCATTCTAAACATCAGTCCTAGGTGTTCTTTGGAAGGACGGATGCTAAAGCTGAAACTCCAATACACTGGCCACCTCATGCGAAGAGTTGACTCATTGGAAAAGACTCTGATGCTGGGAGGGCTTGGGGGCAGGAGGAGATGGGGATGACAGAGGATAAGATGGCTGGATGGCATCACGGACTCAATGGACATGAGTTTGGGTGAACTCTGGGAGTTGGTGATGGACAGGGAGGCCTGACGTGCTGTGATTCATGGGGTCGCAAAGAGTTGGACACGACTGAGTGACTGAACTGAACTGAATCCTTAAGTGGGGGTATATTAAAATTTTCTCAATATTATTATTTTTTCTAAAATTTTAGACATAACTCTAACTGTTTGGAGTTTCTGTATTTTGGTGTTATTCATCTGGAATAATTGTTCATGATGGGAATTTCTTTGTCTTTTTTCTTCTCCTTCATCGAGAAAAAGTCGTTCACTTTGTCCTGTTAAGAATTCCTCTTGAAAGTCTTCATTCGGTATTAAATAACTAGGTATTTGGTATTAATAGCCAAGTGTCAGTAATAACCAATAACTGCTCTGTTTGTGCTTATATTTGCAAAACATATTTTGTTCATTTTTTTTTTTTCACCTTTTCTGGTCACTTAGTGTGATGATTGACATTTGGGAGGCTCAATTTTATCATTTGCAGATTATAACTTCTTGTGTTCCTGGAACTTTGGCTCTGATGTCATCGTCACTTGAAGTCTTGTCTGTGCTCTTTCCAGGCTTCCTCACCTGTTCCTCCAAGTGCACCCTCTCCAGCCATGACCGCTTCAAGTTGCCATCACCTCCACCCGCACGTGGCGCCATTGCTCCCTGCTTATTCCAGCTGCATCCCTGGAGGCTCTAACAGTTCAAGGTGCACAGGAGTTCTCAATAAGTATTTCTTTAGTGAATAATGATGGGTGTACAATTAGTTAGGTTCATCGGGAAGAAATAGAAAACTCAAATATCAATGGCTTAAAGAGTTTCTCTCCCTCTCTTATTTAATCCCTAGGCCTTTAGGCATTTAACCCAGAGCATCTGGTAAGACTTTTGCTCTAAGAAATGTTCAGGGACACAGATTCCTTCCAAATCATCATGTTGCATCCCCAGGGCATGTTTTCCATCCGCATGTCTAAGATGGCCCACATCTCAGGCCACAGGATGGGGGAAGGGTCAAAGAAGAGTCAGCAGAATCTCTTAGAGAAGGTTCCTGGGGCCTGCCAAAGATACAAACGCTTCTCCTTTTGTAGTCTTAGCCAGAATTTCATCTCAGGGCCATGCTGCCTACAAGGGAAGCTGGGATGTGCTGTCATAATCTGGATAACTTGGTGCCCAGCTAAAAATGCCATCACTGTGGAAGAAGAGGAAACCATGAACTGGGGCATCTTTAGCAATTGCAGAACACTAATCATGCATTGGAGAAGGAATGGCAACCCACTCCAGTGTTCTTGCCTGGAGAATCCCAGGGGCAGGGGAGCCTGGTGGGCTGCCGTATACGGGGTCGCACAGAGTCGGACACGACTGAAGCAACTTAACAGCAGCAGCAGCAATGATCTGAAAAGACATAGTGTTTGTGGAAACAAGAGGACTGATGGGGTATATGGTAGTAGGAACAAGGTAGTGGTGGGCCAGCTACAAAGACCAGGAGGGGCTGGCCTGAGAAGGGTCTTAGACTGTCATGCCAAGACTTCAGATATTATCCCGGAGACTGTTTATCAGTGACGGTTCCGAAAGGAAGCAGACAGTTTGAAAGGGGTGAAGTGAGTTCAATGAAAGTGAAAAGTGAGTGAGTGAAACTCCCTCAGTCCTGTCTGACTCTTTGCAACCCCATGCACTGTGGGACACCCACCACCACCACCAGGCTCCTCTGTCCGTGGGATTCTCCAGATAAGAATGCTGGAGTGGGTTGCCATGCCCTCCTCCAGGGGATCTTCCCGACCCAGGTATCGAAGCTGGGTCTCCTGCATTGCAGGCAGATTCTTTACCTTCTGAGCCACCAGGGAAGCTGAGTTCAGTGGAGGGACTATTTAAAGGTGGATGATGCAGGGTCACAAGCAGCAGGCGCCACATCCCCACCAGGACTGCAGAGGCAGGTGGGTAACGTTGCTGGAACCCAACAACCTCACAACTCCTGTTGTAGGAGGTGGGCATCAGGTAGGAGCTGTGCCTTTGCAGAGGAGCACTGGCTCTGCAGCGTGTGGCCTGGACACAGAACTGCTGACGCATCTGCAGTGCAAAACGAGCATGAAGACACCGTGTTCAAAAACTCTGAAGATGGCAACAGCAGAGCGTTAAACCAAATGTATTGCCTTCCTTGAGCACAGGGGGCCTGTGCCTTTTGTCCAGGTTACACACCCATGAAGCTGGCCTTGCCTGGCAGAGAAGAAGCTGGAGGAAAAGCACCCTAAACTTTGCTCTACTCCAGCCCTCTTTCTTTTTCCCTTGCCTTCCATTGCCCACACCCAAGGAGAAGTCAAAGCCAAGGAGCCTGGTTGAGGCCATCCATGAAGGTGAGGCCGCCCATGAAGGTGAGGCCCAGCCAGGTAGGAGAGCAAACAGTGGGACTGCGGGAGCAGCTACAGAATACCAAGCTCACCATGCAGAGCCATTAGAGATTTTAAAGCAGAGTGACGTGTCCAGTTTATTTTTAGGAAGAACTTTTTGACAGCCTTGTGGAGAATGGATTAGAGAGCCTGAAGGCAGAAAGACCAATTAGGAGGCTACCATGATGGCTTCGTAGTCACTCTCCTTTTTTAAAAAAATAAAAATTCACTGTAGAAATATATTTCTTATTTATACTGCTAACCAAGTAACACACACACACACATATAAAATTTGATGTTCATGCAACAATACTTAACCTTATTACAAGCAAAGTATTCTGATTTCATTTAGAAATATTGGTTCCATATTATAGTAATCATTTTGACCATATGTGTAAATCAAACCATCATGCAGTACACCTTAAACTTACATAGTGATGTGTGTCAACTCTTTTCAATAAAACTGGTGGGCAGGGGAGTGGGAATGCTGGTTCCAAATCATTTAGGTGATTCTGTGAGTCACTGATGAGTCACAACTTTCAGTTTAAACATTAGTCTAAGAATGTTATAGACAGAACAGTGCCCCACAAAGATGCCCATGTCCTCTAAGTTTGATTGAGGACCCTGAGATGAGAGGTTACCTTGCATTGCCCAGGGCCCCCAAGGTATCAGTGCGTGGGTGCTCCATCACTAAGTCGTGTCTGACTCTTTGCAACCCTATGGGCTGTAGCCCACCAGGCTGTCCATGGGATTCTCTGGACAAGAATACTGGAGTGGGTTGCTGTTTCCTCCTCCAAGGGATCTTCCCAACCAAGGGATCGAACCCACATCTCCTGTATTGGCAGCCAGATTCTTTACCACTGAGCCATGTAGGAAGCCCAGGGTCTTTAAAAGGGGGAAAGGGAGGAGGAAGAGATGTGATGAAAGAGACAAAGTCTGAGTGGGGCAGCTGGCCATCGCTGGCTTGGAGGAGGGAAGAAGGGGGCCATGAGCCAAAGAACACATACCTCCAGAAGGTAAATAAGGTTGAGGAGACGCACTCTCCCTGAAGGCTTCACAAGGAATGCAGTCCTGTTAACACCTTGATCTTCGCCAGTGAGACTCACAGGACTTTGACCTCCGGAACTGTGAGGTGATGAAAGTGTGTTGCTTTAAGTTGTTGAGGTTTGTGGTGATTCATTTCAGCAACAGCAAGACCCTAACTTGAGGAGGGAGGTGAAGAGGGTCAGAGTGAAGGCAGTCGGTGTGGGCAGGGAGGAGAGACGTGGGGTCAGCTCCTCTCCCAGGGCCAAGGACCACAGCCCCAAGACAAGTCACAGCTTTCCTTCGTCCCATGTGTTGTAAGCCTGGGAAAGTTAAAATGAGTATCAGAGACTTACAGGGGGATGAAAGCCTGTTGAAAAACTCTTGTTTTAGTGAGACGTGACTGTGAATTCAGGGTGGATAAACAGAATGTGCTGTAAACCTGTGAGCGGACCTTGAAGGAGACAGACAGGGCCACCCAGACAGTTTCTTCCTTTAGTCCCAGCTGCCCGAGGAGATTTACCTGCTGAGCATAGCTCTCACGGATGAGTCTGGAGTGTATTTAGAACTTGCAAAGTGAAGCAAACTATTGATTTCTCTAGAAATGAAAGAAGAAACTGCTCCAGAACAGAAGTCATCAGCCACACTGTGGAACTAGGAGATGAACAGTTTGTAAGATGGACAGACGAGCACACGAGTTAGTCCAGGATTGGTTGTATCAATCATGGAACACGTGATGGGCAAACCAGCCACAGGACCTGGTAATGGTCAATCAGCTCATACTTTTAAGTATAACGATCAATCTCCACTCATAAGTTACTTGTTCTGAAAACACAATTCATTGGAAGATCAAATCTCACGATAACTAGGGCACGTGATTTAAAATAAGTCATTTACAACAGCAAGAGAAAATGTAAGGCAAATTGTCTAAGAAAAAATCTAAGGAGGCACAAGATCTTTATATAGAAAATTATAAAACTGTAGAGATACATGTGTGTGAGCACTCAGTCATGTCCAACTCTTTGATACCCCATGGACTGTAGCCCAGCAGGCTCCTCTGTCCATGGGATTTCCCAGGCAAGAATATTGAACTGGGTTTCCATTTTCTTCTCCATAGAGACACATAACAAGATCTAATAAATGAAATCTGTTCCATGTCTGGCCGGGGTGACTATCTTAAAGATGCTGATTTTCTCCCAAATTTCTCTGTAAGTTCAAAGCAATAAGGAGCATTACCTCCTGAGTGTGTGTGTGCACATGCGTGTGTGTAACTTAGGAAGATACCTGTAAAGTGCGTGTGCAAGAGCAGATGGCCAGGAAGCACCACGACTACTGGAAAGGGAAACAGACTCATTCAATTAAACTAAAAATTTAAAAACTCAAATGTAATAGAAGTTGCCATAAATCATATGATAAAGTCAAACAGAGCTTGGGGGAGGAATTTGTAGATACAGGTAACTCATAAAGATTGAAAGGAGAAGGGGGCAGCAGAAGATGAGATGGTTGGATAGCATCAGTGACTCAATGGACAGGAATCTAGCAAACTCTGAGAGACAGTAAAGAACAGGGGAGACTGGCATGCTATAGTCCAGGGGGTCGCAAGGAGTCGGACACAGCTTAGCAACTGAGCAACAACAGTAAAGCATCAGTCAGTGAGTCAGTCAGTTCAGTCCCTCAGTGGTGTCTGACTGAGACCCAGTGGACTGCAGCACGCCAGGCTTCCTTGTCCATCACCAACTCCTGGAGCTTGCTCAAAATCATGTCCATCAAGTCAGTAATGCCGTCCAACCATCTCATCCTCTGTTGTCCCCTTCTCCTCCTGCTTTCAATCATTCCCAGCATGAGGGTCTTTTCAAATGAGTCAGTTCTTCCCATCAGGTGGCCAAAGGATTGGAGTTTCAGCTTCAGCATCAGTCCTTCCAATGAATATTCAGGACTGATTTCCTGTAGGATCAACTGTTTGGATCTCCTTGCAGTCCAAGGGACTCTCAAGAGTCTTCTCCAACACTATGGTTCGAAAGCATCAATTCTTCGGTGCTTAACTTTCTTCACAGTCCAACTCTCACATCCATACGTGACCACAGGAAAAACCATAGCTTTGACTAGACAGACCTTTGTTGGCAAAGTAATGTCTCTGCTTTTTAATATGCTATCTAGGCTGGTCATAACTTTTCTTCCAAGGAGCAAGGGTCTTTTAATTTCATGATCATAGTCACCGTCTGCAGTGACTTTGGAGCCCCCCAAAATAAAGTCTGTCACTGTTTCCATTGTTTACCCATCTATTTGCCATGAAGTGATGGGACTGGATGCCATGATCTTAGTTTTCTGAACCTTGAGTTTGAAGCCAACTTTTTCACTCTCCTCTTTCACATTCATCAAGAGGCTCTTTAGTTCCTCTTCACTTTTTGCCATAAGGATGGTGTAATCAGCATATCTGAGGTTATTGATATTTCTCCTGGCAACCTTGATTCCAACTTGTGCTTCATCCAGCCCAGCATTTTTCATGATGTACTCTGCATATAAGTTAAATAAGCAGGGTGACATACAGCCTTGACATACTCCTTTCCCGATTTGGGACCAGTCTGTTGTTCCATGTCCAGTTCTAACTGTTGCTTCCTGACTTGCATACAGATTTCTCAAGAGGCAGGTCAAGTGATCTGGTATTCCCATCTCTTGAAGAATTTTCCACAGTTGGTTGTGATCCACACAGTCAAAGGCTTTGGCATAGTCAATAAAACAGAAGTAGATGTTTTTCTGGAACTCTCTTGCTTTTTCTACAATCCAACAGATGTTGGCAATTTGATCCCTGGTTCCTCTGCCTTTTCTAAATCCAGCTTGAATATCTGGAAGTTCACAGTTCACATACTGTTGCAGCTTGACTTGGAGAATTTTGAGCATTACTTTACTAGCGTGTGAGATGAGTGCAATTGTGTGGGTCTGAGCATTCTTGGCATTGCCTTTCTTTGGGATTGGAATGAAAACTGACCATTTCAGTCCTGTGGGCACTGCTGAGTTTTCCAAATTTGCTGGCATATTGAATGCATTTACAGCATCATCTTTTAGGATTTGAAATAGCTCAATTGGAATTCCATCACCTCCACTAGCTCTGTTCGTAGTGATGCTTCCTAAAGCCCACTTGACTTCTCATTCCAGGCTGTCTGGCTGTAGGTGAGTGATCACACCTCGCGGTTATCTGAGTCATGAAGATCTCTTTTGTATAGTTCTTCTGTGTATTCTTGCCACCTCTTCTTAATATCTTTTGCTTCTGTTAGGTCCATACCATTTCTGTCCTTTATTGAGCCCATCTATGCATGAAATATTCCCTTGGTTTCTCTAATTTTCTTGAAGAGATCTCTAGTCTTTCCCATTCTATTGTTTTCCTCTATTTCTTTGCATTGATCACTGAGGAAGGCTTTTTTAAATCTCTCCTTGCTATTCTTTGGAACTTTGCATTCAAATGGGTATATCTTTCCTTTTCTCCTTTGCCTTTCATGTCTCTTCTTTTCACAGCTATTTGTAAGGCCTCCTCAGACAACCATTTGCCTTTTTGTATTTCTTTTTCTTTGGGATGGTCTTGATCCCTGCCTCCTGTACAATGTCACGAACCTCTGTCTATAGTTCTTTAGGCACTCTATCAGATCTAATCCCTTGAATCTATTTGTCACTTCCACTGTATAAGCATAAGGGATTTGATTTAGGTCATACCTGAATGGTCCAGTGGTTGTCCATACATTCTTCAATTTAAGTCTAAATTTTGCAATAAGGAATTCATGATCTGAGCCACAGTCAGCTCCCGGTCTTGTTTTAGCTGACTATAAAGCTTCTTCATCTTTGGCTGCAAAGAATATAATCAATCTGATTTTGGTGTTGACCATCTGGTGATGTCCATGTGTAGAGTCTTCTCTTGTGTTGTTGGAAGAGGGTATTTGCTATGACCAGTGCATTCTCTTGGCAAAACTCTATTAGCCTTTGCCCTGCTTCATTCTGTACTCCAAGGCCAAATTTGCCTGTTACTCCAGGTATTTCTTGACTTCCTACTTTTGCATTCCAGTTCCCTATATAATGAAAAGGACATCTTTTTTGGATGTTAGTTCTAGAAGGTCCTGTAGGTCTTCATAAAACCATTCAACTTCAGCTTCTTTAGCAATACTGGTCAGGGCACAGACTTGGATTATTGTGATATTGAATGGAAACGAAGAGAGATCATTCTGTTGTTTTTGAGGTTGCATCCAAGTACTGCATTTCGGACTTTTTTGTTGACTATGATGGCTACTCCATTTCTTTTAAGGGATTCTTGCCCACAGAAATAGATATAATGGCCATCTGAGTTAAATTCACCCATTCCAGTCCATTTTAGTTCATTGATTCCTAGAATGTCAATGTTCACTCTTGCCATCTCCTGTTTGACCACTTCCAATTTGCCTTGATTCATGGACCTGACATTCCAGGTTCCTATGCAATATTGTTCTTTACAGCATCAGACTTTACTTCCATCATGTCACATCCACAATTGAGTGTTGTTTTAGCTTTGTCTCTGTCTCTTCATTCTTTTGGAGTTATTTCTCCACTGATCTCCAGTAGCATATTAGGGAGTATATGGACTCCCATACTGGGGAGCATTTAAAGCATCAGTGCCCAGAATATTTTAATAATTACATATCAATATGAATCAACCCACCCACTAAGTAAGCAGGCAATGGCAATTCACAAAAGAGGAAATCTGAACAGCCAATAAATATACAATGACATGTCCTACTTCACTAGTCATTGAGGAAATAAAAACAAAAATGAGATACCTCCTCACTCGCATAAAACAGCAAAACCTTTTCTATGTGACGATGTCAAATGTTGGAGAGGATGTGGAGGAGCAAAAACTGTCATACTTTCCAGATAGGAGTGTAAAGAGGTCCAAGCATTTTTGAGAACAATCTGATGCTGTCTAATGAAGAGGAAGATTCCTAGCGATGCTCCCTTGAGAAACCCAAACATGTGCACAAGAAGACCCACAGTACCCTGTCATTTAGGCATTGTTTAACCTGGCAACAAAATACCCATCACTGCGAGACTAGACACAAAAATACTGGTATATTCCCCCCCAAAGAAGAGCTATATCAGGGACTTCCCTGGAAGTCCAGTGGTTGGGATTTTGCCTTCCAATGCAATGGGTGAGGGTTCAATCTCTAGTCTAGGAACTAGGATACCACATGTCTTATGGCCAAGAAACGAAGGTATTAAAAAAAAAAAAATGAAGGCAATGTTGTAGCAAGTTCAATGGGAACTTTAAAGATGGTCCACATCAAAAGAATCTTTTAAAATAAATCTTAAAAATGATCTTTAAAAAGTACTATGTCATAGCTGAAAATGAGTTCACTAGAGCCTTGTGTATTACCATAGATAAATCTCAGAACAATAGCACTGATCCAGAAAATCAAGTTTGTAGCAAAATGCATATAGTAACATGGCATGCAAAACAATGTTTTGCACACAAAATCCATATAAACATCTGTATAAAAGTCATAAAAACTTTTATGACACTAGAATGTTAAGCACCAAACTCAGAACGGAAGGTCTGGGAAAGAGGAAGGGGAATGCAGCTGGGGAGAAGCGGGAAGACACAGCAGGCTGTAGCTGTGATGTTTGATTCATACTCTACGCTCATTATTTTATTTTATATGTTGGACCTTTTTATATGATCTACTTTTGTCTAGTTTGTCCCACTTTTTCAATTCCATAATCAGTGCTCCCATTTCATTTAGTTTATATTTTCCAATTTCATCTGTCTTTTTTTTTTTTTGATGTTCTTTCTCAAGCCTTTATCAAGTGTAGTAGAAAAGCTTTTATATGCATATGTATAAATAGTATGCATAATATATATATCTTAGAAAACTTATGCCTATGCCTAACTAAAAATGTTAACGACATTTTTAGTCCCCTTGTTTGACTTAGTATGGATAGAATGCTAGATTTCTAACTTTTTAAAACAAAATAGATATCCAAAAAGCAACCCAGGTTTACTGTATAGCACAGGGACCTATAGTCAGTATCTTGTAATAACCTATAGGGGAAATAATCTGAAAAATAATATATGTGTATGTGTATAACTGAATCACCCTGCTGTGCACCAGAAACATTGTAAGTCAACTATACTTCAATAAAATATATATATTGAGAAAAAAATCAAACCTTTCACCTTGACAATAAAGCCCCACAGTCTTGCCCCCCATCCCCAAGCCTGTCTCTGCCAACCTTTCCAATCTCTCCATTCATCACTCCCATGTACCACTGGGCTCTTGATATACCGTATACACAGTGACACCATTGTGTCATTTCCTGAATATATTTCTTTTCATAGTGCCATGACTTTACTGTTCCCTCCATGTGACCCCACCTGGGAAGCCATTCATCCTTCCACATTCATTTTGTGTATCATCTCTGTGATCTCCAAGGGCTCCTTCTCGAACTCACATGCCCAGGAGTCATCCTTAGGTCTTCTTAGAACTCAGGTTCTGATTCTGCAGGTCTGGGTGGGGCCTCCATGAGGATCACATGGAGAACTCCACCCTTTTCCTCCAAAATCAGGATTCCTATGGCCTCCCCTCCATTCCCTTACAGTATTCATTGCATTGTTCTGGGTCTTCTTTCTTAAAAAAAAAAAAAATGAATATCCATCTTTTCCGTGAAACTCCTAAGGCTAGTCATCTCCTAGGGTAGTTTTCCTGCCCTGGACTTCACTGAACTGTCAGCACCCAGCCTTCATTCTCTGACAACCTGAAACATTCCAACATTGAAAGCATAATTGCCTTTTGCACCTCAGGTAAAACCTTGTTAAATCTGTTAAAACATATCTGTTTAAATTATGTTTCATATCTCAGGCCAGTAGCAACAGGTAGGTAGGACAGTAAATGCAATATGGTGCGCAGATCAGGTCTGAATAAGTTCCTAATTACCGTGCTCAACGCAAAAGGCAAGCTGGAAACCCTGAAAGATGTTCCAATCCCTTAGGGCAGAGAAAGCCGTGGAGATGGGGAGAATTACTTACTTAGTCACAGGGCATGGATCTTGCTCTAGGCGTTAAGGTGGATTACGGGAGCTTTGCAGAACCTGTTCGAAGAAAATAGGCCCTCTGAGAGTAGGAAGAGCGAAAGGGCAAATGAAGGGCTGCCTGATGAGTAACTCTTAATGGCCTGCCCACGGCTCGCCCGCCACGCTGCCAGTCCCATCCGTGGGCAGGGAGCCCGCCTGGCTGTGCCCGTGGCAGAAGCAGGCAGCTGAGTGGAGGGCGGTGGAGCCTGGCACCAGCTGGCACTTGCCTGCCCGAGTCCAGTGCTGGGTCTGGGTCTCGGCGGCTACGCCCCTTCTTGAGCAATTTTCATCTGTCAGGGTCCACGGGTGCCGGATTCAACAAATACAAATATTGCACGGGGTATATGTAGACTCAAAAAGTATTCCTTATTTATCTGAGATTCACATATCGTGGGGCATCCGTATTTCATCGGGTCACTGTCTCTGGGCCTTGCTTTCTTCATTTCTAAAGTGGGGATGATAAGCTGATACACATAATAAAAGTTGTGGGAAGAAATGACTTAATACAGGGAACATGCTTAGAACAGAGCCTGGCTCCACAGCACATGCTCACCAAGGTGACTTTATTATTCTGCCTTCACGTCACTATCTTCAGGTTTGTCTGAACCGTAGACACACAAGTTCTAACTGATCACCCTGACTCTAGTTCCTTTTCCCTCCTTCCTTCCATGTGACAGCCAAGGAGGTCACTTGCCAAGGAGGTCACTTGCAAACAGAACTCTGAGCATGCCTTTTTTTTTTTCTTTTCCTGGCCATACAACAGGCAGGATCTTAGTTCCCCCACCAGGGATTGAACCCTGGGCCCCCTGCAATAGAAGGGCAGAATCCTAACCACTGGGCAGTCAGGGAAGTCCCCTGAGCATGTGTTTTCAGTTCTACTACACGTCTTCTCATGGCTCCCCGATCCACCTTCCTCTAACTGGGTGACCTTAGTGAAGGAAAATCAGAATGGAGCTGCTTTTCTCCACAGTGTGGGCGCTGAGGAGGTGTGGCTTCTGCACGTCTCAGCCTGGATGGAATCTGAACTTTTGACCACTACTCCTAAGGATGATAGCCAGAACATCTGCCAGAAACTCAAGATTCTTGTCAGACCCTTGCCCCACTCACGACAGCCCATCCACTGACAGGACCCCTACCCTAAAGCAACCCGCAGCAGCTTGTCCCTTATGAACAAGTACTCATTTCCTATGCCAGAGAACAGCCTCATGGCTTTTGCCCCTGTCTTTCGGTTTTATCCCCAATCTGCGTCTCCCAAATTGCAGTTCTTAAAACCCTTCTGATAAAGCTCTTTGTTCTACAAAGATTCAAGATAGCTTCGTGTCCAGCGCCTACAAGACTTGCAGCCCCTCACCTTTTCAGCCTCTGTTGCCACCACCCCTGCCCTCTGGGCCCCATGCCCAGCTCTTCTTTCCTCCCTCTGTGCCCTTCCCGGGCTACCCCGTCTATCTGCAATTCCCGTCTCCCTGTGGCCCCTGAGAGACAGCCTCGCATCCTCTGGAGCTCTGTGTTAGAGCGCCTTCTCTGGCAATTTCTCTAAGCCCCCATTGTGAGACCTCATCCACCTCCACATTTGGGTTCTCATACCTTTATCTGCTCCTGTCATACTATATTATAATGATTTCCCATTCTTACATTATATTTTCTCTAACAGGATAACATCTGTGTGTACATTAATCTTAATCCACAGCCTAAAGTTTTTAGTTAGTATTTGAAGTATCTTAATCAGGAACTCACACATCAAGGCTGGTTATCAAACATTAAAAAACAAATAAATAAACAAAAAAACCCTGGCAGGAGTTTCCAGCCCAGAGGAGACTGCAGCAACTTCAAACACCTTGCTCCCCATCTTCACCAGAGGCTGTGCTCTCTGGCTAAGGGATGTGGAAGCAGCTTTTCATTTCTGGAGTGGGCGGTGTTGAGGGAATATGGTGGGCTTATATGGGCACCACTGTTCTGTCAAGAGTAGAAGAGAGGGAAACCCGAGCTCTCAACCCCACTTCACTCAGTCCTTCCACTTCCTGGAGGTTTCTGCCATCTGATTTGCTTAAGCTGATTTATTGTTGGCATACAGTTTCATTTGTCACCAGTGAAACTTTCATGCAAAGTGTTTATTGGAGAGCCTGAAAGAACAGAGAGCAGGGACTTACCCAAATTTTGGGGACAGCTAGAGAGACTGGTGTTCTACCTGCTTGCTAACAGAAGTTGGTTCATGTTTGGGAATGTGGCCTAAGACTTGCTCTCTTTGCTACACACACCTGGTAGGGACGGGGCGGCGGGCGGGGCTGGGGGCAGGCAGAATGCACCTGTACCCTTCCATGTGTCCCAAATCATCGAGGCCACCATCATCCAGCAAAAAGGACCAGACACAAGCTACACCAAATTGCTTCAGTTTGTGTCACCTTCAGAGACCGATATTCAACACCTTTTTGACTCTGGCCCCTCCCCCTGCAGCTAGTACCACTGTGGGTGTTTATACTGAAGGAGCAGGAAAAAGCCAAAACCCTTTATTGCTGAGCCAGCTTTAAAGCATTGAGGACAGACCCAGACATCTGGTTAGCAAGTAGGGTCAGGATGAAAATATGTGGGGCTTCCCTGGTGGCTCAGCAGGAAAGCACATGCCTGCCAATGTAGGAGACATGGGTTCAATCCCTGGGTCTGGAAGATCCCCCTGGAGAAGGAAATGGCAACCCACTCCAGTATTCTTGCCTGGAGAATACAATGGACAGAGGAGCCTAGCAGGCTACAGTCCATGGGGTCGCAAAAGAGTCAGGCAAGACTGAGCGACTAAACATCAGCAACAATGAAAACATGTAGGAAAAGAAAGACTACACAAGAAAAGTTACCTTATGATATCTTTTTCTTGAAATTGTTTCTGTAAGAAACAGCTTTCCCTCTTGAAAATTCATACCATCCCATTAGCAGTAAAGGCATTGAAGAATCTTTTTTTTTTTTTTTAAGAATCTTAAAAAAAAAAAAAATCCCTCTCATGCACTTTGCCTGTTGGTATTTTTCCTCAAAACCCATAACCTTAGTCTAATCATGAGAAACATCAGACAAATCCAAACTAAGGCACGTTCTACAGCACACGTGGACAGCACTCTTCAGAACCGTCAAGGTCGTGATAAATAAGGAAAGCCTGAAAAACTGTCAAAGACTGGCGAGACCATGGGGACATGATGACTAAGTGCCATGTGGGATCCTGGCTGTGCTCTTGGAACAGAAGGAGGACATTAGTGGAAAAGCTGATGAAATTCAGATATGACTGGAGCTTCACTGGCAGTACTGCACCAGTGTTAACGCCCTCAGTTCAGTTCAGTCACTCAGTCGAGTCTGACTGAGACCCCATAGACTGCAGCAGGCCAGGCTTCCTTGTCCATCACCAACTCCCGGAGCTTGCTCAAACTCATGTCCATCGAGTCAGTGATGCCATCCAACCACCTCATCCTCTGCCATCCCTTCACTTCCTACCTTCAATCTTTCCTAGTGGGGTCTTTTCCAACAAGTCAGTTCTTTGTGTCAGGTGGCCAAAGTATTCGAAGCTTCGGCTTCAGCATCAGTCCTTCCAATGAATATTCAGGACTGTTTACTTTAGGATTGACTGGTTTGATCTCCTTGCCATCCAAAGGACTCTCAATTGTCTTCTTCAACACAGCTGTTCAAAAGCATCAATTCTTCAATGCTCAGCCTTCTTTATGGTCCAACTCTCACATCCATACACAATTACTGGAAAAACCATAGCTTTGACTATACAGACATTTGTCGGCAAAGCAATGTCTCTGCTTTTTAATATGCTAAGTTAGCTTTTCTCCCAGGGAACAAACATCTTTTAATTTCATGGCTGCAGTCACCATCTGCAGTTAACGCCTTAGTTTTGACTAACATACTACGATAATGCAAGCTGCTGATATTAGTGGAAACACCATGGAGGAAATACAGGAATTCTGTATTTTATAATTCTATAAAAAGTTTTGCAGCTTTTCCCTAAACCTAGAATTATTCCAAAATAAAAGCTCATTTAAAAAGGAAATGTGTTTTGAAAATAAAGGTAAATATTTGACTGACTGGATTTCTTTTAGAAAGACCTTTAGGAAGATTAACCAGATAATCTTCACAGTCTGCTTAAAAAACAGATGAGGGAGTGAACAGTTCTGCCTGATCCCATAAAGAGAGGAAGCCACAGGTCTGCTCCAGGCCAGAGACCTGGACTCCTGGCAGACAGACAGATGGACACTCCCTGTCACGGAGGCGGGACCAGAGCTCTGCCATAGCTCGCCTTTCTCACCCGATTGACTTCGCCCACCCCCTCAGCAGGCAGTAATCATGCCTCCCTCCCCTGGAAGTCAGGGCGTGTCGCTGGACTGCGGGCTCTTCTTCTGAGAAGCCTGAGGTGACTCATTTCCTGGGACCTCAGAGTCTCCATGCCTGGTCTTCTGCTCTTGGACATCTCAAGTTCAACCTTCCACCTTGCACATCCCTGCACTTGACATTACTAGGGTAACAGTAGTAATGTCTTTGCTAAAACTGGGTGTGAGCTCCTTCCAAACCTTCACCTCCATCCTGACCCATGATGCCATGCCCATCCTTCAGCTCCCCAGACGGCAGCCGCCATTGGTAACCACTGTGCCCCGAGGTCCTCTCCCATCCTCTCTCCTCCCGACACCTCATCCTCTGTACTCCGGGAACTTCACAGTGTGTACACCCAACAGCTGTGGCCACCTTGGAGAAGACAGACAAGAAACTTGTAAATAAGTAAGACAACTCAAAATACAGATGGGCATCGTGAAGGAAATAAGCCAGCCTGCTTGACTTGCAGATAAAGTGTCCGGGCATTTATGTGGTGGCCTCACCTGAGGCATGAAAGGGAGCCGGCCTTGTGAAGATCCCTGGAGAGTGCAACTGTCCGGAGGCATAGCTAATTCAAAGGCCTTGGGGTGGGAATACTTGCAGCATTTGAGGGAAAGAAAGAAAAGCAGAGTGACTGGGGTGGGTGGGGGTGGTGACTGAGGGATGTGGAGGGTGAAGGAAAGGGTAGAGAGTGAAAGGGGGTGAGCAGCGGTGAGTGAGGGTGAGGAGGGGTGAGTGGGGATGGGTAGGGGGTGGAGGGATGAGTGGGGTGATTGAGGGTGAGTGAAGGGTGAGTGGAGTGATGAGGAGTGAGTGAAGGGTGAGGGGGGTGGTTGGGGTGAGTGGAGGGTGAGGGGGATGGTTGAGGTGAGGGTGATGGTTGAGGTGAATGGAGGGTGAGGGGGGCGGGTGGGCCAGGTCCACTCGTGCAGGATTGGGGGGTGTGAGGAGATGCAGGTTTCATCCTACCTGCTTCTTGTGTGTGGAACCGGGACAGCACAAAGGCCATGAGTGCCGGGCCCTGTCTCATGAGGGGCATTTGGTTTTCTCCCCCAGCCTCAGGAGTGGAGCTCTATGGGCCAGGCCTCCGTCACATGCCCCACACGTCGCCCTGTTGGGAAGACCGCATCTCCTGCTTCAAGGACGTGGGGAGGGGCTGCAGAGGCAGCACAGAGAGCTGCCCTGACAGGCGGGACCACACTTAGGAGACAAGGCAGAGGCCTCTGAGACAGCTTCCTTCCTCCTGGCTCCTTAGAGCTAGGAAACCAGCCTGGCATTTTACATCAATCAGACCATCCAGAGAAAGTCTCAGTGTCTCAGAGTGATTGAAAAAACAAATGTCTGTAACAAATGACAAATAGGTTAGAAAGTGGAAGAATTCATGGGGTGGAAGGAACTGGTTTACGATTCTATTTCCAGCCCATTAGCCCTGAGCTTTGAGAGGTCAGATAAATGGGTGTGATCAGTGAATTTCCTTCCTCTTTGTGATGGTAACCATAACAACAAGCATGTTTTGAACACACCATGCGAGCCAGGCACACAGTATGTTACCAGGCCATTTACCTGGAAATTTACAATCTTCATAACCACCCATTTTTCAGATGAAGGTTGGGAAGTTGAAGAATCTGCCCACGATCATGTCACTAGAAGATGTAAGATTCAAACACTGATTAGGAACCCTAGGGTCTTAATCCCTGCCCCTGGGTGGCCGGGCACCTCCAGTGTCTGCTCCAGGCCTGCTGGGCGCTGGTAGAGCTGCTCCCTGGGCCTGGCAGCTGCCCCGAGGCTGGGCCTGTTCAAGCAGGAGCCGCCACCCCTTAGGGAGCTGGCCACCACTGCCAGGGCTGAAGGCCAAAGTGAAAGGAGCCCAAGGACTGGCAGAGTCAGGATGATCGCTGCTTATGTTCCCCTGAGGGGAAAAGGGGAAGAAACTGTGGTTTTGATGAACGCATCTACCCTAGCCTCTGGTTGACTCCACACCCTACCTCATCTAGAAGCTTCTTCCTAGGTGATAGTTGAGATGTAAGTCTTTACTGAATTTGTTACAACATTGAATCTGTTGTCTGTTTTGGTTTTCTGGCTGCAAGGAATGTAGGATCATAGTTCCCTGACCAGGAATCCAACCCAGGACTCTGGGTGCATCTGTGTGGTGGGTTGAACTGAGGCCCCCCAAAGGGTACGCCCAAGTCCCAACTCCCAGAACCGTGAGTACAGACTCACCAGGAAAAAATGTCTTTGCAGATGTATTTAAGAGGTGAAATCGCTCTAGGTTTCAGTTGGGTCCTAAGTCCTAAGACAGATGTCCTTACAGGAGCAGAGGGAGGTCTGGGACATAGACAAACAGAGAAGGTACAAGGTGAAGCTGAGGCTGGAGTGATGAGCATGGGTGATGAGGAAGCTGGGAGAGGGAACAAGGGTCCTCTTCCTCTGGGGCCTCCAGGGGGCCCGTGGCCAGGCTAGCACCAGGAGTTTGGACTTTTGGCCCCGGGAACCATGGAGGGTGATTCTCTGACGCTTTAAGCTGCCAGTCTGTGGTGATTAGTTAAGGTGTCCCTGGAAGCTAACAGGGTTCTGCCACCCTCATCCTTAGGCCTAACAAACTAGTTACACTGCACCCCCTTCGCACCCCAGGCAGCGGCATGCAGTGCTGAGTCCCTCGGTCGTGTCTGACTCCGCAACCCCATGGACCATAGCCCACCAGGCTCCTCTGTCCAAGGGATTCTCCAGGCAAGAATACTGGAGTGGGTTGCCATGCCCTCCTCCAGGGAATCTTTCCAGCCCAGGGATCAAACCTACATCTCTTATTTCCCCTGCATTGGCAGGCAGGTTCTTTACCACTAGCACACTTGGGAAGCCCCATCCCCTAGGCAAAGGGTTCCCAGATTCCAGGGAGAAATGGAATGGATAAGGGCAGGCCATCTTTGCCCAGTGCACTGGTCCTCGTGGGCAGAGCCTCAGGGCAGGACATAGATGCCAGCCATGGTCCAGCTTCAGAAAGGGCCCTCTTCCAGCGCTGGGGGCCCCCCTCTCCCAGTTGGACTTTGGGCAGCTCCTTCCCTGCTGGGGGCACAGGTCAGTCTGTCTTTGATGATTCCATCTCTTCTCCCCGCCTTTAGCCTCCAGGGGAGGTGCTCCCTGCCCCTCTCTGGACAGGGCCTGGTGGGGCCGCCCAGTGCATCTCACTCTGGGCCGCTTTCCCCCTTGAGTCTCCTAAGTGCTGAGTGACTCCAACTTCTCTGGCCCCATGTTTACCAACAACTTCCACAGACAGCTAATCCTATCCTTTCCTTTTGGATTTTTCTAGTTTCATCCAAAGTACGGTTTCCAAACCCACAAGGGGCAAGGGGGGCACCTTATGGGTGGGGCTCCATGGGGACATCCCCAGCTGGTGCTACGTGAGTTGGTGCCACAGCAACATGCCAAAGTGATGTCCGTCAGCAGGCGTTTGACACGGGCAAGTGCATCCTGACCGCGATTTTTCTTTGTGTGTGTGTGTGTGTGTGTGTGAGAGAGAGAGAGACTGAGTATATGAGTGCTGTAAAAGTGTGAGAGTATGTGTCTCTTAGTGTCTGTGAGTGTGTGTATCTGTGAGAGTGTGTTGTGAGTGTTGTGTGTGAGAGTGTGTGAGTGATTGTGTGTATGAGTGTGTGTGTTTGACACAGGCAGATTCATCCTGACAGCTCTTTTTCTTCTCTGTGTCCGTGTGTGAGAGAGAGTATGAGTGTGTGTGTTAGTGTCTGTGAGAGTGTGTGCATGTGTCTGAGAGTGTGTGTGTGAAACTGAGTATATGAGTGTTGTGAAAGTGTGAGAGTATGTGTGTTAGTGTCTGTGAGAGTGTGTATGTGTGTGAGAGTGTACGTGTGAGACTGAGTATGTGAGTGTTGTGAAAGTGTGAGTGTGTTTGTGTCTGTGAGAATATGTGTGAGACTGAGTATGTAAGTGTTGTGAAAGTGTGAGTGTGTTTGTGTCTGTGAGAATGTGTGAGACTGAGTATGTAAGTGTTGTGAAAGTGCGACAGTGTGTGTGTTAGTGTCTGTGAGTGTGTCTGTGAGAGTGTGTTGTGAGACTGAGTGTATTGTGAGACTGAGTATGTGAGTACTATGTGTAAGAGAGTGTGTGTGTTAGTGTCTGTGTCTGTGAGAGAGTGAGTGTGTGTGTTAGTGTCTGTGAGAGTATGTATGTGTGTGTGTGTGTCTGTGAGAGTGTGTGTGAGTCTGAGTATGTGAGTGTTGTGAAAGTGTGACAGTGTGTGTGTTAGTGTCTGTGAATGTGTCTGTGAGTGTGTTGTGAGACTGAGTATGTGAGTGTTGTGTGTGAGAGAGTGTGTGTTAGTGTCTGTGTGTGTGAGAGAGTGTGTGTTAGTGTCTGTGAGAGTGTGTATGTGTGTGTGTGAGAGAGTGTGTGTGAGTCTAAGTATGTGAGTGTTGTGAAAGTGTGACAGTGTGTGTTATGTCTGTGAGAGTGTGTGTGTGAGACAGTATGTGAGTGTTATGAAAGTGTGACAGTGTGTGTGTTAGTGTCTGTGAGTGTGTGTGTGACAGAGAGTGAGTGTGTGTGTGAATGTCTGTGAGAGTGTGTGTGTGAGACTGAGTATATGAGTATTGGGAAAGTGTGAGAGTATGTGTGTTAGTGTCTGTGAGTGTGAGTTTGTCTGTGAGAGTGTGTTGTGAGACTATGTGAGTGTTGTGAGTGTGTGTGTGTGAGTGATTGTGTGTGTGTGTGTTGAGATAGGACGCAGTCGCTAGCCACCTAACATTTTGATGTTCTCACACGGAATAAAGGGAGACTTTGAAGTTCTTACTCTTTCCGTCAGCACTAAAACCCTGAGATTCTGTGGAGCTTGTCCCAGAAGAATTTAAGACCAGAAATAATGAGTTCATGGGTGCTTTCAACAGCTCACTCTTACAGAGAACTCCAAACCCACAAGAAAGAAGAAAGAACCCTCCCTCATCAACCCAGTGTCTGCAGCGACCGCCTTTGGCAGAACGCACTGCTTGCTGTGAGGGACTCGCTCCTGTGGTTTGTTTTTAACAACATCTGTCCTTGAGCCACCTTCGGAGGGGCGAGGCTGCTTCCTGCCCACCTGCAGCGGGGCCCCGAGGCCCGTGTGAGCTTCACCCGCCCGCCAGGAGGCGAGTTGTCAGGCAGCCCATCTTGAGGGCCCTCCCATCCACTTCCAAGCCCTCTTCTGGGCAGATTTCCTTGACTGCAATGTGTGTGTGTGTGTGTGTGTGTGTGTGCACTCAATTGTATCTGACTCTGCAACCCCCTGGACTGTAGCCCACCAGGCTCCTCTGACCATAGGATTCTCCAGGCAAGAATACTGGAGTGGGTTGCCATGCCCTCCTCCAGGAGATCTTCCCAACCCAGGGATCGAACCAGTGTCTGCTGTGTCTCCTGCACTGACAGGCGGGTTCTTTGCTGCTGAGCCCTGGACCATGGTGCATGCTCACCAGTGAGCCGGGATGGGAGGTCTGCTGCTGAGTGCAGCAGGAAGACGGCAGGGAGAAGAAAGCAGAGGGGGGGTTGGAGGGAAGGGAGGAGGAGAAGGAATTCTGGAGTAGAGGTGAGGCCAGGACACAGGCAAGGGTTTTGGGGTCCCCACAGGCAGTAAGGGAACACCATGTCCTCAGGAAAGTGGGGAAAGGAGACAGGAGAGGGAAGGAGGCTTAAAATGTCTTCAAGGCTGAAGTTTGGCCAAGAGAGCCCAGTCCTCCTCCTCCCTCCCTCTGACACATGTGCCAGAACCACATGTGTCTCCTGCATTGGCAGGTGGATTCTTTACTGCTGTCACCACCTGGGAAGCTCCCTCTCCAATCAAGATGGACAATAAAACCAAGGACCTGCAGTGAAGAAAGAAATCGTCCCAGAGACAGGCCCACGCAGAAGCAGGAAGCAATGTGATGAGGGCTCCGAGGCACGGCCATCCGGCTCCGTCTAGTTCACTCCTGGATCCGCTTGGAGCCCCATCCTTCCGGACCCTCAGGACGTCAGAGGGACACTTACCTGAAGACGTTGTGCCCTCACGTGCCGGCCCCCGTGGGAGAGCTTTGCGCTATTTTCCTAGCTGTTCCTCTTCGCTCTGTCTGCCTCATGTTTGTGGTTTGGGAAGGGGCGGAGAGTGGGTGAGTAGGGACTGATCTCCCGGAAAAGGTCCACAGCTAGGCTGCCCTCGGCTCCGTCCAGTGGAAAGACCAGCCCAGACACAGACCGCCCCCTGTGGCTTATGGGGATTGACGTCCAACTCTGGTTCCCAAGACGGATGATGGCAGAGGGCAGAGTGACGCCCTGGGAACATATATATCTGGATACGGCCTGAGAATCACATGGTCCAGTCCAGTGCCGGGGTCCAGCCCCGGTGGATCCAGGGAATTCGAAGCGGGGACGGCGTCGGCGAGGATCAGGAAACAACTGCTTAATTAAACGTTAATTAAGGATATAAAGAGTAATAGAATAAAGACAGCTCAGTGAGGAAATTCAGTGGAGAAAAGAGGCTGAATAATTCAGCCAGAAGGTGAGAGAAAGAACGACATGGGGAGACCAAGTTTCGGTGAACAAGGCCCGCAATTTATTTTCCAAAATAGTTTTTATACCTTAAGTTATGCATAGAGGATAATGGGGGAAGGGGTAGAGTCATGCAATAAGCCAGGCTTTCTTCCCGCAAACTTACCATATGCAAAAGTTTAGGTGATTTGCATCATCTTCTGGCCCTGAGGCCTGTTAACATTTTAAGATCCTTTCTTCAGAAAACTTATTTTTCTCTAAAGGTGATTAGTCAAGCGCCACCTTCAAAAGCATTAGATAAAGTTGCATTCCTACAGAGCAAAGGTGTGGTGAGCTATAACAGGAAAAAGAATTAACTCAAGGGTCCCAGGTTGCAAACA
The DNA here is from genome assembly GCF_029378745.1 of Bos indicus. NCBI lineage: Eukaryota > Metazoa > Chordata > Mammalia > Artiodactyla > Bovidae > Bos > Bos indicus. The sequence goes on along the minus strand of NC_091771.1, from coordinate 30,730,674 downwards.
TTAAAGCTACTACTTACACCAATTATACTAATCAATACACTGCCAGGGACACAGCAGGTAAGGGATATGGAGACTTAGCAGCAAACTTTGGCCCAATAAGCGAAAAACCCTTCACCAATACAATTTCTAATCAATCTTTTAACTGCTCAAAGGACTCTGTATTTAGACAGTTTAGAACATCTCATGCCTCTCACAGTTGGGAGGCTCTGAGCAATCACATGTGGCCGGAAAAACCTATTCAGGCAGGCTAGAGGACTTCCAAAGGAGTTTGTAGGTTGAAACACTGTCACACCCAGGAATTATTAACTGGAGCTGTAAGTTAACTCTTTTTTTTCAGAGAGAGGTAGTGGGGGACAGCCCCCCGTAAAGTCAGAGGTGTAGGTGAGAGCACAAAGCAGAAAGTAGGCAGACTCTGGTTTTGGGGGTAGATGCTCGAGAATTTCCAGGGAGACTCCTGAGGCTTGATCCCGCCTTTGCGTATGCTGAGCCTCCTTCCTCATGACCTTTGCCACAGGCGGAGCTTGCTCCCCACAGTCCAGTTATGATCTCGTCCTCCCGGCCTCCTTCATTCATTCATTCCATTCGGGACATGCTGACTGTGTACCTTCCCTGTGCTGGGCCTTGTGCAGAACTGCCCAACAAACCTGTCACGGACCCCACCCTGGACCCAGGGGGTTGGTTTCCTTTTCAAAGGTTGAGGAAGTGCCCAGGCAGGGGACGCCTCTGTCTCCTCCCTGCCCCCAGTGCATGGACTTTGGGGTTCAGTGCCTGCCTCCCAGCTCCTGTTTGAACACGCCATCTCCTCCTCTGGTCTGCAGGGAGCCCAAGTTCCATCACCCCTGCGCAAAACAGGCTTTCTGGTCCTGGCCCCTGGCCTTGCTCTTAAGGCTTAGAGAGCCCTCTGTTGGTGACCCACGTGCAGTACCCTGGCCTTGAGCTGGCTCCGGTAGCATTTTCTGCTCCTGTGAATCCCATGTGTGCGGTTCACCTATCCAGCCGTCAGTCCGTCCACCTTAACAGCCACTGCTGAGTGCCAGGCCCTGTCCGAGGGGCAGAGGATATGAAAATGTAAAGGGAAACTTTCAGGCTTCTCACAGGTTTCAAGTTCAACTCTCTTCCCATGAATGAGGATCCTGGCGCTGGTGGATGGATGGTGCATTTGCAGTTCCATAATCTCTTTCGGTTTTTCCAGTGGTCATGTATGGATGTGAGAGGTGGACTGTGAAGAAACATGAGCACCGAAGAATTGATGCTTTTGAACTGTGGTGTTGGAGAAGACTCTTAGAGTCCCTTGGACTGCAAGGAGATCCAACCAGTCCATTCTAAAGGAGATTGGTCCTGGGTGTTCATTGGAAGGATTGATGCTGAAGCTGAAATTCCAATACTTTGGCCACCTGATGTGAAGAACTGACTCACTGGAAAATACCCTGATGCTGGGAAAGATTGAAGGCGGGAAGAGAAGGGGACAACAGAGGATGAGATGGTTGGATGGCATCACCGACTCAATGGACATGAGTTTGAGTAAACTATGGGAGTTGGCGATGGACAGGGAGGCCTGGCGTGCTGCCGTCCATGGGGTCACAAAGAGTCGGACACAGCTGAGTGACTGAACTAAACTGAATCTCTTTCACGGGCTTCCCCGTGGCTCAGCTACAAAGAATCTACCTGGGATGCTAGAGACATGGGTTCGATCCCTGAGTCAGAAAGATCCCCTGGAGAAGGAAATGGCACCCACTCCAGTATTCTTGCCTGGAGAATCCCAAGGACAGAGGAGCCTGGTGGGCTATGGTTCATGGGATCTCGAAGAGTCGTACACGACTTAGCAACTAAACAGCAACAACAACAGTCTTTGTCAAAGGATTCGAGCTGAGGGACCCTCCAGTTAAGTGGACACTTTGTGGCTGTCCTTTGCGTCCTAGAGTTTCTGACCTAAAATGGGCAGATATGTGTCCACTCTGACTCTGTGCTACATTTGGAATAATGGGCTTAACTCTCCTGGGAGATGAACTCTTTCCCCCCAAACCTACCTCCACCCCCTGCCCCCAAGGACTCCTCATTTCTGCCCCCTAAGCCGGAGTCCAGGGGGCATGGGCGTGAGGACCCGCAAGCCCCAGTTGGAATCTCCTGCCTTCCCTCCGGTCGATCACTGCTGCTGGGCTGCACCTGCCCGCCTCCACACACAAGGTACTGGTCCCCCCCTCCCCAATCCTTCCATCTTCTGAAGGACAACCAGCACACCTTGACTCTCAGCAGTGACCACGGGGAACCTGGCACCCCCTTTCTCGCTCCCACAAGACTCAGAAAAATGCAGGTCCTGTGGTGTGGGCCCCTCCAGGGCCAGCGAGGGTTACCACTCCCCCTCAAAGTGAAGACCCAGCCTCTCCTCCAAGGGACCAGCCCTTCAGGCAGGGACCAGGCCTTTCTCAGTAGCAGAAACACAGAGGACATGCTCTTTTCTGTCCTTCTTTTGTGGTATTTCTGTGGTTTAAATCTTTCTAAAAATATTTTATTGGAGTACAGTTGATTTGCGATGTTGTGTTCATTTCTGGTGTACAGAAAATCAGTTATACATATCCACATATCCACTCTTTCTTAGATTCTTTTCCCATACAGGTTATTAAAGAACACTGGGTGGAGGTCCCTGTACTCCACAGCAGGTCCTTGTCAGTTATCTATTTTAGATAATTTTAGTTTGTGTTTGTTCATCCCAATCTCCCAATTTATCCCTCCCCCTCCTTGGTTTAACTCTTTTTAAGCTTTTAACACAGCATCTTTATTGAGATGGAATTCATATATTATACCAATCACCCAGTTAAAGTGGACAATTCAGTGGTTTTTAGTGTATTCAGATTCTTGCAACTATCACTGTGATCAACTTTAGAACATTTTCCTCCCCCAAAAAAGGAGGCCCCCACCTCCACTAGCTGTCACTCCCCACTTTCCCCCTGACCCCAGGATGTCCTCATCTACTTTCTATCTCTGTGAATTTATCTATTCTGGATAATTCCTATTGGAATCAGGTAACAGTGGCCTTTTGTGTCTGTCTGGCTTCTATCACAAAATAAATTTTTGTTCCTTATTTTATTTGCACTTTAATTAGACTGGTAATATAGTTTATCAAGAAACATGAGACCCTTGCTGAGAGAGGGGTGCTTAACCATTACCCAGTGACATCAGGCACGAACAGGGCCCTTCTGGCCCGCCTGGCAAAGGCGTGGGCGTCTGGCTTTCATCTGAACGCAGGCCGCACCCACTGCGAAGCCCCTTCCCCAAACCAAAAGTGCCAGGTCACCCTCAGCCCCCTGGGGTCTCACCTACACCTGAAGTTAATTTACTTCCGGTGTTATTCACGTTCTATTCAACAGCCAAAGCATGCTTGTGACTGATGGAGAAGTAAGACTAATTTCCCCCAAAGAGATGAGAACCAGCAGTTGTATTTCTCATTTCAGAAGCATGAAATTTGACTGCATGGGGTACACACTGCAAAGGAAAGCAGACAGGGAAAACAGAGCTGTGACGACAAACGTGGAGGGGATCCGAGAACTGCAGGCAATCGGAACGAGCTTCTCGGAGGCTTAATTGGGCCGGTCACGCGTCACAGCTCTGAAAAGGGCAGCATAATGATTTACTGTTGGGCTGTTAAAGGCACCTGGCTCAGAGGCATCTCTGGCTGTGCCTGTCCCTCCCAGGACTGTTTGTGGTACTCTGGGGAATATTCTCAGCAAATGAAAAATGTACTATTTTTTCAATCATAAGTGTCTGCTGGGTGGAGATGGAATTATGCCTTTTGGACAACAGCTTCTCCCTGAATCGACTGACTCATGAGCACGAGATACAGTTCAGCAGTGGATGTTTTTAACCATCGATACCCTCCCCACTCCACCCCCTGCCTCCCTGCCCTTCCTACAGTAAGGTGCCCAAATACGGAGATCTCTTATCAGCCATCAGCATCACTGCCTTCATTGTTAGTGCCCCCACACGAGAGACTCTCTACTCACAATTATATACAGTAATCAAGAAGTTATCTTCTGCAAATCCCTGGCTCTGATCACATGTCTGCCCCAGCCTTGAGCCTAACTTCTGTAAGGAACCTAGCGATGTGTCTATGTTCTGAATTCACTCCCGGGCCAGTTTGGGGCCACCTGTCACAGCGTGGCCGGGGATCGCCCTGGGTGAGAGCCGGTTTATATTTCCTGCTTATTCAGATGCAGGCTCCGTCCCTGGAGCCAGACGTTTCGTCTAGACGCTTCCAAGCCAAGAAGGCCCCCTGGTGCCCGTCCGGTTCTGGGTCCCCCGAGGCACATGTGTGCCTCTGGTGTCCCGAGCAGCTTTTGTTTGTCTGTGTTTTGTGTTTGAGCGCATCCATCTGGCTCGCCTTCTGCCACCTTTTCTTCTGTTTACACCCACAGTCTCAATTTGTCTTCCAGCTCTTTCCAAACCCATTATGCTAGGGACAGATTTAGCCCATTTCCCAGGCCAGATGCTCAAATACATCCTTTCCTGCATTAAAAATAATCTCAAGCAGGCTCCCAGCCAGCAGCAGGATTTACAGGCCCTTGGAATTCTAGGAGAAATCCGCAGAAACTTTTCTGATTCTGGCTCGGTCCCCCCAGATTCACTCCTCTGGAAGGAAAAAAGGCACTGATTTCATATGAGCGTGGAAAACATCTGAAGTTGTTGGTCTCTCGCAGACAGAAGACCTGGCCCGGACCCAACAGTACAGTTCTTTGCTGATGTGATGTTCCTCTCTCATGAGGTCGTGCACCACTCCCTGGCAGGGCGAGCCGCTCCGGAGCTGTCCCCCTGCATTTGTTCATCCATCGCCTCCAGCCTGGGATGCTGGGGTTTTCTGGTTAGCACCATGCTCTCCACCTTCTTGCTGATTTGGGTGTGTACACATTCATCATATTCTCCTCGTATGTCGACTGTTTTCAGCTGGGACCATTCTTTCTTGCCTCATCGGAAAGCTCCAGGAAAGGGCTTGCTGATGAAAGGAGTATGGTGTTCGGAGGAGAACAAGCTCCCATCATCACGCCCAGGGGAGGAAGCCAGGTTCTTGGCTGGAGCTCAGCAGAGAGTCACCGGGACAAGCATGCGATGCTGCGGGCTTCCTCGCTGACGGGAGAGCGGCCCCCTAGGCAGGGGCCGCTCAGTCTCACACAGGGGCCACCCTTGGCTTCCCAGGGAGAAAAGCCAGCCTCAGAATCCAGCGTGGGAGAGACTGCGACCGACTCCCAGGGATCCCGATGAGGGGTTGCAGGTGAGATCCAGGAAGCTGCAGGTGATCTGGACTCAGGACTCACCAGAGGTGGAGTCTGGCCCCCTGGGCCACGGCCTCTCTGAATCCTCCAGGCTGCTGAGCTCCAAACTCAGGTGCCATTATGGTCCAAAGGCTGCACCCAGAATGAAGGTCCAGTGAGAGCCCGTGGGGCTAGAGCAGAGGGGGGATGCATCGCACCTGGGGGCTAGGTGGAGCACCCTGTGTGCCACCCACAGGCACCGCCAAGAGCCCCTTGTCAAATGTAAAGGTGGAGAAACGCCATCCCAAGTCACCCCACCCCAGGAGCCATGGGTCCAAACATCGAAGAGAGAGGGCGGGGTCAAATGCCACCCTCGACTGTCCCAACAGCACTGCCCCGATAGCCCGAGGGTCAAGGCTTCTCCTTAACCTCATCAACCCACGGTCGACGCTGCCCCTGATTGTGTTCTTTGCTGTATCTATGACCCACTTGAAGTGAAGGGAAAGTCACTCAGTTGTGTCTGACTCTGCGACACCATGGTCTATACAGTCCATGAATTTCTCCAGGCCAGAATACTGGAGAGGGTAGCCTTTCCCTTCTCCAGGGGATATTCCCAACCCAGGGATTGAACCCAGGTCTCCCGCACTGCAGGCGGATTCTTTACCAGCTGACCCACCAGGGAACTGCATGACCCGCTTGGTGCCATGTAATGAATGTTTACTCTGGGCCACAAGGTAGGGGTCCTTCCTATGGGAGGGACGGCCTGCAGAGACCCCGAAGAGGATGCTGCTCCCCGTTCACTCGCTCCTCAGAGTGGGGTCCGGGGCTGGCGGCAACAGCATCACCTGGGGACATGTGTTAGAAATGCAGAATCCAGGACCCCCAGTCCTCCTAGTCAGAATCTGCCTTTTAACCAGACCCCCAGGTGATTTGAGGCTTCCCAGGTAACACGACCCAGTGGCTGAACACACACACACACACACACACACACACGGCAGGTCCTGCTGTGTGGACAATTTGGGATTTTCCCACAAGCAGGTTGGCACAGTGTCCACAGTCAGCCAGGCTTGTTCTCCTGCTTTTTATGGGGGGACAGTTACCTTCTTGTGCCCACCTTCTCCTAAAAGTGTGCCATCACAGGCCACTCCCAGGCTACTCGGTTCTGTGGGGCAGCTGGAGGCAGCCAGCGACCCCTGATCAAGAGAATTTCATTCTCATCATATGTATAAGGGCCGACATACTAATTTTGCAAGCATGATTTAAGTACTGGGGAAAGGTTTGTTCATTGGACAAGCAAAGTGCTTAAAAAAGAAAAGTAAATATATTTCCTTGTAAATGCACTATGAAATGTTCAAGGGAGTTTAATTAGCCAGAAGTTCTAACCTGCCTGTGTGCTCAGTCATGTCCCTTTGCAACCCCATGGAGTGTAACCCTCGAGGCTCCTCTGTCCAAGGGATTCTCCAGGCAAGTGAGTTGCCACTTCCTTCTCCAGGGGATCTTCCCAACCCAGGGATTGAACCTGCGACTCCTGTGTCTCCTGCATTGGCAGGCGGACTCTCACCACTGAGCCACTTGGGAAACTTGAAAAGTTCTAAAGTCCTTTTGTAAAAAATTACTTGAATTTAAATAAATTTTTAAATAAAAGAATAAGATTTGTTAAGTTCGACTCATAAGCTTAAGAAAAGCTGGGTTTTACAATGCATTACTTTTTTGAACACTGTATTAATTGAACACTGTATTAATTTTTTAGACACCAAAGTCACCTTTTTGGGGACTCAAATTCTCCTTTCAGGACCACAAAAAATGTGCAGCAGCAAAGGTACAGAGGAGAAACCAAGTGACATGCTTCCCTGGGGAAACATGGTTTTTCTTACCAGCTCTTCTGAGCCTCATTCTTTTCTCACTGCATCTGGTTTTGCCCTTTGAGGGAGAGAAGAAAAATATGAGTTCTCTGTGTTGCCGGAGATTGACGATTTCACACGCTGAGCTCTATTTTTCTGCAGGAGAGCAATTCCTTCGGCCCCATCTCCTCCTAATAATTGATCTTCCATCTTGATTCCATCTTCCTGAGATATCTCATCTCCTTCTGATCCCATACTTCTGTGACTTCTCTTCCAAACACCAGACCCCCGATGTATCCACCAGCGGTCCCCAGGACAGGCTGCTGTCATCTCAAATTCAATACCTCTATACCACCTCCTGGGCCTCCCTCCCCTTTTCCTCGTCCGCAGGCTCAGAACGTCAGGCATCTTAACGCCTCTGCCACGGTCCCACCTCTCTTTAATAAGTTCATTCTTTCTTAGAAATTTCCATAGCACTTCCATTACCATGCCTGCATGCTAAGTCGCTTAAGTCGTGTCCAGCTCTTTGTGACCCCCTGGATTAGGGCTCTCGCAGGGCTCCTCTGTCCATGGGGATTCTCCAGGCAAGAACACTGGAGTGGGTTGCCATGCCCTCCTTCAGGGGATCTTCCCAACCCAGGGATCGAACCCACATCTCCTGCGGCTCCTGCACTGCAGGCTGATTCTTTACGGCTGAGCCGCCGGGGGAATCCACCTCCATTGCCACCACCAGAGGCCAATTCCTTATTTCCAAACCACAAGAGCTTTTTTTGGAGGGAGGGCTTTTTTTTTGATTGGTATATAATTCACACACCATGACATTCACTCGCTTAGAGTGTCCAATTCAGTGTGTGGTTTCTACTGTATCCTCAGATAGGTACAACTATGCTGCTAAGTCGCTTCAGTCGTGTCCGACTCTGTGCGACCCCATAGACAGCAGCCCACCAGGCTCCCCCGTCCCTGGGATTCTCCAGGCAAGAACACTGGAGTGGGTTGCCATTTCCTTCTCCAATGCATGAAAGTGAAAAGTGAAAGTGAAGTCGCTCAGTCGTGTCCGACTCCTAGCGACCTCATGGACTGCAGCCTACCAGGCTCCTCCGTCCATGGGATTTTCCAGGCAAGAGTACTGGAGTGTGGTGCCATCGCCTTCTCCAGGGACAACTATAACCACCATCTAATCCCAGAACATTTTCATCAAGCCCCAAAGAAGTCCTGAAAATGACTTCTTAATGAACCTTATAGCTGGTGATCTTTGCACTTAACTAAATACAGCTGAAGGTGGATTTCGGGTTGAGCTGTGTCGGGTTCAAATGCAGAGAGTGTCGTGTTGTCCTTACCTGAGGCAACTGTGGTGCAGTGGTCCTGGACTCCAAACTCAGCAATATGACATTCACTGCTTTTGTGGCCTTACTATTTCCTGTGCCCAGTTTTATCATCCATAAAGTAGGACAACGACGGTATTTGTTGTTCAGTTGCTCAGTCGTGTCCAATTCTTTGTGACCCCGTGGACAGCAGCACACCAGGCTCTTCTGTCCTTGACCATCTCCTGGAGCTTGCTCAGACTCATGTCGGTTGAGTCGGTGATGCCATCCAACCACCTCCTCCTGTTGCCCCCTTCTCCTTTTCCTTTATGACAATGTTATAGTATGAGAATAAATCAGATACACTGGTGCAATGGGAGCAATCCGTAAACACAAGTTGTTATTCTATGGATTTCTGATCCAACTGTATAACCTTAATGAATCTTAGAATCTTAATCTTGAGATGACGGCAGATTCACCGACGTTGCAAGAAATCATACAGAGAGATTCCTCAGCTTTCTCCAGTGAGTTCATCCTGAAAAACCACAGTGCAAATCACAGCCAGAAAATCGACCCGGATGCAGACCGATACCGAATGTTTCTGCCGCCAGAAGGACCCCTCACGTCGCCCTGTGACAGCCCCTACTCACTCTTCAACCTCCCTGGGAAATCCCTGATCTGCTTTCTGCTTTGTCATTTCAATCACGTTAAGTCAGGATAGGTGGGATAGCTGCTTTTTACAGTGTTCAGTACAGTGGCTCTGGGAGATACACAGACTGGTAGCCTCACTTTAGAGTGAGAAAATGGACTTGGCCAGCGTCCCATAGGGTGTGCATGACAGAGCTGGCCTTCAGATCACCTAGATAAATATACCCTGTGCTTTCCCTCTGCCCCCACCATACCATTCTGCCTCCTTTATAAACTCATTCATTCAACAAACATTTCCAGAGTGCCTGGGCTCTGCGGACCCAGAAATGATAAGAGGCTGGGCTTCCCTGGTGGCTCACTGTTGAAAAGCCCACCTGCCAATACAGGAGATGTGGGTTCAGTCCCTGGGTCAGGAAGAACCCCTGGAGGAGGGCATGGCAACCCACTCCAGTATTCTTGCCTGGAGAATCCCTTGGACAGAGGAGCCTGGCGGGCTATGGTCCATGGGGCTGCAAGGAGTCGGACACGACGAGAGGCTGAACGAAGACAAGGTAACGGTGTCCTTACCGAGTTTGTTGCCCGGGCTCTGAACCCTGCTCCTATCCAGCCAACACCAAAGAGGACGCAAGCATCCTGGGTCTCTCAGGGGGCAGGATCGGTTCTATTGTAGCTCACAGCCCTGCCCTGGGGCTTATTCTCCACGGGTCTCTGCATCTTTCCTTCTCTGCAGCAAAGGGTCCTTCCTGGTTTGCTGCTGAGCGGCTTCCACAGTCCGCTTCCTGCCCACACCAGCCTGGAGGTCCAGAAGCTTCTTTTAATTTTTGAACCATCTCTGCCCCTTGAAGTTCACACTGGTGATGTACCCATCAACACAAGCCTTGTAAACACGGTGTGGGTTTCCCCAGATTCACCAGGAATTTATAAAAGTCACATTTACAGATATTTTGGGACGGGGCCCCATCTGGCTTGAGATTCAGTGGAGGACGCTGTGGGATCCCACCCGTGAGAGTCTTAGAAGCCTTCTGACCGGCTGAGAGGTCTCGGAGTTGTGCTCTAAATATTCTTGGAGTCATGAAAGAGGGGACCTTTTCCCTCACGGTCATCTTACTTTGAGAATAATTTGTCTTTCTGGAAAGACTGGGAGTGTGAAACAATTTAATTCTTTTTTTTTTTTTTTCTCCCTCCCCCCGCCCGCGCCCCAAGCCTCGGTCTTTCTCTGGCTCTGCCCGAGCGGCGGCTGCCGGAGACCAAGAGGCTGCCCTTCTCGCCGCCGCAGCTGGGGGACTCACAATTTAATTCTGAACCCAGAAAATCCTGGCTTTTGAAAATTATATTCTGTGAGATATATTTGAAAACTGAAAATTTCTTCTTTTAGTTCCTTTCTGTCTGTCCCTTACCTGCTGAAAGACAGCAGTTTGCACTTTCCACATTCTGCCTGACACTTCCTTAGCCAAACCCACTGTCCATTGGTCATGGACAGCTTTCTTTTCCACCTTTCATTTCCACATCTGTCACAGTTTAGCAGGTGACAGCTTTACTAAACTTTCCACTGCTACATCCATATTTTTTCCCCTCCGGCTTCCAATAGCAATTTCCTCACGGCTCTTTCAGAGCTAATAACAATCTTCCTAAAATTCTTTAAGCCGTGGCATAGGCTTAAAGCCAAGGCCTTACGATTTACGTTTTAAAATGTCAACACCCCATTGCTGGTATCAGTTTCCATTTTGGTTATCTATTGCTGTGTGCCTCACCACCTGAAAACGTGGTGTCTTAAAACAACCATGTTTTGTTATTTATCATTGTTCCCTGGGTGGACTGGTCACGGGTGGCACTTGCTGGGTCTTTCATGTGACGGCAGGCAGATGTTCCTGGGGCATATGAGACCAGAGAAAAAGGTCAGGGTGTGACCCCAGAAGATTCGTGTGCCTGATTAAAGAACTTGAACTTTAAAACACAGTCAGTGGGGATTCCTGGGAAGAATTTTGAGCAAAAAAATGAGGTTATTAGCTCTTTCGTAAGAAAATAATGAGAAGCCGCGTGGGGATGGGCGAGGGAGCGCCCGAGAGGCGCAGGTTGTTAGAAGGCCTGGGGGTGGGCAGAGGCTGGTGGGGGTGAGAGCTGAAGTGCAAGGACACGGCCACGCTGGTATTCAAGGCACCTCCCAACCGAACAGCCCCACTTCCGGTGTTTACTTTCTCAGTGAAGGGCAACCACAGTCTATCTAGTGCAAGCCAGAACCCTAGGGGCCATCTGCAGCTCCCGAGATCGACAGCATCATGTACCCTCACTTTCCTGGGGCGGGGTCTGATTCCCTGTCCCACTGTCTTTGCCCTCTGCCACTTGGCATCCCTGGGCTGATAGTATATGAGCAGACTCTTTTCAGGCCTCTTCTCACCAGAGTCTTGAAATGTGCTTGTGTGTTTTGGCTTGGCCTCTTGTCCTTCTGTTGTCCACCATGGAAGAGCTTGCCCCAGGTAACTGCAGCTTCTAGAATGAGAAACACATGCATCGGGACTTCCCTGGCGGTCCAGTGGCTAAAACTATGCACTCTCGGTGAGGAGGCCTGGGTTCGATCCCTGGTCAGGGAACTAGGTCTCACATGCTGCAACTAAAGATCCTGCATATGACACTAAGACCCAATCAGTTCAGTTCAGTTGCCCAGTCGTGTTCAACTCTGTGCAACATTATGGACTGCAGCATGCCAGGCTTCCCTGTCCATCACCAACTCCCGGAGTTTGCTCAAACTCATGTGCGTTGAGTCGGTGATGCCATCCAACCATCTCATCCTCTGCCATCCCCTTCTCCTCCCACCTTCTATCTTTTAATACAGCCAAATAAATAAATTTAAAAATTCTATTTAAAAACAAAGGAAATGCATGGATCCCAACCAACCTGAGACGTATAACAAGAAAAAGAAATGATCACTGTAACCACGGAGAATTTGGGTTACCCGATATTACAGTGGAAACCACTGATAACTGTTTGTTATTTCACTGCAGTGCAAACCTAATCAGTATAATTATCTTGTACTTCCCTATCTACTCCTCCCTTTAGTGCCGTCAGTTTACCTCAGTAATATCTCTGGAACCTAATCATATCTGTCTGTCTGCAAGACCACCATTATCTTAGCTCAGGCTCTGGCCCCTTTTTCGCCTGGACCTCGGCAAAGCCTCCTGCCTGGTCACACCTCTCTGGCTCTGGCTCCTTAGTGTACAGCGCTCCACCCTGCAGCTAATATGACCTTTGAAAAGAACCAGCCTCATTTTAAAGAGTCTCGCCAATCTCTTGGCCCAGTTGACGCTTTGATTCTCACTCTTCTATGACAATGGAAGCTTCCTTATCCACGGTGCCCCTGTCCCCACTGGGGCACACCCAGGTTACCATTTCACCATGAACTCTTGGGGCCAGAACTGACACATATCAGGAGCCTTTGACCCAAGGGGGACAGTCTGTTTGGGCTGAACAAGGGTGAAGTCCCTTTTGCTGGGCTTAGGATGTGGGGAGAGCACGCAGAGAGAAAGATGGTCCCTCAGCCCAGGCAGCCCCCAGCCGTGAACTCTCCCAGGGTATAGACAGGTTGCCACGTGGGCCAGGGTCCCACCTGGCGCTTCTGGGGCAGAGGGTGGACGGTCCCTCCACGCCCTCCTCTCTGTACAGTTCCCGCAGGCCAGCAAGTCCCTCTGGCTTTGTGCTCAGGCTCCCCCTGTCCTCACCCCCCTGCCCCCGCACCCCATACAGTCCGGGTTAAGATCTGCTCACTGCGGATGAACTTCAGCCCCTGACGTTCAGCCCCTGGGACGTTGCCTTTTGATTCCCTGGATGCTCTGCGCTTACAAATCAGAGCTCCGGCTCTCACAGCTTTTATCTCTGGACCAGAAGCCAGTAGCCAAACCTTGACCCCGTCTTTTGTCTTTGCCGTTCAGGAAAGCAGAGCCTGCATCCTCCCCTAGGAAGAGCCGTGCTGGTTTAGGAGCTCAAAGAAGAAAGGCACAGTAAGACATGAACAGATGTGAAACACATCCTAGCCTGATAACATCACTGTCCGTCTCCACTTAGACTACTCAATGGCTTCCTGCTGATCTTAAGAATGAAATCTTCATCATGGCCCCAGAGAGCCTGAACCGTCTGGCTTCCGGCTTCCCCTCCAACTAATCGTCCCCTCCAGCTCCTCCAGCCCGCTTTCCAGGCCTCGAAGGAGCCACACTCCCTCCTCTATAGAGTTCTCCTTCGTCTGGAAAGCCCCTCTCGCCATCCTTCTCCCACCCCTCCACCCCCCAACCCCCTACCCCTCCAGCCCCTTCCCTCCCCTGCCCACCAGGCAAGACCCTGTGATAAACTCCCATAGCCTCTCTCCTTTTGAGGAATTCCTTTCACTTGCTGGGTTATTTGGCCACCATCTGTCTCTCCCTGAGTCTGTAAGCTGTGAGAGAATTAGTATGTTGTTGTCTTTTTCATCATGAGTTTTTCTTTAGTGAATGAACAAGTGAATGGGATAGATGGATGAACGGATGGATGCAGGGGTGGTAGTTACTGGTTAAAGGCAATCTCATATCTCTGGGTCCTAATCCAATTTGGTTCATCAGAGAACAGACCCAGCCTGATGAATGGTTGGAACATTCGCTGCCTGTTTGGGTTTGAAATAGAAAATTCAGGTCCTCCTAAATCACTTGGTCCCACCCACTGGACATTTTATCGCTTAGGGTTTTTCTTTTGTGCTGTTCCTCAAGAGCTTTTACTAAAATTCCGATAATTCTAGGAAAGTTCAGTCCTCTAGGGCTATATTTCAGGCAGCAGAATTCATAGCTGAGCCCTGGAGATGAGAGGAGAAGGAGGATGGGGAAGCCAGAGAAATGAGAGGTGGGGAAAGGGGACAGACGACCAAGGAGACTCTAAGAGTCAGCTTCTCAGATTTGCCAAGATCCCATCCTCTGACTTTAAAGCCTCACGACCCTGCGAAAAGTCATATTGCTGTTTTGAATTTTGCCCCAAGTGACAAGGGTACAAAAACAAACAGGGGAAATTCCTTTCAAGGTAACTGGAAGCACATTTATCTATTTTTCACCATTAGAGAAATGTTGTCAGTCACGTGCCTGGCCCCGGGCAGGGCACTAGAAATAGAGAATGAACAGAACAGACCATGTTTTTACCACATAGGATAGTGGGGACTTCCCACAAGGTCTTTTAGAGAAAAAGACATGCATTCATCGGGCCCACCCAGACTCCCCTGGCTTGAAACTGCCTGGAAGCAGTGGGGCAGGGGTGGGGATCAGGGGACAGTTGGGGACCATATTGTTGGGAATCACAGAAAGCATCGAAAGGGAAAGGAAAGAATATTCTCCTTTTCCATCTTCTAAAATTTTTGGTGCCAGGACGTGGGAAGATGAGGGGAGAGGGGGACGTTGGAAGTTCCAACTGGGAAGTCCGGTTGGAAGCCGGACTCCAGGAAGTGTCATCATTGTGGTTGGAGTCACTCTGATGGCCTGAAGCCAGCCTGTAGTTTGAAGCTTTGCTACAAATAGAGAAAACGTGTCTAGTCTGCAGAGGAGAGTTTGACTGGAGGTGGGACAGTCAGTTAAATCTGCTGCATCTTATTTCATTTCTCTTCTTTCCCTTTGTTCCTGGTTTTCGATTTCTACCCTTCTCCAGTTACGTAAGAGCTGCCTCTTCTAGCATCCTACCCTTAATTAAATCCCTTCTATTCCTTTTCTTATATTACACATTCTTCCACCGCCCCCCCCCCACCACCAGGCCATTACAGACGGCACGTACAAAATACAGCGATTCTGCAATTTCAATAAAAGCCATGTAATCGCTTCCTAAAGCACTGCTATGCTTTGAAAAATCAATATTCCTCTATTGGCAATTTCCCATAATGTGGTTAGTTTAACAAAATAAAATTTGAAAAATCAAAACGTTGTGAGAACAACTGCATTCTTCCAAGTTCTCTTTAATCTCCTACCCTCCAGTGTTTCTTTCATGTCCTCCAACCTCACTGCTGGCGAAGGGAGAAAGTCAAGGAGAGCTGACCTTGGACCGTTTCAGAAGAAAAAGTATATTAGTCAGGGTCGCTTGGCTGTAAGTGATAGAAACTCACTGGGAGTTTAGCCCAAATGGGAAAGGTGTGGAGGGAGGGGGTGGGCTTGTTAGCAGAGGGAGGGGAGAGGGGCCTGGCAACAAAGTGAGCAGACGTCTCCCCATTGAGACCCAAAGCAAGTAGTCCCTTCGCACACCCACCCTCAGCTGGGCATTTATGAGGGTGGTGGGGATGAAGCTGGAGGAAGATGCTCTCCTGTTTGGAGAAGGTTTCTGGGCTCAGGGGTTGAGGGTGGTTAATTAGGGGAAATCATCATCTTTTTGCCCCAGGGTTCTTCGGGGTCCTGTTCTGACTCCCCCACTTGGCAAACAGGAAGAGGTTGCAGCAGAGCTGTCTACAAGACCTGCATCCACTTTCTCACCAGCAGAGCTTCCAGCTGCCGGTCTCTACCCTGGAGCTGTGCATGGCTTGATCACCCCACCTCCATATGCCAACACCAGGGCACTCTACTGGACAGACCTGACCTTTCTTCTTCTTCTTTTTAATTTGGCTGCATCAGGTCTTAATTGCGGCATGTGGGATCTAGTTCCCTGACCACGGATCTAACCCAGGCCCCCTGCACTGGGACCCCCGAGTCTTAGCCACTGGACCACCAGGGAAGTCCTGCCTGTCTTCCTTCTTGAGATGCTAGTCCCTGGGCATCTCCAGTTCGCCCGTCCCTGTTTTCTCCTCCTGCACTGGCCTCTCCTTCATGCTCTTCTGCTGGCTCTGCCTTCCCCGTTGGTCCCCCAGATGTCAGATCTGCTCAAGGCTGGGTCCTGGGCCCTCTTCTAGTCTCTGTGTCCTCTCGTGAAGCAGTTCCACTGGTGAACATTCCCACTTAGATGTGCCCTGGGCGTGTCAAACTCAACACGCAAAACAAAGCCCTAGAAGCACCTCCTTCAGTCAAGTCCGATCCTCTCCTACTACTCGTAAGAGGCACCATTCCCCACCCCCACCCCGTCACTATTACCTCTGGTTACTGGGATCCGTCCATGACTCCTTGCATTTCCACTCTCCACCGTGGAACCAGATCTGTTGTTGTTTAGTTGCTAAGTCGTGTCCGACTCTTTTGTGACCCCATGGACTGTAGCCTGCCAGGCTCCTCTGTCCTTGGGATTCTCCATGCGAGAACACTGGAGTGGGTTGCAATTTTCTCCTCCAGGGGATCTTCCTGACCCAGGGATCGAACCCAAGTCTCCTGCATTGACAGGTGGATTCTTTACCTCCTGAATAGGGAAGCCCCTTATCTTGTAATTACCTCCTCGCAATTCCTTTAAGAAAAAGAAAGATGGGGGAGAGCTTTTTCAGTAGCTGCAAAATTTTCAATAAAAATAAGCTTACCCTTAAACCATGGTACCATTGAACCCCCTCTTTTTTTTTGAAGTTGAGCTCTGATAAAAAGGTCAAATAAACTTGCTTTATTTTTCATTACTTACCATGAAATAGTCTTCATTCTACATAGCTTTTGCTTACTTTTCAAGCACTTCACTTTTAATAAGTTTGTCTAAAAGTTTTATGTTTGCATGATAAAATACAACCATTATAAAAGTTTTCCTTAGTATTTGCATTAAGTTTATAATTTCTCTGATGAGCAAATATTTGTTTTCACTCTTTTTTAACTTGGTAAATTTCACACTCATAAATATATCTGTGAAAGAGAACCGCAGTATTTCACAATAAATCTAAAGAGATGCTGACGTGACCACGTTGTTATTCTGAACCAGGACACATGCATTGCTTCTGTCACTACAATAACTGCATGGCTGAGTAGTTCTGGTACTATTCATATTTTTCAGTTGAGGACACTAGGGCTTAAGGAAGTTACAGAAATCCCCTAAGATCCCACAGCTAGAGAGTGTAAAGTAGGAACCAAGAGCTGAGCCTATGCGGGTCTGACACCAAAACCCATTCCACTCAGCCTCCCAACCCCATGGCAGAAACCACCAGAAACTGTGCTTTGGCAATAACTCAGCTCCCGGCTTTCTAAGAGAAAGAGGTGAAGGCACCAAGTGGGGTTGTGAAGTGCTAGAACCGGGATGGAATTTCAGAACCACGCCCAGGGCTGCAGAGGGCAAAAACTGGTCCCGGCAAGTGAGCTGGCTGCCCTGCGGTAGCACCCCACCTTCTGCATGTGCTCCTAGCCGAACGCACCCTGGAGAAGGGTTTTTATTCTCTTTCTAGTTCTTGCCTCCAAGAAGGGTTAACCCATTAGGAGAGAGGGGACCCGCATCTATGAAAATACCTACACAGACTTTTCTCAAGTTTTAATTCCTGTAAATACCAAAATCCTGTTAAGAGTTTAATTGCCGATGTTTCATGTATTAAGTTGGATGATAAATACTCCTGCTATCGCTGTTAATGCTACCACTAATATTATTCTACTGGTTAGGTTTTCTGATAGATCTAACTCCATTGTCTTCTATTGCAGCTTCCCAGTGGACCTGTTATCTCCCAGGGTGTGATGGAGCTTTGGAGAGAGGTTTGTGAGTGTTGATGACAATTTACAATAAGGAAGTTTTACTGCTTTTTATGGCTTCCCAAGTGGCTCACTGGTAAAGAATCCGTCTGCAAATGCAGGAGATGTAAGTTCAATCCCTGGGTTGGAAAGATGCCCTGGAGGAGGAAATGCAATCTCCTCCAGTATTCTTGCCTGGAGAATCCTATGGACAGAGGAGCCTGGCTGGCTACAGTCCATGGGGTCTCAAATAGTTGAGCACAACTGAACACACACACACACACACACACACACTTGCTTTTTATGTTCAGAATTACAAAGTTCACATTTGTAATTGGTACTGTAATATTTGAACACATTATCTTTAAATTATCACTGTTATTTAGTTAAAGTTGGATATTCTAACTATAAACCAATAGGTACTTAACGTTTACTTACATCAGGACTTTCTGTACACTGTTTGCCTCAAACTGATTTTTAAATAAAATTCATAGATTTCTTTTCAAAGGACAGAGCACACACATGTGTGCATGACCCAAATGCTGCTGGGTAGCCCCAGAGATGTTTTTTAACCAGCACACATCTGTTCAGATTATTGTGTTTGCTTTCATTTTGGATTTCAAATACAAGCTATTTGCTGCTAAATTTAATGGGTAAAATGTACAAATAGTAATTAACAAAGCATTCATAGCTATAGTCAAAGTAAAAATCCTTTGGAAACGAAATAAAACCATTGGATGCACCAAAACTATTGTAAAACAGTTAAATCTCTCAAAGGTATTGGAGGGGCTGTCACATCTGGTATGTTGCTCTGTGTCTAAAATAAATTTCATCAGCTTTTCTTTGCCCAAGGGTTGATTTTAACTCAAAACATTTTGGATTCATCAGTTCAGTTCAGTCTCTCAGTCGTGTCCGACTCCTTGCGATCCCATGAATTGCAGCACGCCAGGCCTCCCTGTCCATCACCAATTCCCGGAGTTCACTCAGACTCACGTCCATCGAGTCAGTGATGCCATCCAGCCATCTCATCCTCTGTCGTCCCCTTCTCCTCCTGCCTCCAATCCCTCCCAGCATCAGAGTCTTTTCCAATGAGTCAACTCTTCGCATGAGGTGGCCAAAGTACTGGAGTTTCAGCTTTAGCATCATTCCTTCCAAAGAAATCCCAGGGCTGATCTCCTTCAGAATGGACTGGTTGGATCTCCTTGCAGTCCAAGGGACTCTC
This sequence comes from Bos indicus, assembly GCF_029378745.1. Lineage (NCBI taxonomy): Eukaryota > Metazoa > Chordata > Mammalia > Artiodactyla > Bovidae > Bos > Bos indicus. The sequence goes on along the minus strand of NC_091771.1, from coordinate 30,711,891 downwards.
AAGAGTCTTCTCCAACACCACAGTTCAAAAGCATCAATTCTTCGGCGCTCAGCTTTCTTCACAGTCCACCTCTCATATCCATACATGACCACAGGAAAAACCATAGCCTGACTAGATGGACCTTTGTTGGCAAAGTAATGTCTCTGCTTTTGAATATGCTATCTAGGTTGGTCATAACTTTCCTTCCAAGGAGTAAGTGTCTTTTAATTTCATGGCTGCAGTCACCATCTGCAGTGATTTTGGAGCCCAGAAAAATAAAGTCTGACACAGTTTACACTGTTTCCCCATCTATATAAGTTGCAATAAAATGCAAGTGTTCATCGAGCCTCGTACAGTCCCAGGGCTGCAGCTAAAGGCTAAAGCGGAGTCCATCCCACCAGGCCTTACAGGCAACATTCAATTGACGTTTTAAGGAATTTAATGCTAATAAATCAGAAATCCTTTCTAGTTTGGGTGTAAGTTCTATGTGCTGAAATAAGTACATTGTCCTATTGGAGTTTCTTTTTTTTTTTTTTTCCATTGAAACCATCACAATAAGGAATATGGCTCTGCTGAATTCTTAAGAAACTTCGAGCTCTAGTTATTTTTGCATTGTTCTTTTTTTTGGCCCACAGAGCAGCGTGAGAAACTTCCCCAACCAAGGATGGAACGTGTGCCCCTGTATTGAAGCAAAGTTTTAACCACTGGATCACCAAGGAAGTCCTTCAAAGGCATTACAGTTTATTCACTCATGACTGTTCCTATTCTCTGTACAAGTTTAAAGACACTGGACTATTGAAACTACCAACTGGACTGGAAGTACTATTTTTTTTAAATAAAGACTTTACTAGCAAACACTGGAAACAAAAGTATATCAGTAAGGAATATGGTAAAATACAGAAAAATCTCAGAGCCATACAATTAAGTAAAAAAAAAAAAAGCTGCAAAGTAATATGTAAAATACCATAATATTTATAAAAAGACTCCTTCAGCTCGTACACACATGTACATACACCCATCAAATTGTAATACAGGCTACATGGGGCGAGGAGATGCAGATGGGATAGAAAAGGGAGGTGTGTGTATTATTTTCTTGTTTATTTTGGGCATGCTACGTGGCTTATGAGATCTTAGTGCCCCCACCAGGGATCGAACCCATGACCCTGCAGTCGAACCTCAGGGTTTTAACCACTGGACCTCCAGGGAAGTCCCTGTGTGTGCTATTTTGAAAACATTAAGAAGGAAAACCAAACTGAACGCCAACAGGCGAACAAGCAAACCCCGAGGATTGTAAACCACTAACTGTGTGTTAGACTTCTCTGCTGGTTCAGCTGGTGAAGAATCGGCCTGCAGTGCAGGAAACCCCGGTCCGGTCCCTGGGTTGGGGAGATCCCCTGGAGGAGGAAATGGCTACCCACCGTAGTCTTCTGGCCTGGAGAATCCCATGGACAGAGGAGCCTGGCAGGCAGCAGTCCATGGGGTCACAAGGAGTTGGACATGCCTGAGGGACTGAGCACAGCACAACAGTGAGTGTTAGTTTGCCAGGACCATCACAACAGCATACCAGAGACTGGGGGGCTTAAACAACAGAGATGTATTTTGTTTTCCCACAGTTTTGGAGGCAGGAAGTCCAAGTTGAGGTGTTGGTAGGGTTGGTTCCCTGAGGCTCCCCTTTCCTGGCTTGCAAACCACACCTTCTTCCTTTGTCTTCAAACGGCTTTTTTCTTCATGTGGGTTTGGATCCCAGGCATCTCTCCCCATCTGCCCCAATCCCCACTTCTTATAAGGACACCTGCCATCTTGGATTCAGGTCCCACCCTGAAGACTTCATTCTAGCTTTAATCACCTGTTTGTTGGTCAACTCTCTCTGTACAGTCACACTCTGGGGTATTGGGGATTAGGGCTTCAGCATAGGAATCTGGGGGCAGACACAAGTCAGCCACAATTCAGTATTTCTATTTTATTATGTTGCTTTATCTTACGTTATGGGAATTACTAAACACAGCACAATTTTAATAAACCACGTTTGGAGAACACGTTTTCGTGAACATCTGAACACCGATAACAGACTTAATTGGGTGAATTTTCTAAACCATTTAAACTAAAATTATGATCTGACCATGGATCCTTCAAAATTTGAAGTATTTTTATTTTAAATTCTAGACCAGATGGCTTATGTGCCACAATATGTTCATTTTAACAACCATATGATTTTACACTATAGAAAGGCTAAGGATACACTAAAGATGACTTTATAAGTGGATTCAGGGGCGTCCCTGGTGGCTCAGTGGTTAAAAAAAAAAAATCAGCCTGCCAATGCAGGAGACACGGGTTTGATCCCTGATCTGGGAAGATCCCACGTGCCGAGGAGCAACTAAGCCCTTGTGCCACAACTCCTGAAGCCCGTGTGTGCCGAGAGCCTGTGCCCCATAACCAGAGAAGCCACTGCAAGGAGAAGCCCACACACCGCAACCAGAGAGGAGCCCACACACACTGCAACCAGAGAGGAGCCCCCACACTCCGCAACCAGAGAGGAGCCCGCACACACCGCAACCAGAGAAACTGCTGGTACCTCAGCACGCGACCTTGCTTGAAACAGGTCATCATGGATGTAACTGGTTCAGGTGAGGTTCCACTGGAATGGGGGGTGGAGCAAGTCCTTGATCCACTATGATAGGTGTCCTACACAGATATGCAGACACCTTACGAAGATGGACAGACGCTGAGACTCTGTTACAAGCCACAGGACATCAGAGATAGCTCGTAACCTTGGGGAAGCCAAGACGGAAGTGTGGAACAGTTATCCCCTCCAGCCAAGCCCAATGACAACTTGGTCTCGGACTTTTGGCCTCCATGATACCGTCTCAGCGTTTAGGGCACCCAGCTTGTGGTACTTTGTTAGGGCACTTCTAGGAAGCTGATACTGTGAGGATCAATGAACAGAGTGAAAAGGAGCCCTAATAGAGTGTAGCCAGGGCCTTCCCTGGTGGCCCAGGGGTTAAGACTCTGTGCTCCTTGCAGGGCAGGAATAGAGATGCAGATGTGGGGGAGGAGGAGTGGGGACAAATGGAAAGAGTAGCATTGACATCGGGCTTCCCAGGTGGCTCAGTGGTTAAGAATCTGCCTGCAATGCAGGAGACACAGGGGGTTTGGGTTTAATCCCTGGGTCAGGAAGATCCCCTGGAGAAGAAAGGGAATGGTTGCCCAGTTCCATATTCTTACTTGGAGAATCCCACGGACAGAGGAGCCTGGTGGGCTACGGTCCATGGGGTCACAAAGAGTTGGACGTAGCTAAGGTGACTGAGCACAGCATAGCATTGACATCTACACACTGCCATGTATAGAGTGGATAGCTAGCGGGAAGCTGCTGCAAGTTCAGCTCGTGCTCTGTGATGACCCAGAGGGGTGGGATGGGGGTGGGGAGGTGGAAGGCTCCAGAGGGAGGAGATATATGTGCACCTGTGGCTGATTCGCTTTGTTACACAGCAAAAACTAACACAGCATTGTAAAGCAACTATGTTCCAATAACAATATAAAATAAATGTCCTCCAAGGAACAACAAACAGAAACCCTCTGTGCTCCCAGTACAGGGTGCATGGTTGGGGAACTAGCTCCTGCCTGCTGCAGCCAAGGCTCAGCACAGCCAAATTAAGCAACAACAAAAATAAGTGTACCCAGTACAGCAGAAACTAACACAAGATTGTAAATCAACTAATACTTCGATAAAATTAAAAAGAAAAAAACATGGCATCCAGACAACAGGCATCACTGGGCCACGTGGTTCTCCTTCCTATAAATTACTTGTTGGACTTGAGTCTGTTCAGTTTCTTGTCCCCTCTCCACTGTGTCTCCTCCTGACAAGACTGCATAAGGCTCTTAAGTGACCGGAAGGAGACCTGTTTTCCCGTGCTGCACACACAGTCCCCTATCTGTCTCGGATGCAGCAAATAGTTCTTGAGAGCTGCCGAAGTCGTCATTTGCCCAGAGGAAAGTACATCCAAAACAAGGGCTCAGATGAGAAGGAATGAGCTTTCTAACCCAAATTCACCAGCACAAACTTATTTGCAGACTCATATTTTTAAGCAGCCCAGCCTCTGTTCCCAGGCTAGGCACAAACTGTTTCGATGTTGGTTTCTGGCTCCCACACTTGTTTACGATCTTGGAGACCGTTCTCAACTGTTTACAGTGATGGCTGCATTTCTTCCTTGGGAACTCGTCTTGGAGATCCCCACAGCCGTTTTGGGGAACTAAGACAGAGAACCAATTTGCATTCGTGGCTCATGCACTTACCCCCTCCTGTCCCACGCCAGGTCTGACTGTCCTCCTGTTTGCAATTCAGGTGTCCTGGCCTCTGGGGGCCAGGCTCCACAGAGCCCCTATCTTCTTGTTTATTTCTTTGTTCAGTACGGATACCTGGCCTACCTCCCAATGTGTTCAGAAGCAAGAAACGGCTGGGATGGGTCCATTAAAAAAAAAAAAGAAGAAGAAGCGGCAAGAGAGTTCACATCTTTTGAGCATTTACATGTGTGGGTTTTTGCGTGGATATTAGCTCAGCAATCATCCAACCACTGGGACTGGGTGTTCTATCCCTGTTCACACGGAGAAATGATGTGTAAAGGAGTGAAACTGTGCCCACACTCGTCAGACTGATTTATGGTGGGCCTGGGGCCAAAAGCACGTCTGCCGTCTGATGGTAGGGCTTGTGTTTTTCCATGTCACCTACAGGGCTTATGTAGAGCCTGGACAGCTGTGTAGACAGTAAATGGAAAAGGAGGCTACGGGTATAAACAGCTGCCAGTGGGTATAAAACAGAGCTAAGAGTTTTCTAGCACCAAGGAACGGATTGCTGGCTCTCGTCTGATAGCTAGGTCAACACAATTCATGAAGAAGACACTTTTTTGAGAAATTTGCTGCAAAGACCTTCTGTCATCATGGGGTCAACCAGGTGATGTCTAAGGTCTTCCACCAGTCAGGAACTGTTGAATCTCCCCCCTTGGAAACTGAGGCTGTGCTGGTGTGGGTTTGGTTGTGGGACGTGTCCAGGTGTGTGGGCAGCGTGGGGAGGTGAGTGGCATCTAGAAGCAGGGCCTGGACACCTGGACTCCAAGGAGCTGCCAGGCCAGAGTCAGAAAGAATGGACCGGTGCTGGGTTTCCAGGACACATGAGGCTGGGCCCAGGGGTGTGTGTGTGTGTGTGTGTGTGTGTGTGTGTGTGTGTGTGTATGGAACCAGTGCTGAAAGAGGTCAAGCAGGTGGAAACTGGGTAAGTCTGCAGTCATTCCAACATAAAGGCAATCCACTTCTGTGCTTGCTTTTTTTTTTTTTCTCCTGGATATTCCTCTTCTTTTAATTGGAGGCTCATTGCTTTGCAGTGTTGTGTCAGTTTCTGCTGTACGACCACAGGCATCAGCTATACATACACACACGTCCCCTTGCCCTTGGACCTCCCTCCCTCCCTCCCACCTCCCATCCCCTAGGTCATCACAGGGCCCCTCGCTGAGCTCCCTGTGCTCCTCTCCCGCATCCCATCCCCTAGGTCGTCACAAGGCACCGTGCTGAGCTCCCCTGTGCTCCTCTCCCCGCTCCCATCCCCTAGGTCATCACAGGGCCCCACGCTGAGCTCCCTGTGCTCCTCTCCCACATCCCATCCCCTAGGTCATCACAGGGCCCCTCGCTGAGCTCCCTGTGCTCCTCTCCCGCATCCCATCCCCTAGGTCATCACAGGGCCCCTTGCTGAGCTCCCTGTGCTCCTCTCCCCCCTCCCATCCCCTAGGTCATCACAGGGCACCCTGCTGAGTTCCCTGTGCTGCGCAGAAGCTTCCTACCAGCTGTTTCACACACAGTCACGTATACATGTCAGTGCTACTCTCTCAATTAGACCCACCCTCTCCTTCTCTCGTTTTGTCCATGTATCCATTCTCTATTCGTGCCCTCTAGATAGGTTCACCTGTACCAATTTTTTTAGATTCCACATGTATGTGCTAATACACAGTATTTTTTTTTCTCTTTCTGACCTACTTCATTCTGTAATATCCAGATCACCTTCTTATTTGTGTGTGATGGACTTCGGGTAAAACAGAAGTGAAAAAACACTTTTCATCTCTTCATCTTTAGGTTTCTTTGAATTCTTTATAAAAAAAGTATTTTTTAAAAGTACAAAAGCAGTTTGGTAATTCATAATTTATTACAGTAGAAAAGCTGGAGGGCCCAAGTGTCTTCTAGGGGGTGTGGATGTGGGTGATCTCACTGCTCCAACCCCCTGCAGGAATAGTCCAGATTTCAGAATTGGGGGGAATGCTGCTGAGTTTCCCCACATTGTGCTCCTGGCTGGTTTTTCAAGGCTCTACTTTTTCATTTCCTCCCCCTCAAAGTCAGGGACTCGCTGTTCTAGACATACTGTGTGCATGCTCAGTCGCTTAGTCGTGTCCAAGTCTTTGCCACCCCCTGGACTGTAGCCCAACTAGGCTCCTCGGTCCATGGGATTTTCCAGGCAAGAATACTGGAGTGGGTTGCCATGCCCTCCTCCAGGGGATCTTCCCGACTCAGGTTTCAAACCCGTGTCTCTTGCACTGGCAGGCGGACTCTACCACTAAGCCACCTCGGGGCTACTCACAGTTTCCTGGCCAGCTCACCCACTCTTGTGTCTGGGCCTTTGCATTTCCGTTTGATCGAATCACTGCCCCCCCAACCCCGACCTTTCTCTCTGACCCTCCACCATGCTCCTTTTCCTGGGTAAGGCCTACTCACATTTCTGGGGGAAAAAATTATTTTTTTTTATTATGGTAAAATATATGTAAGACAGAATTTACCATATTAACTATTTTTAAGTGTGCAGTCCGGGCATTACATACATTCATCGTATTGTGCAAACATCACTGCCATTCATCTCCAGAACACTTTTGTCTTCCCAAACTGAAACTGAGTCTCTATCTCCCCAGCCCTGCCTTCCCCGACTCCTGGTCACCTCTATTCTACTTTCTGTCTCTGTGAATTTGCCTATTCAAGGTACTTTGACTAAGTGGAATCATTATTTGTCATTTTGTGATTTCTTATTTCACTTACAATAGTATCTTCAAGGCTCCTCCATGTTGCAGCACGTGTCAGAATTGCCATGCTTTTAAAGGTTCTGTTGTCTGACAATACCACATTTTGCTTCTCTCGTCACCTGCTTCGGAGAAGGCAATGGCAACCCACTCCAGTGTTCTTGCCTGGAGAATCCCAGGGACGGGGGGGCCTGGTGGGCTGCCGTCTATGGAGTCGCACAGAGTCGGACACGACTGAAGCGACTTAGCAGCAGCAGCAGTCACCTGCCTGAGTGGTTGCCATCTTTTGGATACTGTGAATTATCTTGCTATGAACACTGACCTGCAAATCCTTCTCGTTTTTATGATTCCACTTGGACACTGTCTACTCCCCAAACCAGTTCTGATTCCCTACCATTCAGGTAACCTTCCCCCTTTGCCCACCAAATTTCTAATTTTGTTTTTTTCTCATTTCTATTGTCCTGGGGTGAAAACAACCAGTAAAGCATGTAGGCTTTGCCTCAGTCTCTACTCTCTAGGGACCTCAGCTCAGACATATATACGGTTAAGTCCCCTACATATGAACCTTTAACTTTCAAATTTTAAAGATGCAAACATGTGGCCTCATGCCCAGTCAGGTAAGTTAGCTCCTGAGGCTGGCGCACATTGTCACGTGTGTGCATCCTCTGCAACCATGCGTGTGGCTGTGCTTTTCTGTACTCCCCTGTACAGTATGCATGGAGTGAGGCTCCCTAGTGGCTCAGTGGTGAAGAATCCACCTGCCAATGCAGGAGACACAGGTTTGGTTCCTGGTCTGGGAAGATCCCCTGGAGAAGGAAAGGGCAACCCACTCCAGCATTCTTGCCTGGAAATCCCAAGAACAGAAGGGAGACACAGGTTTGGTTCCTGGTCTGGGAAGATCCCCTGGAGAAGGAAAGGGCAACCCACTCCAGCATTCTTGCCTGGAAATCCCAAGAACAGAAGGGAGACACAGGTTTGGTTCCTGGTCTGGGAAGATCCCCTGGAGAAGCAAAGGGCAACCCACTCCAGCATTCTTGCCTGGAAATCCCAAGAACAGAAGGGAGACACAGGTTTGGTTCCTGGTCTGGGAAGATCCCCTGGAGAAGGAAAGGGCAACCCACTCCAGCATTCTTGCCTGGAAATCCCCAGAACAGAAGGGAGACACAGGTTTGGTTCCTGGTCTGGGAAGATCCCCTGGAGAAGGAAAGGGCAACCCACTCCAGCATTCTTGCCTGGAAATCCCCAGAAAAGAAGGGAGACACAGGTTTGGTTCCTCATCTGGGAAGATCCCCTGGAGAAGGAAAGGGCAACCCACTCCAGCATTCTTGCCTGGAAATCCCCAGAACAGAAGAACCTGTTGGCCGAGTCCAGGGGGTTGCAAAGACACAACTTAGTGACTGAACAACAACACTGTACGGAGTACAGTAGTTCAGTGTCTTTATTTCAAGCCTTGGCAGGATGTCTGGAAGTAGTGATGGAGCTGGCACTGCTAAGAAGTGCCAGCTGGGATCCTGCACTGCTGTACTTCTCAAGGTACTGTACAGTCTAAAATGTTTATGTATTATTTGTGTGAAAAGTACTATGAACATATTACAGTACAATACTACACAGCCAGTTGTGTTAGTTGGGTGCCCAAGCTAACTTTTTGGACTTACGGACAAATTGGATTTACAAACACGTTCTTGGAATGGAGGGCTTTCCTTGTGGTTCAGCTGGTATAGAATCCACCTGCAATGTGGGGGACCTGGGTTCAATCCCTAGGTTAGGAAGATCCCTTGGAGAAGGGAAAGGCTACCCATTCCAGTATTCTGGCCTGGAGAATTCCATGGACTGTATAGTCCATGGGATCGAAAAGAGTCGGACACAACTGAGCAACTTTCACTTTCTTGGAATGGAACTCGTATGTAGGTAAGGGACTTACTTACTGTACTAAGGGATGGTCACATTTCAGCTAAAATGTGATGGTAGTTCTTTGGAGACATTGAGGATTAAGGAAGTCTTAGTAATTATGTAGGGGTCCCAAGACGATCCTCAGTGGTAAGAAAGGCTACACTGGAGGGGAGGAGGAAGGGGTGGGTGCCTAGAAATGAATGAGGGGTGTGGTGGGGGGTGGTAAGAGAATAACCCTGATGCAGAGGACAGAAAGGAACAGAGAAATTCAGGAGGGAGTCAGATTTAGCTCCTGTTAACTAATCCATTCTTGCACCCAACGCATGACTCTCCTCTGCATCCTCCCTGCACGAAAGGGCCCTTGTTCCTTCTGACAGCCTCTGCTTGAACACTTCCTATAACAGCAGTCTCACTACTCAAAAAGAGCTGCTTTCATTTCTGCACTTCAGAACCAAACGGAATCAAAATCTGCCTACTTGCAATTTCTGCCCGAGTTCTGTTCTGACCACCGCAGCGGCTCACATGAGGTACCATGCCTTTCCTGCATTACAGACCTTCAAACATGTGAAAGGTTATCTGCTTCTGCTTTCTCTTTGGGGGGTTTAATAGCTCACTGGTGACATCATTTCCAGCTCCTTCTGTACCCCGGTCACCTTTGGACACACTCAGGTTTGTCACTGAAACTTAAAACGTGGGCCCAGCACAGAACCCAGACACAATGCCCCGGGAGGGGGTCTGGGGCAACGGTGGGAGGTGGGCAAGGGGGCGGTACTGCTCAGCCAGCGTGCACAACGGCTCCTACAGTCCTACCCAGTATGTCCATCCGGCTTTGGTGACTTGAACCCAAGGCGGCCAAGTTCCTCATTTCCATCCCCAGCCTCCCACCCCATTTCCATTTCAACTCCATTTGTTGTAGTCTTCCCACTGTTTTCCTGTGTTATTGGTATTTAAGTGGTTCAGTTTATGGCCATCTGCAGGTGACCATTCCGAGCCACAAGCGTTCAGGTTTCATTCAGCTGATGTGAGAAGCCTGGGCATTAATATGATAATGTAAAAACTCCCCAGGTGGTCCCAGCATGCAACCAGGGTTGACACCCAGCAGCGTTATTGCTGCCCTGTCCTTTTTAAACACAGTAAACATGTACTTCTTATTTCCTCTCCACCCAGCTCATTCCAAGCGAACATCATTCTCCGAGGTGTTAGACATTTACTATACGCACCCTTGATTTATGTGGCCAAGCTCCCGGTCTGCTCGTGCTAAGTTATGAGGCTGGAGAGCTGACTTGTTGCCTCGATGACCTTCTCAATGTCTTTTTTCCTTCCTCATCACAGTAACTTGTGACTATATGGTCATATTTACTTGTGAGATCTGCATGCCGAACTTTCATTTTTTCTCTCCTTTTTCTAATCTACTTCTACGGGACATCTAGAACCACGCGGGTGCCTGGCCTCTACTTCCAACAGAAGGCCCTTTGACAGGGTTGCAGGTTGGTCGGGTAAGTTCTTTGTCCAATCAGTGCTCTATTTATCTTAAAATAATCCTTACAACCCTACAAAATAGGTATTATTCTTAATCTACACATGAAACAACCAAAACCCAAAGGTTAAGGAACTGGACCCTGAAGTCCTGTGGTTTTCCTGCATAGTATCCTGTGTTCTGAGAGCTGAGGGGCAGGGGTAGTCAGGACGGAGATGTGTCAAATATCAAATTTTTAAAAATGCCTGAGAAGCAGTGGTAGAAAGCAGCTCGCTGATTAGTGGAGCTCTGTTAAGAAACCCCACCTCCCACCCGCAAGAGAAAAGCATGGTGCGTGATCAAGAAGCAGGGACTATGAGAGGAGCCAGGCTCCAGAATGCCAGAAAATCCACCTTATTGAGCAGACAGCTGAGAACGAAATAAATCCCTCTCTTTTATCATCACGTGGAACATGTGGCCAAAGAGCAGCATGGATTAAACCTGGAGGTTACAGCCCTGCATGCGGTCAGCACTGTTCCCCTCTACATCCTGCTCCGTTTCTTAAAATGAGGTTTCTTCTACTGCAATGTAGACTCCCTGTCCATCAAAATAAGATGTCTGTAGAAAATACAAATCAGATACTGAATGTCTGAATGTACAGTACTTCTAGATCTACATTAAGAAATATGTGTGTATTTTTCTTTTTGGCCGCACCAGGTGGCGTGAGAGATCTCCCAACCAGGGATGGGACCTCAGACCCTGCAGTGGAAGCAGTGTCCTAGCCACTGGACTTCCAGGGAAGCCCTCACTTCCTGCTTTTAATTGGTGGAATCAAAGGAGAGACTGGCACCCCCCTTTTCACAGCATTAATTTACAATGCCTACTGTGTATTTCTTTAAAGTTGTCATCTTGAAAAAGAGGCAGAATTATAAAAAATATCACAAGACATTTGATGTCACTGTCAAGAGTCACAAAGTAACTTAATAAATGAAATGTTCTCATGTCCTAGTACTGGATTAAACTTTACCAAGACTTAGATGTTGACTTGATTTTGTCCATGAGCTCTTTCAGAAGTCAGCTCTCCAGTCGCCCAGTCCGTGAAAGGGCTTCATGTATCAAGAGTCTTCTGAAGAAAAGTGCGCCAGGAGGCCAGCTGCGATAGACTGAGGGAGCCACTGCCAACACCCACTGCCACGGCCAAGAGGCCCACTCTGCCAGGACAGGGAAACTGCCGAGGAGACGGCCAGCAGCCTGTGGTTTGGTTTCAACCACAAGTATAGGCTATGCGTGCTCCTTCAAGCCCTCCTCCCACCCCCAATCACCTGGTTTGGCTAACCAGTGACTATATCACAAAATAATAATGGGAAAAAAAAATTAAAGAAATGCCTGTGACAGTTACCAATAAGGACAGTGTGAAGGCGTACTCCATCTTACTTGATCACTTTCTCTTTGGTTTAGGTAACACAGAAAAATAAAGGGCTGACACAATACTGCTTTTACTGAAGAATGTAATGAAATAAACTGAAGGAAAAAAAGAGGAAAATAGTGCAGACAAAATTTTTACACCAAAATTATGAACATTAGTCATTTAAAAGAAGAGAAATATTCTACAACAGATGAAGAAAGTTTTAATTTCTTTTCACATTAAACATCATATACCACAATCAGCTAACAGAAATTACTGTAACATTGGTCAAGATGACATAAAACTAAGGATAAATGCCTGTTATGAGGAAACCTCATTTAATGTCAGTGATGATGTCAGATACTATACTTTTCCATGATAAGATATAATTTATCTTGAATAGAAAGTAAATAAGTCAGATCAAGGAGACATGCTGAGGTTTTAATAAAGAAGAAAAGCTTTGCCTTTCCCAGAACGCTTAAAATCCAGGACAATTTAGGTAAAAGACAGGAATTAAATACCAAGTGCTAGGAGGGCCTCAGGCCCGTAACTCAGGCTGTGTTCACAGGACTGGACCTCTGCAGCCCTCGCCTTTCCGTGCGTGAGCTACTGTTTCTGGCAGAGGGATCTTCACTGGGATGTGGTATCGATTTTAACCGTCAAGCAGTCCAAAGAACTATTTCAAAAAGGGACAGTTGAGTATTTTCATGTATACACTATTAAGGCATCTAAATTTTTGGTGTTTTCAGTATATAATTTTACTGCTTTTTTTTTTTTTTTCATTTTGCACAACAATGATATTAGGTATTAAGTGACACATTTCTTTCTCTACTAATGATCCAGTTTATCCATTTTGCAAACTCCAAGTCTTGTGAAGGGAAATTTATAACGTGGTAACACACAGAAAAATACATAGAAAACCAATAGGGAATGTGGTTAGCTATCATAAAATTTCAATCATAATTTACTGATAGTCTTTAACTTTGGAAAAACAATAATTAGAATTAAAATAGTATTAAAAATAATTACCAGTAGTTTATATTAGGAAAGAATAGAGCCATAAATGGCTTAATTGCCCAATTAAGTAACTAGATTCTTCTTTAGTCAACACTAACAGAATTCACATTTGAGCCAGTCAACAAAGCATATAAATATTTAACATCTCTTGAATAGAACATCTTAGTGATAACAGAGACTACGTACTGCTACCCATTGTCATGACTGTGCACAAATTAACCAGGTTAAATATCAGAGATACACTGGGAATCCTCCCAAAACTAACAATAGAATATTCAACAAATTTTCTTAAAGATTCAGAAATAAAAATTGAACAATTATAACATGGATGAGACAGTACTTAAACAACTATCAACCTAATCAAAGACCTTTAAAATTACCACCAAAATGCACTATGATATTTTTTTATTTAGTGTACAGAAAGAATCTATAAGTACAGGTTGCAGAAAGAAAATGTTTAGTGCTATTTACATTCATTTTAAAACTCTGCTCTATACAAATTTAATTCTGATCAGTATGAACAATATTTTTGTAGACCTACTGCATATAAAGCCTTTTCATCAAAGCATTAACAATGAATAAAATAACCTGATTACCTTTCAACGAAGCTGACTGAAGCCATTTACACTCACTGCTTGGAAGGGCCGTGGACGCTCATCTCAGTACAGAACATTATGTCAGCCTGCAACTTCATTTTTATAAAGGCTAGAGTTATTTATATGGAATATTGTTCTATATACTACACGCCAATCTATATTTAAGTTCTATAGTTAGGTATTTTATGAGGTTTTTATTAAATATATTCTACACATATTCGCAATTTCACCCAGGAAGAATTTCTTCCCAGTGAAAAAATATAAAATCTTTTATATTTTTTTTTTACAGGTTTAGATGAAACTAGCTCATGCTTTAGTGCTGTGCAAATTGTTTTTAGCATATCAATTTTTAAATTATTGGTACAAAACAAAAGAATGGCATCCTTAATCAAGTATGCCTTAAAAATCAGCTTTCGATTTTAATACAATTGCAAGCACTAATACCCAAGGCAAACTACATATAGAAACGAAATTAGTCCTATGGAGAATTTTTAATTTTAAGAATTCATCTGAGCTCTCATTAATAAGCAAGTATGATACGGGACACAGAGATGAGCAATAATTACGGAAAATTGAATTTGCTGATATTCAAATACATAAAAGTGGTGAATCCATGAGGTTTTCTAATATTTCTGTGCAATCATGGAAATCTACGAGTGACTGGAACTCCCCCCACGTTAAGGCTAAGACGCGCGCCCGCCCTCTTGTGCTGTGTGAACAAGCCCCCGTCAGTCTGCCTGGAGTGCGCGTGTGAAGGAAAGACACCTAGCGTCACGAGCCTCTGCTGAGCACCTCCAGCAACAGGCACACTGTGTCTTTTCATCTGTCGCAGTGAGAACAGCGCGCTCAGGGCAGGATTCTGTGCCAGTGCAGCCGCCACGGCTGCCTTCGGTAGAATTCACCCAACATTTTAGGTTCTTTTCCATTTTTTCCTTTCAAGTTGGCCCAGCAATTAACTTCATTAATTGCTGAGTGTCTTCCAGTGTGGATTTACACATATGAGTATTTCTAGGTACCATAAACCATGTTATAAATTCTGCTGATGAAGAAAATAATTGTCAATCGTTTTTAGTGCAAAACTGTATTTGGAACACTTGATTTGTTAGTTCTGGTGATGAAAACTTTTGTGGCAGCAAAATGGTTTCTGCTATGAAAAATCACTTGTTAACTTTTCCCCTGGAGATTGACTTGCATTCAAAAATCAATTTATATTTTAAAACTGCTTAACATAAACAAAGCTACTAGAAATAAAAAGTCATAGTGAAAAATGTCCTTGGTTCTTTTTACTTTCATGAGAGAAGATGACAGTTTTCACGTGGTGGTTGAGGTCCATGGGTCTACAGGCAGACTCTTCCTGAAGGTTCTGAAGCGATGCCGGGTCGCCCCTGGCCCGGCAGCACCAAAGACAAAGACCACGCCACACCGCGCCCGGCAGACCGCTTACAGGATGACACAACAGTTACTCTCTCCAGTCTTTTCACGATTCCTCTGACCTAGGCAAAGTGAAGAGAAGCCTGGTTTATAAAGATGCTTGGGGGAAGCAGAGGGATTCCAGCATAATAAGAAACAGATTTTTTTTTTTGCTTAATGTTGGCATTTTTTAAAATTAAAAGGCTATAATAAATACCCTTTTAGTTTTAGCCTGTCTCCAAAATGCCTGGTTATCCGCTTAGCGAGCTCTGACCATAAACTATGAAAACATCCTTTCCCCAGAATATCCAAGAGAACTGGAGCCATTTGTGAATGCCTGCCTCTGTGGTGCAAGGCAGAAAGCTCCCAGCACACAGCTCACCTTGGGAGTTTGGCTCTGGCAAGGTCTCTCTGGCCACCAAATGCATCACTGTTGTTTTGCCAAAAGGAAGCTTTAATGCTGTGTGAAAAGAAGACAGTTTGTTACATATACATCAACCTGTTGGAATCACTCACCAGAATTGAGACCACTTTAAAAATTGACTGCTTTCTGTATGACTTCCTCAACAGATAGCACTTCTTACCGGATACAGCATTTCTTACATAATGAAGTTAGGTTAATATTATCAGAAGCAATTTTTATAATTCAGAAATTATTTAGCTATGACTATTAGTCTGACATATAAAAACATACTGTGTAAGGAAGGGGAAAGAGAAAATACATAATTGCTTAAGCTAATTTTATTTAGTCACCTAATAAAATTCCTGCATCAAAGAGGTCACCACAATGTAGAAATAGAAGAAATGACATATTAATGATTTTAAACATAATAATAATACATAATTTTATTATTTTCAACCTTATATTCTTAATTAGAAAACAATTTTCTTTAAAAGGTTACTTTAAATGAATCACTGTTTGGCATTATTAGTAATCACTGTTTTCTAATCAAGCCTTTAAAAGGTTTTTCTCATTTATAAGTAACAATTTTTATTATGAAATATTTCAGAAAGAGTAATATAATACACCCATGTATCTATGAACCAGTTACACAAAGTAAATCCCTTTGTCATTCTGTGTATAAAATGAGAAGGAGACAGTGGAGCTACGGCCTGGAGTTGTTTCTGCAGCTGCAACGTTCTAGTTCCGAGTTTCAATCTATCCCCTCACTTGGAATTGAAGGCAGGCTCAGATCAGTACCCAACAAGCTCAGCCCTCCTGCCACCCGCTGTTTAAATCTTCTCTATAGGATGATGGTTAAGAAGAGCCCTAATAATCTTCAATATTCCTAATATTTCATATGATCAAGGTGACTTTCCATCTTATTTAATGCTAGCCAGCAGCCACGAAATTAAAAGATGCTTATTCCTTGGAAGGAAAGTTATGACCAACCTAGATAGCATATTGAAAAACAGAGACATTACTTTGCCAACACAGGTCCATCTAGTCAAGGCTATGGTTTTTCCTGTGGTCATGTATGGATATGAGAGTTGGACTGTGAAGAAGGCTGAGCGCTGAAGAATTGATGCTTTTGAACTGTGGTGTTGGAGAAGACTCTTGAGAGTCCCTTGGACTGCAAGGAGATCCAACCAGTCCATCCTAAAGGAGATCAGTCTTGGGTGTTCTTTGGAAGGACTGATACTAAAGATGAAACTCCAATACTTTGGCTACCTCATGCCAAGAGCTGACTCATTGGAAAAGACTGATGCTGGGAGGGATTGGGGGCAAGAGGAGAAGGGGACGACAGAGGATGAGATGGCTGGATGGCATCACTGACTCGATGGACGTGAGTCTCAGTGAACTCCCGGAGTTGGTGATGGACAGGGAGGCCTGGCATGCTGCGATTCATGGGGTTGCAAAGAGTCGGACACGACTGAGCGACTGAACTGAACTAAACTGAACTGAGCCACTATTTGGTCTATTCTCTTAACTTCCAAAGTTGAAGTGAAGCCTAACGGCCCCGAATACACAGTAGGCTGAAACAAGAGTGCCCTTACTGGATAACCTCCTGGGCCTGCTTTAACACTGAAATGCAAACAAAATTTTATATTACCAAACATTTCACTAAATGTATTGGGAAAGCCTGAATGAATTTGCAACGTCCACACACCAAGCTGTGGACCACTCTCACACCGCTTCCTGACCACAGGCAGCCAGCCCTGCATTAAGAGCACATCCTGCCACTCGCTCACTGTGAGATGGGTTCTGAGTGCCATCTGCCTCCTCCTGATGCCTCAGTTTCCCCCACCCAAACTGGGAGACAAATTCGAGCACCCGCCCCTTACCACCATACTGATTAAAAGAAACAATCCAGGGAAGTGCCTACCACAGGGCTCGGCCCAAAGAAGCACCCCATAAATTTTATTGCCATCACCATTATCATCTTTCTGAGCAGCAAGAAAAATGGGTCTCAGAGAACAGGTGTGCAAACTGAGATGCAAATGTGGAGAAACACTGTGGTCAGGCCTAGGAAGCTGCTGAGGGGCTTACCCATTTAGGCTACACATCTGACTAATGGGAACAGTTACTGTTCTTCTCCATCTGAATTTTAACTCAAAAGAGCAGACACTGACACTAATGGCATCAGAGGAGAAAAAGGAAGGGGGATACGAGACCTAAGACGCCCTCTCTCCTTCACTGTGGGGGCTCTGCTTTCTGCTGTGGCAGTGCACAGCAGCCAGGACACAGGTCCCCACACTTCACACAGGAACCACTGGGGGCGACACAGCCCTAGCAGGCAGGGAGACGGAGAGGGGGACTGGGTGTGCAGAAATCTGCATTTAAAGGAAGATTCCGACACCCACGGGGTGGCAGGGTTATAGTACAGAGCAGCCCTCAAGCCGTGTAGAGCACGCCCAGGCCTGCTCCACGCTGGCCATTCAACGGCATGACCCTGTGCACTGTCTCCTCAGTACTCACATTCAAGAATATAGGAGACAAAGAAAAACAGTAACCAAAGCCCCTCAAGGGCTGAATGTCATTACCCAGATTTACTGATCAACTTAGAGGATCCAGGTTATATTCTCATGTTATTTGTCTAAATCACAAGACCGGAGAGATGGTTGGTTTTAAAAAGATTGACAGCAACATAGAAATAATGTAAGTCAATCTATTAATCATTCAAAAACAAATTCCAAAAAACAATCAATGATTTGATTTTAACACAAATTCTATGATCTTTAACATGAAGTTGGAGCTTTAGGGCCACAACAGAGAGGTAATTAAATTAAGTAGGTGAGAAAATGCTCACACAGGTCAACACGTAAAGGGAAGTGGAGTCTCAAGATGCACTCGTGGAGTCAATAGGTTAATTCAGGCCACGTCTCCCAGTGACATTCCAAGAGTTACTTGAGGCACAGATAACCAAAGAAAAGCTAAAATACGGTCCCATTTTCAATGAATGTGAAATACAGCCAAGGACAACACTTGTAATTACATACCGAAACGTTCTATCTGTCTGTCATAATAATCATTTGCATTCATCTACTCCAGCCCTCGTCACACAGTATTTTAACAGTGAATTTTATCTGCTTCTACTATCTCATACCAGAGTACCTTGAAGGAAGAGATTCTATCTTTTTCAATCCTGTACCTTTAACTGTTTAGCACTACTGTCACATAAGAAATAAACAGATGCTGAATGAATGAGTGAATGAATGAAAATAGCCTATCTTTAAGGAAAATCAGATTAAACATTTCAATTGTTAGGTTTAGAGAAAAAAACTCATGACTATATGTATACCAAGATACATTAAAGTAGATCACTTCCTCTGACTACAAATTTCTGTTGATAATTATCACAATATATTTGAAATACCCGTACTTAAAAACAAATTCTGCTCATGGTTGAAAATGCACCACCATGAGGGGGCACTGCTGAGCCACGTCTCTTCATTCACACGTGAAGAGCAGTAATCACTGACAGTGTGTAACGCGTGCAAGCGCTGCTCTGAGGCCCTGTGGCCATTCTACCTTACTGATGAAGAAACCACACTAGGACAGAGGGCAGGCAAGTGGCCGGCGCACAGTCACAGAGCCAGTGCGCAGCGCAGCTAAGCTCCGACATGGACAACGTGGCTCTAAGGTCTGCTCTTCCAGTCGCTATACGTCACTGTTTCTCTAACATGACTCACTCACCTGTACTTCTGCATGATTAGCAATTCCATCAATTACAGTCAAAATGAAAACATCCCTTCAATATTATATCTGAAAATCCACCATCATAAACTTTGCCAAGTTTGTGTGTCTGGATTTAACTTAAAAATATGACATCTAAATTATATTGCTATGCTATGCTAAGTCACTTCAGTTGTGTCCGACTCTGTGGGACCCCATAGACGGCAGCCCACCAGGCTCCACCGTCCCTGGGATTCTCCAGGCAAGAACACTGGAGTGGGTTGCCATTTCCTTCTCCAATGCATGAAAGTGAAAAGTGAAAGTGAAGTCGCTCAGTCGTGTCCGACTCTTAGCGACCCCATGGACTGCAGCCTAACAGGCTCCTCCATCCATGGGATTTTCCAGGCAAGAGTACTGGAGCAGGGTGCCATTATATTACCCAGAAGTAAAATTACACTACATTTATAAAATAATAAGTGTGGATTCCCATCTCTAATGGCTTAAGAGTTTATTTTACAAGGTGGTAAACACTTAAGCATAGAGCTGAAATTAGAATGCAAAATGTAAAAAGGTAGACATACCAAAAACTAGGCAAAATTTATAGAGTTTGAAATTGTATGTTTTTAGCAAAACCAGACATGAGCATCTAAACAAACGAGTGATGCTGCTGCAAGACAGGCACTAAGTCCCATTACAAAGGTGGCCATTACCTCCTAAGGTGACATTTCCGTGCAGAAATCTTCCTTGATAAATAAGGCGTAGAATATTTGGACTGCTGACCTGCTCTTCTTCCCAGTCTGAAAAGAACCAGGGAATTGTTAGGTGCATTTCAACATAAAATTAAGGTATTACCGCATTGTTCTAAAATTCTGATCCCATTCAGATGAAGAGTATCAGAGAGGACACCTGGAGCTTCCTGCTAACTGGAATAATCACGACTCTCGCAAGCACTGTTCTCACTGCTTCTCACTACACAGCAGGAACTGCTTAAGGTTAGTCTTTGCTTCTTAAAGAACACCAAAATGTGCCAGAAAACAGTCCTGAAGTTTAAAAACTAAAATAAATGAGTTGGGGAAAGTCTAATCCTAGTTAAAAAGAAGTCAGTTGAAAATTAATTTTAATTATCAAAATAACAAAACATCGCAATATTCCGGTATCTGTACCTGTTAAAACATGTATTTGAGGCTGGAAACAGTAGGTTTAACAAAGATTTTTAAAGCGTTAGTATATTGGTAAAGAGCATAACAACAACAAAAAAATATACCTCAGTAACTAGAAAATAAAAATTTTAAAAAGCAAAACAGTGTCTACTTTTTCATAATGTGGATAACTTTATTGCTTTTTTAAAGCCAATTGATAAACATTACAGAAGATACAATTTTAGTTCACTTTACCAAAAATTCTCAGAATGAACTTGAAAAGCAACAGATATCACAAGGTACCATATATACAAGTATGAAATCTAGGATAATGTACAAAGACAACGGAAATACAACTGGTGTGTAGGACGGATAACAGAATACTTCAGTTTAGAGAATACCTTACCTTATTATGGTAAAATACGGAATACGATTCTGTCAAAACAGTGGTTTGAGGACACTGTATCATGACAAAGTATGGGGTTAGTAATTTTCACTACCTTGTAGATATAGAATTTAAAGTTGTGATTTTGATAGAGATTTGAAAATTCCATCATCACCTTTCTTAAGAATTCTAGCATCATGTGTGTGTTTCCTACAGAAGTTCCTGCTTTCATGAGATAACTGTCAACACAAAAACTAGTTTAAAAGACTCTCAAGAGCAAGTGACAGAAGATAAAGGAGGTGAGTGGAGGGCTCTCCCTTTTGCCTTGTTTTGACTGTTCAAGATGATGAAGTGAGTTTGATACCACCAGTGCCTGTGGGTGACTCAGCATGGTGGGAAAGGAGACACGAGCCCCCGCCCCGCCCCCAGCCTTTCCCCCATCCATCCCCCTTCAGTGCCCTCTGACTCCCATGGTCCCAGGCCCCTCTCCTCCAGAAGGAAAATCGAGTTGTTAACACTTTGGTATGGATTACTTTGAATTCATCACACCCAAGATTATTGTGAATAGAATATTTCTTTTAGCATTGTTCATTTGGTCAATAAATTTGGAAAACTCAGCAGTGGCCACAGGATTGGAAAAGGTCAATTTTCACTCCAATCCCCAAAAAGGGCAATACCAAAGAATGTTCAAACTATCACACAACTGCACTCATTTCACATGCTAGCAAGGTAATGCTCAAAATCCTTCAAGTTAGGTTTCAACAATAGGTGAACTGAGAACTCCCAGATGTACAAGCTGGATTTAGAAATGGCAGAGGAACAGGAGATCAAACTGCCAACATCCACTGGATCAGAGAAGAAGCAAGAGATTCCAGAAAAACATCTATTTCTGCTTCACTGACTATGCTAAAGCCTTTAACTCTGTCAATCACAACAAACTATGGAAAATTCTTAAAGGGATGGGAATACCAGACCACCTTACCTGCCTCCTGAGAAACCTGTATGCAGGTCAAGAAGCAACAGTTAGAACCTGGATATAGAACAACAGATTGGTTCCAAATTGGGAAAGGATTTTACGTCAAGGCTATATACTGCCACCCTGCTTATTTAACTTGTATGCAGAGTATATCATATAAAATGCTGGGCTTGATGAAGCACAAGCTGGAATCAAGAATGCCAGGATAAATATAACTAAGATCATGGCATCCACTCCCATAACTTCATGGCAAATAGATGGGGAAACAATAGAAACAATGACAGACTTTATTTTCTCGGGCTCCAAAATCACTGTAGATGGTCACTGCAGCCATGAAATAAAAAGACACTTGCTCCTCCAAAGAAAAGCTATGACAATCCTAGACAGCATATTAAAAAGCAGAGGCATCACTTTGCTGACAAAGGTCCATAGTTAAAGCTATGGTTTCCCAGTGGTCATACACGGGTGTGAGAGCTGGACTATGAAGATGCTGAGCACCAAAGAATTGATGCTTTTGAACTTTGGATTTGGAGAAGACTCTTGAAAGTCCCTCAGACTGAAAGGAGATCCAACCAGTCCATCATAAAGGAAATCAGTCCTGACTGTTCATTGGAAGGACTGATGCTGAAGCTGAAGCTTCAATACTTTGGCACCTGATGCAAAAAGCCAATTCACTGGAAAAGACCCTGATGCTGGGAAAGATTGAGGGCAGGAGAAGAAGGAGGCAACAGAGGATGAGATGGTCGGATGGCATCAATGAATCAATGGACATGAGTTTGAGCAAACTGGGAGATAGTGAAGGACAGGGAAGCTTGGCACGCTGCAGTCCATGGTGTCTGAGAGTTGGACACAACTTAGCCACTAAACAAACAACATCACTCTCAGACATTTGAAAATGCTTTTCACAGTCTTACTTATCTATCCTGCCTGGCTGTGAAGACAATCTAGTATTCTAAGTTTAGTTACTTCAGCTCTTCTGAAATTCCTTCTTATCTATGACCTTTAGCTCCAGTCTCTTTCTGATTCAGGAGCTAGTACTGATTTGTTCCTTATCAGCAAGAAGAAAGACCCAGTCATTTCAAAGTATTTGTCTAAAGCAGTATTTCTTAAACTCAGGTATATGAATCCTTAAGACAAGTTCTTTGGGTCTGAAAGTCCTCATCAAGAGTTTTTAGATTGTCTTTTCATTTTAACCTGATAACCTGGATGAGATTATCTAGATAATTCAAAGTATTACCTTACAACCAAGTACAGCCTTGGGACTTCAGTGCTCATGTATGCGTTTAAGCTTATGATTGTACTGGTACCAAGCAGTACTTCTTTAATTGTCAAGAGGTTAACAGAAAAGAACAAAGGTTGACTTAATACATAAATGACATGTTCCTGTCAGTGAAGGCTGAATGACAATTTGGTACACTGTGTGCATGAAGGGTCTGTGGTAAATCCACACATAACTGGGTTCTCTACAGCCAGCGGGAGAGGAGGCACACCATACTCCACAGTACCATATTCATGGGGTAAGCAATGAGTGAGTGTTAGCAAAAATATGCCACCTGGCACATTAAAGTTGTTAATTTGAACATTACTGGTTTTAGAGCTGTATTTGCATTTTCTTTATAGATCTGTTTTAGTTTTATGGTTGTATAGAAGTTAATAAGGATTAAAGAGTTTCTTCTAAAAGAGCTTCATATAACATTATTTTAGGGTGAGCAGTATGATCTAATTGATTCATTTTGTATACACTGTGTTCTCTGTTAATACAAGTCTTGTGCTTTAAGAAGTACAAACTGTTTTGGTTAGCTCCTCTGTCCATGGGATTCTCCAGGCCAGAATACTGGAGTGGGTAGCCTTTCCCTTCTCCAGGGGATCTTTCCAACCCAGGGATCGAATCCAGGTCTCCCGCATTGCAGGTGGATTCTTTACCGTCCGAGCCACCAGGGAAGTCCAGTAAAATTAGTGAAATCAGCACAAACAGTCGTATCACTAGGTACACGCAATTAAGAGGATCAAACTGACTTGGGTTAGCTTCATAGGAAGAACATAAGCTGAAGACTCGTTTGAGGATGGCACGAGTCTTATTACATGGAAAAAAACCAGAGAAAGGATCTCTCTCTCTCTCTCACACACACACTCCAAAATTCTGTCATGGATATTGGCTTGAAAATGCAAAGCATAAATGGATTTTATACCTTCTTGATCATGTAGTAGTTCAGAAAACAAAGGAAGTGACATGAATCAAACATTCACTTTCTGTCAAATGCCACCTAAGCAGGTTGTGTACAGAATAGACCAAAAATTTTAAAAATGTGTTACAATTTGTTAAAGATAGTTTTTCTTTGTTTTTACTTTGTGCTTTGGTGTAAAGAGAGTTACTGATATGAAGTGTGTGTGTGTGTGTGTGTGTGTGTGTGTGTGTTAGCTACCTTGTGTTTTCCTTTAAAAAATAATTTTCTTTTACATTAAAACAGCTGTAAGGCCACCCAGCGACCTGATGCCCAGGCTCCTTTACCATTCTGCAGTGAGGGAGTTGAAAGGCCAAACCCAGCAGGGATGCAGCAGCCCCTTCAACTTTAAGCCTTGTACCCTCAATCATTCGCTTGTTTTCTTATATTTTACTTACAACTTTTTCAAAATGTCTGTGAAACAAGGCAGGGCACAAGGAATCAACATTATTCATTCTCAAGAGAAAACCACTACTCACCCATCGGCCAGTTGTCATACACGTGCTTTGCGATGTCAGAAGCAGAATCATTAGGAGAAAATAGGAACTCTTTCGTTTTCCCGCTCACCAAGATGAGGCGCAAGTTTATCTGAAAGAAGACAATGATTCTTTTAAAGTCTTAACATTTTTAAAGTAAAATAACAACTTTTCATTTCAATCACATTCTCAATTAGTAATAATGCCATTTTCTGTTTTTTATTTACTTAAATTCTGAAAAGATTCTTTTTAAAGGTCTAGAATTTGAGACATGATTTTCATTATTTAATGCGTGTGTATGTGTGTGTGTGTGTGAGGATATATTTACCATATAAATGAACAAAGGGAAACCAAAATTCATTATGCTTTTATAATGTTCATTGTAATTGTTCAGCAATTTTCCACTGAACAGCTAATACAAGTTGTTACCCTGCAGATCACATCACTAAATAGGAAAAAAAATTCAGTTGCTAATATGCTTCTTAGAAAAAAGGAAGAGAAAAAGTAAACTATATACAACTTTTTATCCTATAAAAATCATTCAAACCTAAACAAATTAACCAGAAACTGTAATTTTGAAGAACTTCATTAGAGTTAATTGGAAGAGTCAGTAACAGTAGTTCCTTTAATCCCAATGACATGATCATTCACTTTCGTGGAGCTCTGTGTGACAAAGAACACAGATTCACCCTCAGTGGAACACCTAAGATGGACAGTAGAATTAACATTTTTGAGAGCCACTGGATTTACATTTCCAAGTCAATACAGATTTGCTTATACCATTCTTAATACAGTTTCCAAAATGTTCACTTTAAAATTTTTCTTTGTCCATAATTAACCATTTTTTTCAACCACAATATTCATTCATCTCCCTTATATATAGGTGAGGTTTTCTATACCTATAAGGCCTGTTACATGAGAGGAAATAATATCTTCCTAAAAAAGAAGGGTACAGCCAGAGCCCAGTTTCTCTACACACAGAGCACAGAGACTGCCAATGCACCAGGTCACCCAAGCTCTCCTCCTCAGTTACTAACATCTTTTTATTATTATTAAAAAAAAAAAAACACAGTAAGTCTGTAAGATGACAAAGTCTACAACGAATAAACTGGAATCTACTGCAGCACCACCAAGATACTAGGTCACTCATTTACTATCTGCCACCACCATGGCCACTGCTATTCCCAGGACCTCAAAATCGCCACTTTGAAAATGTACTCATAATTATAAAATATCTCCTCAAGCAAAATGCTATATACACCTAACTCTGCATTCAACGGGATGTAACTGGATTTCACAGCAGATGGAGTAGAATCAGGTTCCATATTAGAAACTGTATTCTAACTGCTATGTACCCTATTATCTCAATTTGTAAAGTATTTCAAAAGATAAAAGAAAAATAAGTCTATATTTCAGGTGAAAAGCCCTTTCGATATGACCTGTGCGAATTTTTTGCTGCCTTTCCTAAATAAAATGAAATTATACCAAAGAACTTAATACAGGAAGAGGTCTGATGAAACAACACTGTTGGAAAGAAGTAATTTGATCCAGGAACCTTAAGTTCCATTAGAATAAAATTCAAGGAAGAATTTACAATAATGATTCAGTTGTAAGAAAGCACCACCTTCTTTCTTTCCCACAACAAATAAGTAATGAGTGACTGCTAAAGCAAGGAGCCTACCGTCTACATAATACGGTGTGAGTTTCAGTTCTCACACATACATAACTATTCAACACTGTCTCTTTATGTGTGAATATGGGTAAATATCTATTTGCTCTGAACTTACAAGGAATCTTTTAATAGCTTCAAACTACTGCGGAAGGGCCCTTCAGCCATTAATGCCCAAGAAATTATGCCCTTCAAAATGGGTCAGCCACATGTCTGCTTCACTCAGAAAGAAATATAATTAAATCCAGGCTTCCTAAGAGGTATGCAAATGATAGGAACTTACTATTTCCTGGGATCAACTTTTAAGTTAAAAATTAATTTCTACTGAGCTTTTATTCAAGTTATAGTATTTTAAAATAACGAAGAAAATAGAAGAGGACTTAACCATTATTTTCCGCAAAGGTTACACTGACACATACTTTAAATTTTCCCTAATATCCCTCAGCAAGAAAATGGAAAAATAAATGATAGTGCATCCTCATCATGGAAGCTTCCTACAATCGTTAAATGACGTGAGACACAGACCTATATGACTTGATGTGGAAAGACATCCACAATGTATTAAACAAAAACTAATACACACACCTCCACCTCATAAATACATAATGCTAAGTGCATTCATGCTGCCAAGTTCTTGGCTTTTCCTATTTTAAACCTGATACAATCACTGTCACTAAAAAGCTCTTTCACATTTCAAAATCAACAGTCTGACAAATTTATGTCTGTCAAGATGATCAGAATGTTGAAAACTTTTGGCCTGTAGATGTGTCTGACACAGTTAATTTTTGTTTTAAACGTTTACAGGTGGACATGAACTTTTCAGTTTGACACATATACTCTCAATTTACTCACACTGGTCTGCTTTATACACTTATACCTGGATGGCCACAGAAATTAAGTTTATAATTCTTGGTACAGTTTGAAAGTGGCTTAGAGCTACAAATTGAGAAACAAAAGAGTAAATCTTGAAGCAATCATCCAAACATCTAGCCATATAGGTTGGTCAGTAGTTAATTGTTCTTATAGCACAGTTAGGATTTCCTCAGCGGGTAAAGAGGGCAATGCAGGAGACAAAGGAGATGTAGGTTTGATCCCTGGGTCAGGAAGATCCTCTGCAGAAGAAAATGACAACCCACTCCAGTGTTTTTGCCTGAAAACTCCCATGGACAGAGGAACCTGGTGGGCTACAGTCCATGGGGTCGCAAAGAGTTGAATACCACTGAACAACTAAGCAAGCAAAGTATAAGTAGAATCTATCATGCTCATTCAGATTAAATGTCAATTACAGCTCCTCTCAATAAACGTATAGCAGTCCCTACAAATGTGAGCTAGTTTCTTTAGAAAGATTAAGTATTAGTTATTTAAATACTTTTTAATGAAAGACCTTTTTTCTTCTTTGAAGCCAAGGTAAGTCAATTTATAAAATACCTTAAAAGAATCTCTGCTTGTGAGGTACTGGTATTCTCAACACATCAACAGTGGGTTACAAACAACACTCTTATTTACAGCTTAAAATGTGATATACTCATATACATACTCATCTAAAAAGAAAACTGTTCATCAGGACTCTGAATGACTTGGTAGGAGATGGAGTTCTTATCACAGAATAATATACCCAAGGGATGGCACTTAGACCATCCAAATGAATGATATATATTTTATAATTACTTTGGAGGCAAAACAAATCAAAACAAGACTATCAGTGAAGCAGAACTACCATGATCATTTCCTGTAAAGCCAATGGAAACAAAAGAAGCTCTTTCATGCATGTAATTTCAAGTTTGTCTGTTTAAGATTTTCGGTCAAATTGATTGTGATTCCTATTTGTTGGATAATATCAATTTGGAGAAATCTTATCTACAGCTTAATTCACTCAACAATTTATTTTGAGTAGGTCAGAATGGGAAAAAAATTAAGAGGAAAGAAAGAGGGGGAATGGAAGATGGGATTAACTGGAACAGCCTTTGGAAATAAAACAGGAGATTATGGAGATGGGCCATGCCCTCTGAAAGAAATATGACTGTTTTTCACAAAGATATCAATGCACTGATCAAAAGGGGAACTCTTGACTTCTCCGAGAGTCTCTGAGGAGCAGCGTGAGTTCCAGGGCACAGAGGGGAGGCCTCTGCCTGCGCCTTGGTGGGGCTCATTCCTGCCTGTTTTTGCTAAAGGACAGGTAAGTGGCCAGTGGGAAAGAGGTTAGACTTTCTTTGCAAATCACTTTTTTAAAGTTCTCAATTCATCTCAAGGGGATTATATAGAGTTAAAAAAAATAAGTCAATTCAAAAGATGACATGGTATATATGATTCCATTTATACAATATTTTTGAAATTACTAAGTAAGAGATGGAGAGAAGTGGTGGCCGGGTTCTAGGAAGAGGGGAAGAGAGAGCACGGCTGTGTCTATAAAGGGACGTATAGGGATCCTCGGGGTGGAACTGAAATGCGTGCTGCTGGGTAAGTGGCCTGTAACTGCACAGAACTACATCGGCACAGACACTAATGAGGGCATGTGAACTGGAGAGCTCCGAATAAAGACTGTGGGTTTCATCAGTGTCCACTCCCTGAGGCTACCGAACTACTTATAAGATGCTAGCTATCATTAGGGAAAACTAGGTGAAGGCTGTATGGGATTTCCCTGTATTATTTCTTACTATCCCATGTAAATCCATAATTACCTCAAAAAGATTATTTTAAAAAGAGCTTGACTTCCTAAAAATGTATATGGTTGTATATGTTTGTCTTTACTTATCTTTCTTATTTTTATCTGAAGGTGAACAGTGCTTTTTAAAAAATAATTCTGTATCAAAATAGCTACTTCATCTAGAGTAAAAATACAAACTACCAGTGACTTAAGATATGAGGCTGAAAAGAGATAAGCGTATTTTTTTTTCTAGACCTATGGACTTAAATGGCATGTTTTGAATTTCTGTTAACTGTATGTTAAAGAAAAATGGAACGAAGGAGGAATATGTTCATGTTTCTACACAGGACTGATTAAAAACAAATTATTCAAATAACTGCGGTGCTTAGATATGATAATTACATAAACTTTCTTTTAGTTGTTCATTTATTCAGACATTTTCTGAAACTGATACAGTGCTTGGTGCCTGATTACAAAATATTTAACATGAAACTTGTGGAGATTTCATACCCTGGAAGCTAGGAGACATACAAACAACTGATTGTGGAGGAGGGGGTGGCTACAAAGTGCTCAACAAGTATTTGCTAAATGAATATAAAAGAGAAAAGAAAGCAGAACCTGTGAGCTGGAGATTCCAGGGCAGGGTGTGTAATGTACAGTGGCCAGAAGTAAAATCGCGACTACCCACACACCTAGTTGGTACTCAGTCTAGTGGACTCTGATGCTACCACCCACCTCTCAGAGTCCTGGGAATGAAAGGAGAGATGTTAGCAAGCGGGAGGCTGAGAGCTGAACCTAGGGCACCACCAGCAATACCCGCTGGGTGCCGCCCTGCTCAAGTGGCCCGTGGCCCAGGCAAACTCCTCAGCAAGGTCTCCATGATTATCCTCTGTCACCCCAACCCCTCTTGCCCCACCATGCCCCAGTCGCATGGACCTTCTTTCAGGGCCTCAAGCTGCCAAGCTCTCTGCCTCAAGGCCTGTATCCAGGTTGTTCCTCCTGGCTGAAATGCTCACTGCCCCACTCCAATCCACACACACTCTGGGCTCACATGCTTGAGGGGGATGGCATAAAAAAATTATCCTGCACCTAGTCACCCTGGATGAAGTGATAAAACTACATTTTCAACAAAGAGCAGGGAAGAATTTCAAAATATAACTGAAGAAGCCAAGAAAGCATTCCTACTTTTTTATTGGAATGAAGGAGTGCTCCTATTTGTGAAGAAGTTGTAAGGGATTCATGAAAACAGATTCTACCTTCTAAGAAAATACACCTGGATTTTTGTCTCTGAATTTACTTGTATTATGTACTCATAAACTAAGGTACACTGAGATTTGCTAAATGGGTTAAACCTATGGGATCTTTACCTTCTTTTTAACACTTAAAATGATGAAAATGATGTAGATTCCAATGTACATGAACTATTAAATCTGTAGCAGTAAAAACTCAATAAGAAAGAAAGTAAAGTCGCTCAGTCGTGCCCAACTCTTTGCGACCCCATGGATAGTAGCCTGCACCAAGCTCCTCCGTCCATGGGATTTTCAAGGCAAGAGTACTGGAGTGGGTTGCCATTTCCTTCTCCAGGGAATGTTCCCAACCCATGGATCAAACCCAGGTCTCTCACATTGTAGACAGACGCTTTACTGTCTGAGCCACCAACATCTACTCTGAAAAATAGGTAAAGGAGAGGTCCAAGAGTCCTCTAGCTTAAGTTCCCAAGTAAAATTATCAGGGAACACAAGCCCTGCAACAGACCACAGTGATAAAAGAAAAACAGTTGCCCTGAACAGGGAAAAAAAGAACAAGGCATTTTAAAAACCATCCTATTCTTTACAATATGTTTGTCAGTCAATTGATTATTCAAAAGTGATAGCCAGCTCTCCTGTCCAAGAAGAACTCATTCTGGGCAGCCGTGAAGACAACGATTGTCCCCGGCCGCCTGGATCCGCAAGCTTATTCAGCTCGCAGACGGCTCGCGTCGACCTGTGACTAGGGATCCCATCACTCAGTGGTGCCCCAGAGAGCCATGACCTCATGTGCTCCTGACAGTGAGGTTCTCATTTATAACTGGACGTCTCTGGAACACTCGTGAATTCTTACTTGAATATAATTGCTTTATTACTTATTATTTATTAAATTTTAAAGTCACAATAAATGGTTTTACTTAGGATTCGTGTGGCAAATTACTTTGCTGCAAAACTCCACAAAATGAGCAGAAAATGGAAAAGGCAAACATGATAAATGCGTCTACATCAGTACATAATGTTCAGTACAACTGCCAGTAAAACAGCACAGAAGTCTGCATCTATGCAGGACATGCCACCTGAGCTAAGAATGTCTATCGTTTTTTAACATAATCACGGAGTGCTCCTCATTAGGCGTGAATGCATCAAGGCTACTCATTTAGAAAAACACAAGACCTGTGTGTTACTGAAGTTGTTACTGAATATAAATCCAGCATCATCAAAACATTTAGCATTACAATACAGAAAGCAAATGCAATAGCAGCAGATGGCTTCAATTAGATTGTAAACTCAACGGCAGAAATCACAAAGCCTTGGATTGCAGGAGACCCTGGTTCAATTCCTGGGTCAGAAGATCCTCTGGAGAAGGGACAGGCTACCCACTCCAGTGTTCTTGGGCTTCCCTTGTGGCTCAGCTGGTAAAGAATCCGCCTGCAATGCAGGAGACCTGGGTTCGATTCCTGGGTTGGGAAGACCCCTGGAGAAGGGAAAGGCTACCCACTTCAATATTCTGGCCTGGAGAATTCCATGGACCGTATAGTCCATGAGGTTGCAAAGAGCTGGATACAACTGAGCGACTTTCACTTTTCTTTCTTTGGATTCCTTCTATGTCTTTACTTCCTTCTACTTCCTCCCACCATCAGCCAGTTTGTTTGTTTTTTGTTGTGTGTTTTTTTTACAGATTAGGTATCTGTGGCAGCATTACGTATTACACATCCTAATGAAGGCATGCTACAAGTACTGAACCAAATAATCATGCTCCCTAAAGTGCGTCAATAAAATCATCAGGGGGCCATTAGAGAGGAAGAGAAAGAGACCATGATCAGGACGTTGTCTCTAAGAAGCCATAGCAACACTGAAGAGGTAACCTGACAGTCCAAGTGCTTACTAACAATCCTTATTTCAAAGTTTCAAAGCCCTCTGAATGTCTACAATCGCTCTACACACTTTTCAGTCTTTAAACTGCTATTATTTTGGTAATTTAAATCGGAATAAGGTAACCTGAGCATATACAATTAGAAAATATGTGGAAAACAACAACTTCTAAGCAGTCTTGCTATGCTGCAGCACAGCTATTGTACAACACACCTGTGTATACGAATTACTTCTCAGATGAGAATTTAGCAAAGAATTCACAACTCTGTAAGACTCAAACTACTCATCAAACTACCATTCTGGTCATTTTTGTCGTGCTTGATGTTACTGATGGTGGTGACAACAAAAAGATTTACTGACTACTTAGCATGTGTCAGAAACTGTGCTAACTACTATTGTATAAAGCAGATAGTATCTTTATTTTCCAGATGAGCACACTGAGGCTTAACTGAGGTTAAGCATCTGGCCAGAGTTAAGATTACTGCACAGCCGGAGGCTGGTTATCAGCCTGACCGCTCACCGCTCATCCCGGACACCGTGCCAGCACGTCACTGTTCTGGGAGCTAGGTTTGTTACTTGTAACACAACTACTACCGACATGTTTCATACTGCAGAGTTCACAAAATTATATAAAGTCTCTGGATACTCACACCACCCTCATTTTCTCACCTACCCAAGGTCACGTGCCTGGTGGCTAGACAAGGGCTTACATCCAGAGAATACCCTAACTACTCAGAATCTACTTTAAAGCTCAAATGAGACAGTATGTGAAAGTATTCTGTAAACTCTGAAACTTTCTGCAAAAATATAAAATAGCATATTATTATCCATGTTCCCTGATTAGGGAGGAAATGATTGTATTCAATGATCTCTAGAGTTCCATTTAGATGTAAAACTGCAAGTTAGAGGAGTTTTTAAGTTTTCCTTTGCCATTAGAAGCTAATTTTAAAAAACAGATTCCCACCAGAGGACTATTAACATTTTTTACACAGTATGATGACGCTCTACAAAATTTTTCTTTTTCTCAAAATAATGTTAAGAATCTCTCCATGATATTAACCACGCATTCAGCCGAAAAAGAAAAAAAAAAAATAGTACCTACTATGCACAAACTGGGTATGAAAAGAAGCAAACGGACAAAAGATCACCTGAGAGAAAGTGCCATGAAACAACCAAGACTCTGGAACAGGGAGCTTCAGGGGGGCTTCACTGAAGGCCTAGCTGAGGACCTAAAACAGGAGCTGGAGATGCCAAGAGTGGGCAGCATGACACTCCAGGCAGTGGCCCAGCGCGTATGAGGACTTCAAGGAACAAGGAAGAACCTGACAAGTGCAGGGAACTGCACTAGCGACCGAGGAAGGGTGGCACAGATGAGGCTGAGGAGCTCGCAGGGGCTGGATCCGCTCACACAGCCTGGGAGGCGTCTGAGTGTTCACCGCGAACTGTGAGACATTTAAAAGTTTTAAACAGCGAGGCTCACGATTCAAATTCCACTGAAGAGCCCTTTGACTGCTGTACGGAAAAAGCGGCTGATGAGATAAGATGAGAGCCCAGACTGAACACCAAAGAAAAGTTAACACTTTCAAAGCAAATCAAGAGCTGGTAAAGGAAACTGAGAGGGGGGAGCTAAGAAGACAAACGAAAAAGCTGTGCATGTGGGGCCACGCAAGCCAGGAGAACAAAGTGTAAAGGGAAGACCAGGTGCGCTCCTATTTTAAGTTCTGCTGAGAGGCCAAGTACAATGAAGACAGAAAAGCATTTTCTGGATTTATATCCTAGAGATCACTAATGACCTAGAACAGTTCCGGGGCATGCAGCCCATTCTGTGCACAACCTTTGTAAATATTTAATGACTACTTAATTTCCCACTAAGTGAAAATACAGCCATTTTTTCCTATAAAAGAGTTTCCTACATAGGAATTATTTTTTAATTCAATTAAAGAACATGATTTACCTTATTTGAACTAACATTGCTTATAATACAAACTAGGAGGGAGAACTCTCAACACAGGAAAGGAGCTGCAGAAAGGACACACAGGGACACAGGGCCCCTCTGTCTCAAAGGCTGGTTCCTGCGCTGGTGCTGCGTGTGCCCTCACCACTAAGACTGATGAGTTGCCAGCCTCCACAATCAGGGCCTGTCGGGCCACTCAAAACGCCAGCACCATGCATGCCTGGGCCCTTGACAACTCCAGTCAGTGGGACAGAGGTTACAGTACCTGGGAAGGAAGGCCCTTCTCAAATAAATCACTGCTCAGGAAAAGCCTTTTGCCTTTCCATCTTTTCACCACCTGGAACATAAGGTGATGTCCGGAGTTACCTTTAGACCACCAGACAGAAATCCACAGGCTACAGAGAGAAGAGCAGAGAGACAGGAGGAGCCTGGTCCCTTGAGAGCAGCCTCAGGCCACTGCACTAACCCTACATGGTCACCATCCAGATTTCTTGCTGCAGGAAGCATGTAAACCCCTCACTTTTTTTTATGCCACTAAGTACAATTCTGCAGTGACGTAACAGTTAAACACAATGCTAAGAGATTCATACAATGTTCATTTCTTTCCTTCCTCACAAAGAGTGTAAGAAGCAACCTTTAACACAAGAGGACATCAGAACTATAGCAAACTTCATTGCACTAGGAGTGGCCACGTATCTAGTTCCGACCAATGAGGTACACGGAAGACTGTCACAGGTGGCCCAATGGTAAAGAATCCACCCACCAATGCAGCCAATTCAAGTTTAAGCCCTAGGTTGGGAAGATTCCCTGGAGATGGAAATGTCAACCCACTCCAGTACTCTTGCCTGGGAAACCCCATGGTCAGAGAAGCCTGGTGGGCTACAGCCCATGGAGTTGCAAAGAGTCAGACATGACTGAGTGACTAATTCTTTCTTGCTTTAGAAAAATTATGAATTAAAACACCCAAAACCTGGGAAATGTTTTGCCTAATTCTTTATACAAAATTGACCCTGCTTTTTGAAAACTGACCCTTACGAAACTGTATTTGTTTCAATATGGAAATGGTATAAAAATTAGTCTATCCTTCCATTAATTAATGTTGAGCAAATAAATATTTGTAAAATACTACTATTAGTTCCCAAGCTACATGAACTGACCCAACCCAGGGCAAAACTAAACAGCAACTGAAATGTCAATCCAGGGTAACCCAGCACTACAGCAGAAACCCTGTGCCATCCGTCACACAGAGCCAACAAGCACCAACATAGACTTACAGGCCCGAGCACAGCAGCCTAGAAGGAGGCTCTATCCTACACTGAGAGGTCAGGGGAGTTCATATGGTGGAGAGTGGATAGGGGAAGCACGTCTTAAATACACCTGCTTCAAACTTCGGAGATCCTCTCATTTGGACACTACAGAGCCATAAATGCACATACTTTGAGAAATCATCATGAATTGCCAATCTGCCATGGATCAAAGGAATCAAGGATATTAACGTTAAAATTACTTTACCAAGTTAGAAATTTCCTGAATAAATTTGGGAGGCCCAGAAACCAAGGAATATATTTAACCCACTGCAATAAAAACATCTTCATTTTATTCTCAGTTTTCTGAATACTATTTAATCCCCAAATATGTACTACCTTCTCAACTCAGAACACCAAAACAAAAATTCAGACGACATTACTGGCATTTTGTGGAAAATCTCAGGAAGTTGTGCTTCCTGAATTGCACAGAGATCTAAGTTTACTAGGTGAGTTCCATACCAGGGCAAACAACTGGCTTTATCATTCACAAGCTGATTAAATAATTCTAATCCACAGAGAGAAGCACTCAGCGGAAGATGTCTGAAAAACTCGCTTAAGGCAATAGGGGAAATCCATATAGTCCTTCTTAACTTTATTTTCTGGGACCAACTCGTGAACAGTTGCGTGATCCATATATGTCTAAGGGAGATAAGCTTATCGTCTTTGAATATACATCAAGTAACCAGTCTCTGCAGGGCGCCATTATAAATATCCTTTATCAAACAACGATGCCTTTAGGATCTATTAGGTAGATGCTCAGCGACATTTCCCCCCAAACTTTCAGGATGCTTGCTAGGAATTCTGCCACTTTTTAGGATTTTTTTTAAGCCAGCAGACTCTCTGAATTAGAAGACATAATCTAGAGTTCCCTGGTGGCCTAGTGGTTAGAATTCTAGGCTTTCACTGTCATGGCTGTGGGTTCAATCGCTGGTTGGGGAACTGAGATCCCACAAGCCACGTGATGCAGCCAAAAGAATTTAAAAAATAAAGAAAAAAATCGATTAAGTAAAACACTAGGAATGAAAGCATTTTGTTAACTTTATGAAAAGCACTCCATAAGTATACTGCAATTTTATCAGTATTATTTATGTCAATGTTAGTTATTATGTTACTATGTATAGAGTTCCTTCTTTCCCTCAGTTAAAGCACTGAAGGTATTGAAGAAACTAATTATGAAATACAATCACGGAATTTAGGGAATTTACTTTTAGAACCAACCAACAGTAAAGAGATTTTATCACGGAAGTTGCTTGTGGTGGCTATCCAGAGAGCTTCTCTCTTGCTATAGGCTGAGATAATCAGTTTTAAACTGTGTCTAAAATAAGAGCAACTATGCTATCAAAGCTGACCTCTGGAAATCTTATAACCAAACTCAATTTGGTTATAAAATTTGCTGTTTGGAGGCCTTCATTGTATTTTCTTGGTCTTAGCTAAACTCTACACAGCAGAGATAGAGACAGCGGTCTATTGCTGTATAGACCGCTATACAGACAGGTAAATTAGGGGTTATCTATCCCATGCTGTGTTATATCCTGATTCGAGATACAGAACACAAACTGTATTAGGGGCATGTAATCCTCAAGAGCAAGGCAATACCATGGCAATGCTGCTATGTTATGTCCTCTTTATCCCTGAACATTTTGTTCTGCTGCTGCTGCTAAGTCACGTCAGTCTTGTCCGACTCTGTGCGACCCCATAGACGGCAGCCCACCAGGCTCTGCCGTCCCTGGGATTCTCCAGGCAAGAACACTGGAGTGGGTTGCCATTTCCTTCTCCATTGCGTGAAAGTGAAAAGTGAAAGTGAAGTCGCTCCGTCGCGACCGACTCGTGGCGACCTCATGGACTGTAGCCCACCAGGCTCCTCCATCCATGGGATTTTCTAGGCAAGAGTACTGGAGTGGCTTGCCATTGCCTTCTCCACATTTTGTTCTGAGGACTGTTCAATTCCTAGCTACAGTGCAAAATGCTAAACCACTTCAATTTTTAAAATCAGACGTAGAAGGTGGATATACAAATTTGTCTGTTTTATTCTTTCTAGAATAAAAGAACAAAAGCATTTTCTAGTTTAGAGTTTGAATGTCAATGTGGGGAAAGGCTACTACTAAACAGCTCAGTATACTATAATGTTAAGAATAAAAGTATAAATTACAATAAATAAATTTCAGTTCCTCTGTTTTATTCTATCTCCTGTTTGACAGATTTGTAGAGGCAGCAGAAACTCTGAATTTTTAAAAACCTGATTTAAGTAATTCAGGCTTGCTTTTGCGATTTACGTTTCAGTCCCCTACCCACCCTTGGGGGTGGGGGTATGTGTTGAGAAGGACAGTTTCAGTAATGGTAATAAGAGACTGGGTCTCTCAGGGGAGGAACAGGGAAAGGGCCATAAACGAAATTGTTTAAATGTATTAGAAAGGACAGGGTTTCCAGAGGCTTTTGATATTTTAATGTAAACCTATGATCCAACTCTACAAGCAGAAAGCAATCATAGGAGAAAAAACATCTCCAAACCAACAGAAGATCATCAGGTTTGTTAAAAGGGATATTCAAGTGCAAATCCACAGGTACGGATAAACTTGCACACGGGGCCAATCCCTACTCAGATCTAGAACTAGGTGAGGGTTTTGAGACAAGAGCAGGTAGCTGGGTGAATGGCAACCAAATGCCTTCTCTGTAAGCCAGGGATGCCAGTGAAACTTGGATTCAGAGTTTTAAAACTTCTGCTTTTATTCAGTTCAAGGATTATAGAAAAATAACTTCTAGTGTGAACTGTTTGCAAATGTTTATTTTTAGCTCTCCATTCACCCTTAACTGCATAAAGGATCGAAAAACAAAAGGCGGCAACAGCAGCAAAACAAAACTAAAAAATAAGAAAACAGCCATACTTTACCTCCAGCTCAGATACCCTCACAAACTTCCTAATTCATAATGAAGTCTAAATTTAGACAAAGGAAAAAAGATTCTACCCTATACATCCTCTTCAGTCAGGAAGAGAAAGTTAATAGTATCTGAGAACCACAGGAATTCAGAGACACTTAACATCAATTATTTAAATAACTACTAACCTATCACAGAGCAAAGGAAAAAAGAGAACCAACCGCTTAGTTCACTGACCAGAGGTACAGCACAATCTTCTTCCCTTTCCTTGCAATAAAAAAGGAAGATCGCAACCTAATGATTTCCCACATTAACACCAATCAATCAACTGAAATATATTTCTCTGTCCAAGAACTATTTTTACATCTTTAGGCAATTTTCTTAGATTTCAAAGATTGTTATTTATTGAAAACATTCTTAAGTCACATAATCTGTATAAGTGCAATTATGCTCAAAATCTGTGGTCAATGTTTAAGTTTGTATATTCTGACAGCAAAGTCAGAACATTTTCTACTTCTTCTGAGAGGTAAGAGAAAAGCTGAGAATGCTAAGAATATTGCCACAGCAGGATTAGAAAGAAGGTTACTATACTATGACTTCTTCAGGTCTCAACGTTCATAAGACAAAAAAAAAAAACACTTTAATGTTAAACAGCCTTTGAAACGTTAAATTTTTCAGCACCTTCAGTTCAAAACTAAAAGTGGCATAAATACTTGTCTTTATATGCTCTGCATCTGTAAGGCTGATAATGTTAGGTAATTATCACTAATTTTGAAGCTGTAATGATTATTGTGGTTTAAAATATCATTCTCATGTATATTTCATTCACACATACCAAATGTCATACGTAATATGATGTTTCAAAATCATTCAGGAAGAGCAAGTAAACACGACTGACCATGAGTTAATAATTGTTGAAACTGCAATGTGGATACACGGGGATTTATTATACTTATCTTTCCACTTTTGTCTGCAATTTTTCATAAAACTTAAAATAAGTATTTACAAAATCCTACCTAAGGGACTCTTAATGTTGTAATCTAAAGAAGTTGAGTCAAACTGTAAAGCTGGTCATTTAACTTTGGGACAGAAAATGAGAAACTATCATAGCATAAGACGGAAGAGAAAGGCCAAGTAAAGTGTTTTGTTGCATCTATATCAGAAATCTTGGAATAACAGTTATAGACTTAACAAGAAATGCAGCCACCAGGGAATAAAATATTCCACCAAATCCGTGAACTAAGAAGGATGTTATAACAGTACTTTTACAAATCTGGAAGAAGTTAACCTACCTATTCAGATAGTTAGAATACTTAATAAAGCAGCTATATACTTTTTCCAATCCATCCCAGATAATCAGTTTATTTATAATAATGAATTAATTAAACTACTAGGGCATTGCAAATTATATCAATTTCTTTCTTCTGAGCAGTTTTTCAAAGTAAAACAAAATGCACTCTTCTTTCCATCAGAAAGATAACTGTAGTGTTTTAAAGTGAAAGTCGTTTAGTCATGTCCAACTCTCTGGGACCCCATGGACTGTAGCCTGCCAGGCTCCTCTGTCCACGGAATTCTCCAGGTCAGAAGACTGGAGTGGGTAGCTGTTCCCTTCTCCAGGGGATCTTCCCAACCCAGGGATCAAACCCAGATCTCCCGAGTTGCAGGCAGATTCTTTACTGTCTGAGCTACCAGGCCAGCCCAAGAACACTGGAGTGAGTAGCCTATCTCTTCTGCAGTGGATCTTCCCGATCCAGAAATTGAACCGGGGTCTCCTGCCTTGCAGGTGGATTCTTTACCAGCTGAGCTATCAGGGAAGCCCTTTCACTAAAAAGACACCATTAAAAAAAGAGAGAGAGAGGAAAGTTAGAAAAAAATCTGATTAGCAATTTGGAGAGAAACAATCTAGAAAGAATCCAAGGACCACCCTCTCACAAACAATTAATGAACAACACTCACTAATGTTAAAGGTTGACTAAAAGAACGGAGATCTCCATCACAGGGAATAAATCAAGGGTAATAATCCCTTTTCCCCTCCCGTTTTTCTACAGACAACTGTGAGGATAAAATGTCAACCACTTAGAAATGTGGAAGATTCTACAAAGCTTAACAGAATGATTTATGTTGTTTGCATACGTCGAACAATGCCGCCTAACTTACGGTACCCCCAACACTCAGCATTTTCTTTTCTGGAAAGAAGCTTCTCTAATGAAGATAGTGAGTGGTATGTTAGTGACCCTGCAGAAAAGATGTACTGGAGATAGGCAGAACCTCACCGAGAGGTCCTCAGACTTTTTATAGTAAGAGAAAATGAATTCTAGGTTTAGACTACTCCCAGATTCCTTGCAGTCTTAAGAGTTTATTTTACATTCATGGTTCCTATATCTGAAATGGTATTAGAAATTTAAAAAGATTAAATTCAAGTTGTTTTTTCCTTGAGTTATCTTCCACTCTTCATTCTTTCAATCTAAAGAATCAGATACAGACACTGTCCAAATCAACATGCTAGGTTACAACCATGATATAAACAATAAACTCAACTGCATAATAAGGACATTAAAGATTACCCCTTTACCTGGCTTGCTATTATTTGTTAAATAAATGCTACCTTTTTTGTGTGTACACAAAATGAACTGGCTCATTTCTAATACACACAGTAGTACTGAAGAATACAGTCTACCTCCCCAGAATTCCCTGATAGCTCAGTAAAGAATCTGCCTGCAATGCAGGAGACCCTGGTTCGATTTCTGGGTCGGGAAGATCCGCTGGAGAAGGGACAGGCTACCAACTCCGGTATTCTTAGGCTTCCCTTGTGGTTTAGCTGGTAAAGAATCTGCCTGCAATGCGGGAGACCTGGGTTTAATCCCTGAGTTGGGAAGATCCTCTGGAGAAGGGAAAGGCTACCCACTCCAGTATTCTGACCTGGA
Organism: Bos indicus; assembly: GCF_029378745.1. NCBI lineage: Eukaryota > Metazoa > Chordata > Mammalia > Artiodactyla > Bovidae > Bos > Bos indicus. The sequence goes on along the minus strand of NC_091771.1, from coordinate 30,671,289 downwards.
GAATTCCATGGACTGTATAGTACATGGGGTTGCAGAGTTGGACACGACTGAGCGACTCTCACTTTTTCCAGAATTCCAGATGTTACAATCATAGCATAGGCTCTGAAAACAGAATACCTAGATCTGAATCCTGGTTCCATCAGTCACCAAGATATTGCTTTATTTCTCATGTTTCAGTCTCCTTATTTGTAAAATGGGGATAGTAATAACTCCTAGCTCACAGCATTGTAGGGGAATTCTACTGAATGAATGTGTGTGGAGCACGTGGGACAGGGCCCGCTTGGACACTGAATACTAGGATAAACAGTATTTACATAGAAAACAACAGAAACGACCCAAGAAGGCTAATCAACCTAGGCTCCAAAAGGACTGTGTTAATGAGACTGAAATCTAAGCAAAGTTCCAATACATCTGATGTTACTTTTGGTTTTTTTAAAAACCTATTATTTGTAGTATCTGATTTATTACACTCAGTTCATCAGAGAAAAATAAAATACCTCCGAGGTATAAAACTGCAACACAAATTAGGACTGAACTTGTGTTTATTATTTATAACTATACTATGCCATTTCACAGCAGTCATGGTTCTTGGGTAAACTAAACAAACTGCTTAGGAAGCTATTCTGCCAAAGCGGTAGGGCTAATTTTGCTGTTTAGTTGCTCAGTCATGTCTGACTCTTTGCGACCCCATTGACTATAGCCTGACTATAGCATGGACAGGTCCCTCTATCCATGGGATTTCCCAGGAGAGAATACTGGAGTGGGTTGCCAATTCCTTCTCCAAGGTCTAACTTTAAAACTCTTAAAGTAAGAGATGGTGTTATTATTGTTTTGCAGATATTAAATTTTACTTAGAACTGGGAGATTCAATCCTTTACAAAAGGATCATGCTAATTTCTTTGGTTGGATTTTCTACCATTTTCTATTGTGTATCTTTTATTCATTGAATATGCATTCCACAGATAGCAAAGTTCAGTATGCCGGTAAGCTTTTAGTTGCTCTGTATTTCTCTACTACAAGGCCATAATAAAAACTATGACTTTCTTCAAACTTACTTTCAGTTTATATTAGTATTGTGTACTGATTTTGTAAAGAAATACATGTTATGAATTTACTGTACATAAATCCCCAAAATAGAATCATTAACAGTGGCTCTCAAGGAATTTAAATGAAATTCAGAATGTTTCATAAATAGTTGCCAGGTGATTGCAACTGGTCCTCTACAGTCTTATTAAATTACTTAAATTAGAAGATCTAGAAATCTAATCTCATTTAGGACTGCTGAGAAATAGTGTTGATGTTCTTAATTTTGATATAATTAGTACCATCACTGGAATACATTACCTTGGTGGAATACATGTGGCAGACAAAATAGCTTATAAACTAGCAGAGCCCGAACTCAGTAAGTCAATAATCTTAGACAAATGTGAATTCTGAAGACCAAAAAAAAAAAAAAAGTATACATTTTGTAAAGTACAGTTATTTGTACTTGAAAATTTGTAAAGTACAGTTAGAGACTCATTTTTATTTATTTTTGACAGATGACTGGAGAGTAAATAAAATTTAAAGTATAAGGTTCTTTAAAAAAATCATAAACATATATACATACATATGTGTTATTATCTTTATGTATATATTTCCAAACCTAGAAACAGGATAAAGCAAAGTACTAGTTGGAGAAGGGAAAAGCTTAAAAAAACAACAACAACAACAGATGAGAGCTTTTTTAAGAGCAGAAAGATATTAAGCATTCCTACAAATCTCAAATATTATTCAATAAACTCAAATGCCTCCTCCTTTGATTCTACTGAAATAAAATATTCTGATTTAAGTGAATTTTTGTTTTGCTTTCACTTTAGGGGAATTACTGAACTAAAATTAGCAAAGTGTTTCTAGTCATTGGTGCTCCATATTAGACTCCACAGACTCCCCAAAGATGACGACTGCATTTTAAAAAGCAAAAAATACACTCTAGTGTTCCCAGCAGCACTATTCACAATAGCCAAGACACGGAAATGACCTGCAAGTCTATCACCAGAGGAATGGATAAAGACGATGTGGTGTATGTATATGTGTGCAGGGAATTCACAGTAGACTGTGATGGCCACTTGAGCTATTCCAGGAAGACTTCAGTATACAGCTAGTGGTGCTACTTGAGATTTCAGATATCACTTGCGAAAATAAAAATATAATAATAAGCTTACATCTGCACTCTGCAGTATAAACAACCTAAGGATGAGCCCATCTCCACTTCAGAATGAAGATATTTAGGGAGAATGTTTTCCCAGTTTTCTGTTTTCATTGGCAGTCTGTCCTAAATCCCACAGGAGTGAGGCAGGCAGGGCTCTGGGAAGTCTGAGAGCACTCTGCCTGCTTCCTTGGCCAGCTGGGAGTCTGACAGAACCACGGAGAGGCTAGATGTCTCAGTCTCTTAGTAAACCTGTCTTTCTCTGGGTGTAAAGAGTTAAACGCGAAACACCTCTTAGTTAAACGCGAAACACCTCTTAGTTAAACCCTGCATCAGAGCACCAACTCAGTGGCTGCTACTGAACCAACAACCCTCCCACCAGGTAACAGAGAGACTGACCTGGGCAGGATTAAAAAGGATCAACTTCAGAGCAGAAAGCAAGTATTATTAACGCTTGTCCAGATTATATATAGTAGCAAAGCAAAATATTTTGACACAGAAGGTTGAGAAAAGGTAGATATGGACACAGAAACTGAAAAACTGCAGAGACTTCAAAAAAAAGTGGACATGCTGAATTCTTCTATGTCTAGCACAATATGGAAGAAAACTCTATGAATTATAATGAAAACAATGTTTTGACTACAGTAAAATATCTGACAATGAGTTAAGATCCATGCAACCTTTACCAAATTACACAAGAAGGACTTTAATTGGTCCTTATCCAATCACCCCTGCAATCTCTGCTGTTGCCCACAGCTATTCTTGCCTGGGTTTCTCCTTGGATGGCTTTCCTGAGAGTCAAACTTTAAAAAACATTTTTTCACCATAACTCCGTTCCTTTTCTCATTTAAAAAATTATCCTACCTGTAACTAGAGGCACTATACTTTTGGGCTGCTCTCTCATCTCTTCGTGAATTCATGTAATGTCATATAGGTATTTTTTTCTTCAATTTAATGCCCACACTAATTTATATTTTTAGTCTTCTCTCTTCTTTTCTGAGGGCTATTCCACATTCTTACCTCTTATTCCACATTAGGAAAGGTCAAAGATGACTCCCAGGCCCCTCTACCATTTGCTCTTTCTAAAAGAATTCCATTAGCTTGATTACATGTCTTTCTATGTCATGTAGACCAAAATCCAAAAAGTTAAAAGAAAGTTGATGACAGTGTACACAATGACAGTAGCAAAAAGTGCCGACAGTGAGAGAACAAAAATTACAAAAAGTAAAACCAAAAGCTGAGCAGTTTGGGACCATCTGAAATACAAGCCAAAAAAAATTTACATAACCGCACTGTCCAATACAACCTGTAACTATTCATATTTAAATTCATTAAATAAAATTTAAAATTCCATTCTTTAGTCACACACCACTTTCCAAGTGCTCAACAGCCACGTGCAGCCAGTGGCTACTCTACTGGACAGCACAGATACAGAATATTACGAACACTGCAGAATGTTCTACTGGCCAAAGCGGCAGTGCTAGCTCAACATTCACCTGGTATTCTCTATACAACCGGCGCAGTGCTATTATAGGAACAGGGGTATAGAGAGATGAGGAAGATAAGGCTTCTCTCTGCCCTCATAGAGTACACAGTCTGTCTAATGGACAAAACAAAAATATTCACACGTGCTAGAGTAGAGGTAAAACCGTGGATGAGAGAAGGACTGATTGGGAGGCCCAGCCCTCGGAATTCCAGACTAATCAGCTAGGACTGCAATCCTTTCACTTTAGTTTCCTGTGGACTGGACCTTGTTTCCCGGCTGTTATGATGGTACAACAGGTAATGCTGAGACTCATCACTACCTAGCAATTCTGGGCTCACTGGAACCAGAGACGCTGAAACCTGAACAGGATGTGTGTTGGCTCTGTCCCTCTGAGGACACTTGCTGGTGCTTCACCTTGCTGGCAACCCTGGAAGGAAAAGGCCGTGCTGCCACTCTTTTTCCCCTTGGTCCTTCCTAGGGAAACAGCTGTGCCTCCACTGTCCCTTTGGTTTGGAACTCCTAGCATGTGCTATACTTAGAATGACGAAGCGCCTGACCAAGTAGTTAAGGCATTACCAAGGAATTAACACTGCCACGAAGCACAAGTCTTCAGTGCAAATAAAGTAAGAAGGAAGGGGGGAGTTGCCCCAAAGCAGAAAGGGCAGGCTAAGCAAGGATGAGAGAAGCAGGAACGGTGACTGAGGGTCTGTGGGCCAGCAGAGGGTTCATTATAGCCCCACACAGGGCACACCCAGCGGGCAACTGCAGCAGATGAAGCTAGATGGGAGCCCAGCTGCCAAGAGCCTTAATGCCACCACCTAAGGAGCGGGGCGTGGACTGGCCAACCATAATTAAGTAGAAGAGCTAAACAACGAGATCTCTGTAATGAGATCTGTGTTTTCAAAAAACAAACCTGGGGAAAGGGTGAAAGGCAGATAAATAGAAGCAGATAAAGGGGGATGATATCTGGATGAAAACATGGCTGGAGGCAGTGGAGATAAAGAACAGGAAATTCATTCAAAAGACACTGTGTGTGTGCTGACATCAGAGAAAATTCTATCTGGCACACCGGCAGGCGATAAATGCTTGCTGCACAAACTAGTGAGGAAGATACTGATCACGCAGATGACACAGAAGGGCAGGGAACAAAAACTATGAGAAACACAAAAATTTAAGGGAAGGACTGACAGTGAGAGACACTGAAAAGGAACAAAGAAATCAAACAAGGACATATTCCTTCTGCCTGGCATGTGATCCCCCAAGACACTGGATGGCCCGCAATTCCCTCAGATCCCTTCCCAATGGTCTCCCCGATCACCCTCTGTAAAACTGGGCAACACAGCAACTGTCCCTCAGCACTCTCCAAACCCTCTCCCTTATTCTTCCCTGGAGAAAAAAATGCCGCTACCTCACACACTATGTATTTTACTTTTCATTGTGTTTAATGTCTATCTCCCTACTACTTAAGTGCAAGCTTCACTCACTGCTGCACACCAGAGCCTAAAAACGTGCCTGGCATAAGCACATGCTCAACAAATACTTGCTGATGAACTGAATAACAGAAAGAAATAAACAGAGCAAGACTATTATCCATAGACAAATAAGTATGGAAGTAAACTGACAGCTAACATGAAGTTATATCGATTATATTGAGTGCTAAAGGTAAAAATCTATGTAATAGTCCTTTAAGTACAAAAGGCTCAAACACCATTTTCTTCAAATATATGTTTTTATATATATCAAATATATGCATTTAATAGTAACACAGGCTTTCTATTTAGTCACAAAATAATGAGAGAGATTTTACGGCTTGAAAAATCACTCATAATACTTGGTAGCCACACTGCAAATCTACCACTTCAAGTATTTAAATCTTATTAATACTTCTTCAACTTCCATTACAAATTTCTAATTTCCTTTCTGAAATCTTGGTTATTTTAAAATGTTAAGCAAATGCAAGAAGCTAAAGTTGAAATACCAGAATATAAGTATAATAACAGTCGTTACCTTTAAGATATAATGAAGATGATATTAAAATGGTGAAAAGTTAGAAATGCAAAAATATCCAAGAACACAAAATGGGCCCACCTAGCTGGCTGGCTTAAGGAAAGTGACAAAATATCATTAATTTTCATCTTCCTCATCAATAAAATGCAGCTAACACAAGCACCTACCTTGTAGGTAAACTTGTTCTGAGAGTTTCTTTTTTTTTTTTTGAGGATTAAATCTGTTTCAAGTCATTAGCTTAGCACAGTGCCTACAATATAATTACTTCTTAAGCCCATAAATACTTATGAAAAACCTACTATATAAAAGGCATCATACTTACTGGCCACAGTGGCCAATGAAAGAGATATACCTACCTAACAGAATTGTCGACAATTAAAACAAATCTAAAGACAAACTAATGAATTACCAAGTGTGACTAGTGCTACAGAGGGAGCCCGTGGGGTTCTGAGTCAGAAATCGAGGGATGAGGGAATTCAATTTTAGATGTGAGCAGGAAGAGTGCCTCTGAGGACAGGAAGCAAGACGGCACTGCCCACAGCTGTAGGGCACAGAGGACATTGAGGAGGATTTCAGGCCCAGTCCAGGTGTGGGAAAGAACCTGTGACCCGTCTGAGAGGACCCAGGATAACTGAAGCACAGGAAGTCAAAGGAGGTAAGATTACAGAGACAGGCAAGAGCCAGATGATGCAGGACTCCAAAGGGCCTCTTTAAGGATCTGTGATTTTATTCTATGGAAATTTATTCTTCAATGGAAAGCTGCTAAAGTTTTCTGTTTGTATTTTTTCAGAAGGAAAGATGATCCAATTTATGTCTCACAAAAATCACTTAAGCTATCTTTGGAAAGTGTATCACAGGGGAACGTAAACAGAAGCAGAACAATTAGTTGCAAGACTAATGCCGTGTCCAGGAGACAGCAATGGTACTTGGCAATGCGGTGGTGGCATGGAGAAGAGATGGAGTCGATGAATTCCAGGCGCAGTTTGAAATGGACTGAATTTGGGGGATGAGGGAAAGGGAGAGATCAGAGATGACTCCTAGATGTCTGACTTAAGCAACTGCCTGGCTGATGGTGCCATGGTAAGTAACACAGTTAAGTACTGAATTAATTTTAGCTACTCATAGCTACTATCAGGATAGAAAAGAGAGAGGGAAAAAAAACTTGGTAATTCTAGAGCCAAAAGGGAGGGAGGGGAACTAAAGCACACACAGAAAGGGCAATTAGGTCAAGCCATGAGGAAGAGCGATATCAGACCAAATTCCCCACTGAAAGCAACTACAAAAGTGACCTAAGATACCAAACAAACAAACTGAGCTACCTGAAGGTACACAGAAAACTACCGAGAGCTACACGGACGGCCCGTTTTCCCCTTGAGGCATCTGCCAGTTACCAGTACAGGGCATCCAGGCCAGGCAGAACAGGAGCCGGGAGCTTGTGGCAGTCCCGCCGGGCTGGGAAGGCAGAAACTGGACTTCTGTGCTACACCAGAGGAGGCAGGATTGAGGATCCCAGATAAAAAGGAACTGCAAAGAAGGAGCCCAACATCTTGCTCAGTGTTTGCCTTCCAGGAATGTGCTGAATCATAAACAACATGGACTGAAATGCAGAAAAGCTCCTCAAAAAGATGTTGCGAAGAGGCCAAAAAAGCTAAGCAGAGCTTTTATCAGTCCTCATATTTAAAATTCAGGGCCTGCCAAGGAAGAAGCATCTTGGTAAACACTTCAAACTTTTAAATAAGACCTCAAAAGAGCTATGTGTTAGAAGCCTATTTGAATTTCCTGATTACCCTGAATTCAGGCTTATTTCTTATTAATCACTAATGAATCAAAGTGATCAATGTTTACCTAACTACCTCCCAGAGAATATTAATATTTTTTATGTTAAGAAAGATAACATCATTCAGACCCACTATAATGTTTCATTACAATGTTATTAAAACATTACCAGGCATATTGGGAAAAAGGATCAAATGATCAAAAGCTAGACAACGGAAATGGGCTCATGGGTGATAGGGATTAGTATCACAGTTATCAGACAGAAACATTGCAACAATGCTTATATACTCAATAAAAATAGGTAAAACATTGTGAGAATTTGAATCTGTATAAGTTTTAGAACTGAAAATACAAAAACTGAAATTAAGAACTTAATAATTGGGTATAACTGTATACTGGACAGAGAAGATAAGGGAACTTGAAGACAGTTCAGCAAAAATATCCAAATAGATACACAGAGTAGGAAGAAGAATGAAAACTGAAATGACCTAACACACATGCATTTGTAGTCCCAGAAAGAAAGAACTGAATAGAAAAAGTACTTGAAGAACCCCAGCTTACGGAGAAGGTGCGGAGAAAAAGGAACCCTCCTACACTGTTGGTGGGAGTGTAAGTTGGTTTGAGTGTGTAAATTGGTGTAGCCACTGTGGAAAACATTATTGAAGTTTCTCAAAACAGAATTACCATACAATCCAGCAATCCCACTTCTGGGCCTATATCTGGACAAAACTCTGATTCAAAAAGGTCTATGTACCCCTATGTTCACAGCTTTACTGACTATGCCAAAGCCTTTGACTGTGTGGATCACAACAAACTGTGGAAAATTCTTCAAGAGATGGGAATACCAGACCACTGTACCTGCCTCCTGAGAAATCTGTATGCAGGTCAAGAAGCAACAGTTAGAACTGGATATGGAACAACACACTGGTTCCAAATCTGGAAAGGGGTTCATCAAGGCTGTTTATTACCACCCTGTTTATTTAACTTATACGCAGAGTACATCATGAGAAATGCTGGGCTGAAGGAAGCACAAGCTGGAATCAAGATTGCCAGGAGAAATGTCAATAACCTCAGATATGCAGATGACACCACCCTTATGGCAGAAAGTGAAGAGGAACTAAAAAGCCTCTTGATGGAACTGAAAGAGGAGAGTCAAAAAGTTGGCTTAAAGCTCAACATTCAGAAAACGAAGATCATGGCATCTGGTCCCATCACTTCATAGCAAATAGATGGGGAAACACTGGAAACAGTGACAGACTTGGGCTCCAAAATCACAGCAGATGGTGAGTGCAACTTGCTCCTTAGAAGAAAAGTTATAACCAACCTAGACAGCTTATTCAAAAGCAGAGACATTACTTTGACAACAAAAGTCTGTCTAGTCAAAGCTATGGTTTTTCCAGTAGTCATGTATGGATGTGAGAGTTGGACTATAAAGAAAGCTGAGCGCTGAAGAATTGATGCTTTTGAACTGTGGTGTTGGAGAAGACTCTTGAGAGTCCCTTGGGTTGCAAGGAGGTGCAATCAGTCCATACTAAAGGAAATTAGTCCTGAATATTCATTGGAAGGACTGATGCTGAAGCTGAGACTCCAATACTTTGGCCACCTGATGTGAAGAACTGACTCATTTGAAACGACCCTGATGCTGGGAAAGATTGAAGGCTGGAGGAGACGGGGACGACAGAGGATGAGAAGGTTGGATAGCATCACCGACTCAACGGACATGAGTTTGAGCAAGCTCCAGGAGCTGGTGATGGACATGGAGGCCTGGTGTGCTGCAGTCCACGGGGTCGCAAAGAGTTGGACACGACTGAGCGATGGAACTCAAGTGGACTAAACGTTCACAGCAGCACTTTTCACAATAGCCAAGACATGGAAACAACCGAAATATCCATCAACAGATGAATGGATAAAGAAGATATGGTACATATATACAATTGAGTACAATTGGGCCATAAAAAAGAACCAAATAATGCCATTTGCAGCAACATGGATGCAACTAGAGATTTTCACACTAAGTGAAGGAAGTCAGAAAGAGAACGACAAATACCGTATTGATACCATTAGTATACGGAATCTAAGATATGCCACAAACGAACCCATCTCTGGAACAGAAACAGAATCAAGCACAGAGACTAGACTAGCAGTTGTCAAGGGGAAAGGGGTGGGAGAGGTTTGGATCGAGAGTTAGAGATCAGCAGATGCAAACTGGTATATATAGAAAGGACAAACAACAAGTTCCTACTGTATAGTACAGGGAATTATATTCAATATTCTGTGAAAAAGCATAATGGAAAATATGAAAAAGAATGTATATACATGTATCAATATAACTGAGTCACTCTGCTATAAAGCAGTAATTAACACATTTTAATTCAATTATATTTCAATTAAAAAATAAATTAGAAAAGAATTCCAGCTTAGAAAATTCACAAAATGACAAAAATAGCAAGCCATAGACTCAAAATGCTCTACAAATTCCATGCATAAAGAATACAATAAAAGCTATGCATAAGCGCACGATAGTAAAAGTGCTAAAAGCCAAAGACAAAGATAAAATCTTGAAAATAGCCCAAACACATTAAGTTCAACAGAAGCTAAACAGAAAAACACATTAACTTCAAAGGAAAAATAGTAAGACCACAAGTTGACTTAATAAAAACAGTGGGAGCCAGAAATTATAAAATAATTTAAAGGTGCTAAAGGAAGAGACCCTTTAAAGATGAAGGTAAATAAATACACTTCCAGGCAAACAAAACTAGTTATTACTAGAAGACCTGCAAGACATGAAATCTGAAAACTGACTCTGTCAAAGTCAATAGAGAGTAAGCAGCAGCACAAATTACCAACAATCAGATTTTAAAAGCACATTTCATTACAGATACTACAAACATCAAAAAGATAATAGAGATATTATAAAAAAAGAAAAATAAATCTGAAGCCACATTGAAAAATTTAGATAAAATAGATAAATGCCTTGAAAAGCAAAACTTGTCAAAACTGACAAAAAAGTAATAGAAAACATGTATAGTCCCACATGAATTGAAGAAACAGAATCAATAATCCTCAACCCTCCCCCCACGAAGACTCCAAATTCCATCACCAGTGAACTCCTCCAAACATTAATGGATGCAATAAGATCAATTTTCACAAACTCAGAGAATAAAAAACATTTCTCAGGTCATTTTTTGAAGTCAGAATAACCTTGACAGCTAAATATGTCAAAGACTTTACAAGAAATTAAAAATCACTAGTCAATCTTTTTCATGAACAAAACTGAAAACAATGTAAATGAAATATATTGTAGCGTATTAAGAAGATAATTCAAAATGAAAAAGTTAGGTTTATCCAGAAAATCAAGGATGCTTTAAAATTAGTAAAACGTGTATCCCTACCTCACCACAGTTGTTAACACATATCTGAACACACAGCTGCTACATTCTTAAGAATTTTATCCTAAGAAAATAATCAGACAAGGCACAGAGACATACTCTAAGACAGGCATTACAATATTGTTTTTAATAGCTTTTAAATGCTTTATGAATATGGAATAGCTAAACAATTTTTGTACGTCATTCAGAATCCGTTCAAAATTATAACATGGTTCTATACTTATTTGTATGGACAGTTGTTAATGATATATGACTAAATGAAAAAATCAGGAGCATTTCTATGGCAAAAACACTAATTTTAGAAGAGAGTAAACAAAATCAAACATCTGTCTTGAGAGAGCATTTCGCCTAGACATAATGAATTGCCATGTTAATTTATGTTCATAAACACGATATATTGCCTAACTTAAGATAATTTTCCTCAACAGAAAGAACATTTTCTTTTGAAAACCTAGTTATAGAAGACTGCCCATATATATATTTTATTTAGACCATAAAAAAATGCTGCTAGACTTTAATCAATTAACAAAGAATCTGCATCATACATAAGCAGATACTAGTAGGAAGACAAACACAAAATACCCTGAAAGCACTAAATCAACCCATGTGTCTGTCACATATATAATGCAACCACTTCAGTGTTCTTGCCTAGAGAATCCCAGGGACGGGCGAGCCTAGTGGGCTGCCGTCTATGGGGTTGCACAGAGTCAGACACAATTGAATCGACTTAGTAGCAGCAGCAGCAGTCTTTGAATTCAAAGTGGTAAGTTTATAGGAAAAAAATTCTATTGTATAATATATATACAAGAGGACTCAAAGCTCCAACAAGTTTAAAGAAAATTCCCTTGAATTTAAGCAGTAAGAAAAGTGTGTTACTTGCTGCTGAGTCGTGTCCTACTCTTTTTTATCCCACAGACTTTAGCCTACCAGGCTCCTCTGTCCATGGAATTCTCCAAGCAAAAACACTGGAGTGGGTTGCCATTTCCTTCTCCCAGATGATCTTTCCAACCCAGGGATTGAACCTGGGTCTCCTGCATTGCAGGTGGATTCTTTACCATCTGAGTCACCAGGGAAAAACCCACCTGCATTAAAATCACTCCAACCCATAGGTTACACAGCATTTTGCAAAAATACCTGGAGCAAGTTGTTGGGAGGGGATCCAGGTATTCTGCTGAACAGAGGGCCTGAGGGGTGAGCACTGTCTGCTCAGGTACACAGGGGAAAGGCTTAGGGTGTTTATCACTATTGCCATGAAACCCAAATTCCTACCCTCGCTCTGTATTTTCCTAGCTATGTGATTCCAAAGAAGACCCTTACCCTCTCTGAACCTAGGCTGAGAGAAAGTAAAAACAGCTCTGCTGACAATCACTCTATGACAGAGACAGACAAGGCCCGCAGGAGACCAACAGGTAATAAACTCTCCCAGGGCCACACTGGGGCTCACAGTGACTGACAGCTCCTCCAGCCCGCTTCCTTTTTCCTGCCTCCTAAACCAAGACCGCTGGAAGATCCAATTACTAACCCACTTCCACTCTGTGTCTGCAGCATTCTACCGAGCTAGTCTCCTGTTCCCCGGCTCCCTCATCAGCATCATGAGGCAAACCCCAGCGAGAACCTCTGCGATACCCTCTTCTGTGACTTCGTGGCTACAAGTCAGTAAATTTGACTTGTTCCACTACAGATGTATTCCTGGTGCTCTTCACCAGGCGGGTAACAGCCGCTTCTTTTTCTACTTACCAACCTATTTCTCCAGGGTCACTGAAAGGATGAAACTAAATGTTATCCTGTCAAATGCCAAGCATCTGCCTGGGAAACAGCTAGGACACAACAAATATTAGCATCTCTCCCCTCGGAGCTCAAAATAAAGCTCCTCGTGTAATTTTATTTTTTAAATTATCTAGTTCATCCCTGCAAAAATCTACATCTCTCCAAAACTAAGCCAGGAAATAAGCCCCTCAAGTAAACAGAACTCTGAACAACCAAAATAGACATGACCAAATGAAATAAAAGACTAGGCACTTTCCCATAAGAATGCCTGAAAATCCCACTTGGACGTCATTTACTCATTTTTAACACACTTTGTCCTAATAAACTTTGGAAATCTGATTTCTACACCCACAGCAAATTAGAATCAGCAACTATGAAGTTAGAGAGGGACAGTTAGGCATACTGACCACAGAAAAATACTCAACAAGGCAGGAGATGGGAACACTATATCAAACAGAACTCAAAATACTTAGAAATCTGAAGTCATCTTACAGCTTCTAAAGTTTGACTGAACATCCCAACCATAAAATACTTCAGCATACAATGCCAATATATATAATATATTCATTTATAAACCATACATTTTATGCAAATTATAAAATACACTAAAACAAAATTAAAATTTATTGTTTTAATTTTAATTAACTATGTTAAACATTGTTTTGATCACACAACCACTAAAAATACTATTACTCTTAACACTAAGAGCACTGTTACTGAATATGACTATTTTTGATCAGCATCTAAGATATTCATCTTTAGTAAAATAAAAATGTGTTGTTCAGTTTTGAGTTCTACAACTCTTTGAGGTACTTTAACAGTGAACCTCTGCTCCCCATTTCCATTCAAAGTATCAAAGATTCTCTTAAAAAGTACCTAGGGCTTCCCTGGTGGTTCAGTGGTAAAGAATCTGCTTGCCAACGCAGCAGACGCTGGTTTCATCCCTGGTCCAGGAAGAACCCACATGTCACAGGGCAGCTAAGCCCATGCACCACAACTATTCAGCCTGTGTTCTAGAGCCTGGAAACTGCAATTCCTGAAGCCCGGGAACCCTAGAGCCCACGCTCTGCAACAAGAGAAGCCAACAAGCAGCCTGTGCAGCACAACTAGAGAGCAGCCCCTGCTCGCCGCAACTAGAGAAAAGCCTGAGCAGCAAGGAGGACCCAGCACAGCCAAAAATGAATAAATAATATTTAAAGTACCGATATAAAAGAGTGTCATAAAAAACTGCAAGAACCTTGAGAAACTCGATAGTCCTGCTATCTCTACATTACAAAATTCTCATACTGTCCCTCAGGAAAATGTTCATTAGAATGTGGACCTAGAGAAGCCTGGAGGTTTTTTCAGACCCAATCCATGTATTAATTTAAAAAAAAGTTCAATTTCTCCTTCTTTTTTGGAGCACAAAATAAGCTAGAAGTTCTAATATTTTCATTCTCAAATTGACTTGCCTCATCTCACTTTGTCAATTACTAGTAGTCAACGGGCACAAAGCTTCAAAAGCTGTATTAGATGCTGAGCTAAGACAGCTGTAGTTTTCAGAATAATGACAGTACGTTACAAAGAAACAGTCAATGAACTTCACTGAACTGAATCAATATTATTCAAATGATGGCTAAGTCACCAAAAGTAAGTTAAATTATGTGTCTCATATTACATGTAAGCAAACAGGACAGTAATCCAGTATTTTGGGAAATTCCCCAAAATAACCAACATGTATTCAAAAAATTTACTGATTCAGAATAATTTATTACCCAGGGTCTCCAGTTACCATGAATTCTAGTCACTTTCAATTTTCCCCCTCCAGAAAGAGAGGAATTCTTAAAGAGCACGTTGAAGTTCAGTCTCCTAAAATGTATTTACTATTTCATGTTATGAAAACTAGTAGAGCCATCAGTACTTTATCCACTAATTTAAAATAACTTCAAAACTTACACTAATAATGCATTTTTCATATTCAAAGTAGTATCAGATATCACTGACTTCATGCTTAACACCATTACTATAGTCGTAGTAGTACGGGACAATATTTATGTTTCCCATAAATAACAGAAAGAGTAATGCCTTAAGTCAAGAAAATCATTCAACAGTTTTTAAATGTTTTAGAAATTATGGTAGATATAATAAACACAAGACATATATTCATGTAAATTTGACATCATGTTGGGTGAACTCCGGGAGTTGGTGATGGACAAGGAGGCCTGGCGTGCTGCGATTCATGGGGTCACAAAGAGTCGGACACGACTGAGCGACTGAACTGAACTGAAGAATGTGAAATAGAAAATGGTTCACAGGAAGGAAAGATCAGTGTGGACTAGAATGGACTAAAAACCAGTTTCACAAGAGAGGGACATGAGCTGGAATAGGATTCAGAGCTGGAAAGGAAAAGTCATTCAAAATGGAGGGAAATAATGTGTTATTTGTTTTCTCAATAAAACTGTCTAACTCAAGATACCAAATTTAAGACACAAAGTAAAACAATTTAGAGAAATATACCATAAGAGACATGTTATTTAATATGTTGTTCATCAAGTCACCTACATATGCATGTGTGTGTGTATATATTAGTATACAGATATTAATATATAAATGGTACTTATCCACCCTTAACCTTCATAAAACCTCCAACTCATATTAGGAACAAGAGCTCCAGCAAGAGAAAGAAAAATTTAAAAGAGCTGTAAGTAAAGAGAAAAATTTAAGGCATTGGATCTTAATATAACTCTTTCTCCGAAGTTAAAACTCTTCTATTCTCTAAACCTTTTTCGAGCATGACATTTTCCCCCTGGTATACTCTGTATCTGTTATTAAACTTAGAAAAGTGATAAAACTTCACTTTGAAAAGAAATTCATTTGAATAATTTCCTGTCCACTAGAGGGCTCCAATATTTCTTTCACAAGTGGAAAAGATATGACATTACAATAAAAATATTCATTAAGCACTGAAAAAAATCAAATTATCATTAACTCACTTAATCCCAGACTAAACATAGTTACATATGCTACAATTTCACATTCAAAGCTTAAAAAGGTACAGGATTCTTTATTACCTAAAATGCTTCAAATAACCAAAACTGCTTTGCCATTATTCTCACACTGTCAATGTCTCTCTTACAAAGGGTTTTCAATTTTATAGATATCATAAAGTATAATTTCAGTCCAAAGCTCCAAACAGTAGTTCCAATTTTTATATAATAAATTTTATATATTAATTTACATCTTGAAAACTTTCCAAATCCAGAAAACAAAATTACCAGCTTATCTAACCAGCCTTAGGCTTTATTACTGATACAAAGACTAAACATTTTCTTTCAGAAAGCCTAAATCATTAACATAATTCATGCTACAAGTATAAACAATGAATACAGCCCCATCATGAGCTCTGATTTGGGCCTAGGGGGGAAATCAATCACTTAAATACAATGTATTATAATGACACTGGGTTCAGGACAGGATATTTACAGATTTTTCTCACAAATTAGTTATTACACTGAAATGTCAGTAAATCTCAATTCAAACTCAATCACCTTTAGCAAAGAAAAAGCCAATGTTTTAAGTAAATACTGTTATTCCATTTATAGGACATCTTTACAGAATGTTAATTGAAAAAGTATCAACTGCAAATTATTTTTTGTAAAGAATATAGCAAATCCATTCACTAGGGGTACCATTCGTACCCTGCCCTAAAAGACTGACTTGCTATATTTGGATTCTAAGAAAAAGAGACTCCTTATGGTACACAAAAAAATATACTGAATGTTTAAAAATAAATTTTCAATGTCAGTAACAAAAAAAGTCATGCTAAAAAAAAAATCGATTTAAAAAGTGAGTCACAATAATTTCTGTAAGGAGACTTTACCAAAAACAACAACTGCTTTAGCAATTATTAGAACTCAAGAGCGAACTATCTCTATTGAAACCATGACAGGGTTTATTATAATTTCACTGCCCCACCTCTTCTCCGAAATAGGATTTTCCTATACAGGTGACAAGCATCATTAACAGATGAAAAAGCGTAACATTTGTTTCTAAATAGCACACACTATCACCAATGAGAAACTTAAAATGCTTACTGCATCTAGCAAATGTATGTATTCATACTTGCAAGAATATGCATCCCAATCAATTTAGAATTATGCTGCAAGGGAAGTATCAGATTGTGGAGAGGTGAGGCTGAGAAGGCCGATGCTTTTCAAGAGTAGTGACATTTTCCTCACTTTAAGTCAGAATGTAAGTGCAGACTGTCAATTATTGATAATGAAAACTTTAACAAACATGAAGTATTGAGTCCACGACTTCTAACCGGTATTTATCATGTTATATTTCAAAAAGCTGTAATTCTAGGTACATATCAAAGGAAGACACTTCTTAAACAAAAATGCAATGTGAGTAATAGCAAATGACGGTTTAAAGGTTTTAATGCTGGAAAAAAACCCTCAAGGCCTCCAGCGAGTTGTATGGCTAAAAAATGAAACATAAAAATTATTCAGAATCATCTAATCTGAGCTGTACCCTAGACACATTCTGAAACAGCATCACCAAGGAATTATATGTTTATTACATAATACTGCTTTGCCCTTGCCTATCACCTTTAATCAAGGGATCTCAAAGCACCACAGAATCATCACGGCCTTAAAATACAGTCTAAAACAGAAACAGTTGTATTTGATAACTAGAGCTATTAATACAACCTTGCCATCCCTTCCCGGCACCCCGATCCAAACACTAGCTTCCAAACCTCCTCTCTGACTTGGAAACGGTATTCTCCAAATCACCTCAATTTGTGAGTGAAGCTACGCACATTCAGCTCCTTCTCATCACTGGGCCTAAATAAAGAAAGCTGTTGCACTGTTTTAATCTCACAGATCTATTGCACAACAACTTCTGTGACAGATATATAGTATATAAGGTGATCATACTGCACACTGTGCATGATGATATAAAATGGAGGTTTTAGCCAGACAGCAAGTCTTTGCTGGAGGGTACGAGCCCACAGAGTATCCATCGGGGAAAGTGGGTTTTCCTGCTCCGTCCAGAGACCTATCTAGGCAACTTCACCAACAGGGTGAAGGAAATCCAGTCTGGTTAGGCTTAAGCCGGCAGGAGACTATGCTCCAGTGTGCACCCCAGGAGGGAAAGGAAAACTAAAAGGACAATGCTCGAGTTTTAAGACTCAGGAAGGAGAGTGTTGGGTTGCTCTGTGGCCACCCAAGAGACAGAACACTGTGGTTCCTTTGCATTTAAACAGCACACTGAAAGGGAAATCAAACACAAGCAAAATGTCTTTAAACCAAGGTCAAAATATGCCATTTAGAGCCATTTAATTTAATTTTACAGCCCGTAAATGGGGTTCACTCTAACTGAAGCGTCTGACATTTTAAAATTTAATCCTCAGCAAAGTTCAATTTTGTTTTTTCACCGAAATATACAAACACTCAAATGTTAACTTCGAATATATGAGCATAACTATGTTAACTTCAATTCTTTCATAAAGGAGATTATTCCCCTTCCTGTTAATTGCATTACGTTTGTCCCCAAGACAGACAGCAAAGAGTAATTTCACCTCACACAAACCCACCTTCCCAGCGCTGTAAGCCTACACAGTTCCTGTTAGTCAACAGTCTCATAAGCTTAACCTACTTTATGAACAAAAAGAAAAGCGTCAATAAACAAGAGTACTTTGGTTTCCAGTTCTTAACATTCCAGGATCAAGGTTCAATCAATAATGTGTTTTATTAGCCTTTAAAAGTCCAGTGATGTCATACTACTAAATATTTGGTACTAAAAGTCCTGGAATATTCATTAAAAGTACCAAAATACAGTCAGCCTGGATTTGTGAACATTCCAAAACGTCTATTTCTGTGCCGTGCTTGTTCTCCCAAACGTTTCGAAAAGCTCACAGCAAATCCTGGCCGAGATAAGACGTCCCCACTTCTTGGAAATATCCGGCTTGCACCTACTGCATTCATGACCAGTGTCACAGGGCAAGATTCCCGATTTCATGCCCACCTCTGTATCTAGCAGGGACACCCGGCCTCAGCTCTGCCGTTTTCAGAAGCTTTCAGACACAAGTGTTCAGAGGCTTCTAGCAAAGCGGAAGAGATTTTTCTCCACTTCAAGGCACCTTGCTACATGTTCCCAACTTCTCCATTGTCTTTAACCATTTAGAAAACGCAACCAAGTGAGAAGATCCGTATTCAACGCAGCGCTTTCAACGAGAGCGACACCAGACCCTCCAACTTCTTCCACAATCTCCCGGGACCGTGGCTTCCCCACCCCCACCCCGCAAACCTTCACCCTACGCCTGCATCCTTTCTGATTAAACGAGATTGGAAACCACAATTAAATCAAAGGCTGTCGTTAACTCTTAATCCTTCACTTACCATATCCGCCGGGACATTACTGGACATCTTGCCGTTTGACATATACCCAGATGTTTACGCAAAGAAAAAAAAATTTTTTAAGACAACAAATTAAAAAGAGTCTTCTGTTAGTCTTCAAGCTAACAGAAATCAATCTTCAAGATCTTGATTGGTTCGAGATGTGCTCTCCAAAAATAATTTTTTAAAATAAAATAAGTTCTTTCCGAGCCGAAGTGCCGGCCTGGCCGGGCGCAGAGGAACAATCGCCGGCAGAGCTGTAGCCGGAGCGGAGCAACTCCCGGGTCGCCGAAGTCAGCAGCAGCGGCAGCAGCAGCCCCAGGACCGGCCGCGCCAGGTGGACCGAGCCGAGTGACACACGGACATGGAGCGGGGTGGGAGGGGGTTAAATCGCCTTCCTCCTTTCCCAGCCCCGCCGTGATTCACACTCGCTCCCGAGTCGAGTCCTCATGAAGCGGGAGGATGACCAGGCGCCGCGGCACACAGAGAACTTATGTGGCTACACATGGACTCGTCCCCGGCGGCCGGAGCGGGCAAACGGCTCTCAACTCGCGCGGCCGGGGCCGCGGAAACCCGCGCTCAAGGGCATTTAACTCGTTGGCAGCCGAAGTGCTAGCCCGGGCCGGAGAGCCCGGGCGGGGAGCGGTGGCGGGGGTGAGCGCGGGGCGCTCGGCCGGCCAGGAGCGAGACCCCCACGGCCCGTTGGGGCTCAGGCCGCGGGCGCCTCCGGGCAGCCGCGGGGCTCGGGGCGCATCGTCTCCGGCTTCCCAGCGCTCCTCTCCCGCCTCCTCCGCCTGTGCCTCCCCTCCACCGTCTCCGCCTTCCGCTCCCCTCCCCGGCCTCGCGAGCTCCCCGCGACGCCGACTTCGGCCGGACCCCGGAAGAGGCCGGGTCCTTCCTCTCCTCAGCCCGGGAACCGTTTCCTCTCAGAGCTCCGTCTCTCTGCCTCCTCCTCCTCCACTTTTCAGTCCCCGACGCCGCAGCCGCCTCCTGTCATCACCCCTTAAGCCAACATGGCGGCAGCGGCGGCAGCTGCCGGAGCGCGAGCCGGGGACCCGCGGAGAGCACGGTCCCCCCCCGCCCCGCCTTCCTCGCAACCACCGCCTCCGCCTTCCTGCCCCCCCCCGCCCCCAGTTTTCCGCGAACACCGAGTGCGTCACTACGGAGACCACCCTGGAGCATCACGGGAAATGTAGTCTATGTGGTGGGGGTGGGGGTGGGGAACGGGACACCAAACGCGTTCTAGTCGGACTCCGAGGCCACGCCCCTCTTAGCAACAGTTGCTAGGAGAGGAAAACTCGCTTTAGCCGGACGACTGCCCAGGAGTTTAGGGAGATACCTGCTGCCAGGAGGGCTGTGATACTGAGAATTATTGGGGGTGGGGGATGGAAAATGATTCTGCACAGAGAAATTCCCTCATGCACAAAATACTCTCAGACTTAAAACATGGTTTACCTCCAAGCAGAATCACTCATTTTAATGACAGCGCGCTCTCCACATCCTGCAATCTCAAAGCATTTCGTATAGTGATTTCATCTAGGTCTCTCCTCAACAATACATTTGGAGGATCAGAAGCAATCATTGATTTCCAATACGGTCATAGAAGTTCAGCAAGAGTAAGGATATCATTAAGCAGGGAGAATGTTTGAACATGTGTTTCTTGACGACCCAGGGCCATAAAACTACAATCCAGTTAATTGAAATTACCCAAAACTACATTCAAGACAATAGTGTATGAACCAAAAACTGTGTTAGACACAATAGTGTATGATGCAAAATCTCTGTCAGGAAACAGCTACGTACTCCAAACCACATGGGGTGACACAAGTTTACCAGGCTAGCCCTGAAATCCCACTTAACTCAAAATGTGATTGAAAACTTATACACCAGCAGTGATTAGCAAACAACAGAAAATAATACCATCGGTGAGAGACTTAGATGAAGAATATGTCTTCCCCAGATTTAGGAACAAAATGCAGAGACCGCAAATGTCTATCTGACTCATATCTCTCTTAGTGCTTCGAGTGTTTTAGGAAAGGCCATCTCAATATACCTATATAAAAATGCCAACAGACTTAAGAGTCTGAAAGCCACCTCTCCAACCTCCAGTTCTGTGACCTCATCTGTGAAACAGTCTTGCCTACCTTCCAGGGGTCAAGTAGGGGCAGTTGTGAGGATGAGTCCATGCATGGGAAATAAATCACTTTGTAAATAATATGCATCGTTTGATGTGAAATGTTACTACTTATTCATTCAGCAAACCCTCCAGGTCCTTGGCGAGGTACCGGAAGTTTAAAAGATGACTAATTCAGGCAGTGTCCTCCATTGGCTAGGAGCCTGTGTCATTCCCCCAGCAATCTCTCCAGTCAGGTGTGTCTATCATGATGGAAACTCTCAGGAAGTTTAGAGTACCTACCTCTCGAATAGATTGGCTGGAGAAATTCCAAACACTCCTGGGGGTGTACATCATCCTGGGGTGAGTTAGGGTGGTAACCAGGGAGGAGGAGGGTAGGTCAAATTCTCAGAAAGACCAAAGGACAGGAGACAAAAGAGACCCAAACCTTGCCTGGAGTAGGTTTCAGGACTTGATCTAGATATGTCTAAGTCTGTAGCTGCGTGAATCTCCCTGGCCTCATTCCCCATGTGTAGCAACCTCAGCACCCTCTCCACCAGCCCTCCAGGAAATAAGGACTGCCGAAGATGCTTCAAGGAGCTCACCAAGTTCGTCCTCCACCCCACTCCAAATCCCAACTTTTGTCCACCTGCTGCCCTGCCCAAGGCTCTGCTGAGTCTGAAAGTCATTGAAAGACAAGAAAGACAAGAGAGCAGGATGTATAGAAGCCTCAACCCACTTCCTCAGCTCTTTCCCAATAATCATACAATGACAAGAGGGGTAATGACCTCCACCGCCAGCCCAAAACCTTGGCATCTCTGACACATGGTGCTCTGTTTGCTGCCACAGCAAAACGCAACATCTTTCAAAAGTAAAGTCCCCGCACCTGGCTGTGTTTCTAATCATTCTTCTAAGAGGCTGCGACATTATTCTCCATACAATTCATTATAGCTCTTTCCTAATAGTGTTAAGGCATAAGGAAGCATGACCGGACACCACTGCAGATTTTTGTACTCTCCTGTCTTTACTCTGTGCTTCCCGATTCAGGTGGGTAAGATGAGAGGCTGGAGAAAGAGTCCCTGGGTCCACAGTGAAAAAGGGTAGCATCTTTTTGATACCTTCAATCCACTGTCAGCAACAATCTAAAGGAAGTGAATGACACAGCATTTTTGTATTGAGAAAAGCAACTCCATGGGAAATCAGAAGCCTTGCCTCTGCCCAATAATTTGCTGTGTGACCTTTGCTAAGATGCTTTGCTTCTCTGAGCCTCAATTTCTTCATCTGCAGAGATTGGACTAAAAGTCTTTAAGCTGCTTCTAAGAGTCTGTGAAGTCAAGTTCCAGAAGAATAACACATGACACCCATGATCTGTTAAAAATATCTCTCCCAAGTGACTGCTCACATGTATAAGGGTTTTTTTTTTTTTTGGAGGTGGGGTGCGGTGGGGTGGAGCCAGGTGTGATGGAAATATTCTAAGATTAGATTATGGCAATGGCTGCATAACTCTAGAGTAAATACACTATAAACCATTGGATTTCATACTTTATGTGGATGAATTTATTTTTTATTTTTAAAATTATAGTTAAATATACATAATATAAAATTTACCATCTTAACCTTTTTGGGGCACACAATTCAGTATTAACATTCACTTTGTTGTACTACCGTCATTACCATCCATCCACAGAACTCTTTCATCTTATGAGACTGAAACTCCAAATCAGTTAACAACCTCCCATTCCCCTTCCCTCCAGCCACTGGCAACCACCAGCCCCTTTGCCACCTCCATCCAATGTTAGCCAAGGCTGACCTGGTCTTCCTTGGTTCCAGTGTAAGAGTCAGTTTGAGATTTTACTTTGTAGAAGTATACTACGTTTCTTTCTCACCAGAAAACGTATATGAAGCCCCCTAATGCCAATGTGAAAACTATCATAGAAGTGTCCTCAATAAATGTTAATTTCCTACCGTAATAAAAGATCAAGGACTTTTTCTCTGAAACAGGAGATAATTTGATAGTTACTGGTCTAGTAAAGGACTTTCCCTTTAAGTCATATATATATATATATAATTGGCTATGCCAGGTCTTAGTGGCAGCACAGAGGATCTGGTTCCCTGACCAGGGATCAAACCCAGGTCCTCTGCACTGGGAGCACGGAGTCTTAGCCACTGGACCAAGAGGGAAGTCCCCCGACCTTTAGTCTTTACTCTTTCCAGAACAGAATGAATGTACTATGTGTGTTTGTTGATTTAAGAATTGTGCTGTGAATGCCTTTTTGGGGATGTGAAAAAAATAATTACATTGTCTAAGGCAAGGGAACAGGCAGACACGTGCCGGGCCTGTTTTCGCTCCTGAGGAGCTCCCTTACACATGAGTCGCAATTATGTCTAGCCCTTTAACCTTACACTCCCCTAACCAGACATTCTCAACCCTGTTCCTATAAAAATTACTAGGAGCCATTTAAAAAGATGGATGCCCCACCCCTACCCCAGCACAAGTAAGTCAGACTCTCCTGAACCAGACACGACACCACTATCTTTCAAAGCTTACCCAAGTAATTCACTTGTGCAGCCACAATTGAGAAACACTGTGTAAGTCAAATTCCTTCAAGTTCAGCCTCTTTCCTATGTGGTCCAGCAATACCATTCCTGGGCACATTCCCTGAGAAAACCATAATTCCAAAAGATACATGGACCCCAATTTTCATAGCAACACTATTCACAATAGCAGTGACATCAAAGCAACCTAGGTGTCCGTCAACAGAGGAATGGATAAAGAAGATGTGGCGCATGTATACAGTGGGACAATTAAAAGGAATGAAATTGTGCCATTTGCAGAGACATGGATGGACCTAGAGACTGTCACATGGGTGAAGTAAATCAGAAAGAGAAAAACAAATATTGTATATATATTTTTTTTCAGGTTTAAAGGGATGTTTCCTTTTTTTTTTAATTTTATTTTATTTTTAAACTTTACAATATTGTATTAGTTTTGCCAAATATCGAAATGAATCCGCCACAGGTATACCTGTGTTCCCCATCCTGAACCCTCCTCCCTCCTCCCTCCCCATACCCTCCCTCTGGGTCGTCCCAGTGCACCAGCCCCAAGCATCCAGTATCGTTAACACACATATGTGGAATCTAGAAAATGGTACAGATGAACCTCTTTGCAAAGCAGAAATATAGACACAGGCATAGAGAACAAATGGATGGATATAAAGGGGGAAAAAGAAGAGTGGGATGGATTGAGAGATTGAGATTGACATATTAATATAGACACTGCTATGTATAAAATAGATAACTAATGAGAACCTACTGCATAGCATAGGCAACTCGACTAAGTGCTCTATGGTGACCTAAATGAGAAGGAAATTCAAAAAAGAGGAGATATATGTATAGCTGATTCACTTTGCTATACAGCAGAAACAAACACAACACTGTAAAACAGCTATACTCCAATGAGATCTTCCCAACCCAGGGATCAAACCCGGGTCTCCCACATTGCATGTGGATTCTTAACTACCTGAGCCACCAGAGAAGCCTTACTCCAATGAAAATTCATTCAAGGGTAAGATCAGCTTCCTTTCTCTTTGTCAGTCTTGCCTTAATAATGAGTGGTAACCTGCAGGTACTGTGATTTGCAAAGGTGGCCACAGTCATAAAGATTAAAGGAGTAATCACCATTGCCCTGCTCTCCCCTCCCGACCCCACTGTGCTCATTCAGCCACCCAGATGTTGACCTCTCCTCTGATACAGCCCGAGTCTCTTTATCTCAAGACATTTCCCTCTTTGCTCAGTCCAGTAAGAGATAGAGGTGGGGAAGGTGAAATTTAAAATACCACGTGGTGAGTTGATAAATGCCACCATGGGAACTGGCACCGGGCACTAGGAAAACACACAGGAAATGAAGCACATTTAGCTTTGAGGTGTCTGGAATTGAACTGGGTGAAGGCTAGTTGAGCAGGTGGGGTGATCAGGAAGAGCACACATACATACGTACACACACACACACACACACACACACACACACTCCAACCAGATAGGAAACCCCTCACATTTAAAAACTTTGGATCTGTCCCAGACTGTGTATGCTAATTTACTGTTCAGTCGCTCAGCCGTGTCCAACTCTTTGCAACCCCATGAACTGCAGCACGCCAGGCCTCCTTGTCCTTCACTGTCTCCTGGAGTTTGCTCAGACTCACGTCCATTGAGTTGGTGATACCATCTGACCACCTCATCCTTTGTCGTCCCCTTCTCCTCCTGCCCTCAGTCTTTCCCAGCATCAGGGTCTTTAACCAATGAGTTGGCTCTTCGCAACAGGTGGCCCAAGGATTGAGGCTTCATCTTCAGCATCCCTGTGTGCATTCTCAGTGTGTGTTCAGTCATTGCAGTCATGTCCAACTCTTTGAGACTATGGACTGTAGCCCTCTAGGCTCTTCTGTCCATAGGATTCTTCAGACAAGAATACTGGAGTGGGGGTTGCCATGCTCTCCTTCAGGGGATCGTCCCAATTCAGGGATTGAACCCGAGTCTCCTGCAGCTCCTGCACTGCAAGTAGATTCTTCACCACTGAATCACTGGGGAAGCCCTTCAACATCAATCCTTTCAATAAATATTCAGGGTTGACTTCCTTTAGGATTGACTGGTGGGATCTCCTTGCTGTCCTTTGGTTGAAAAAAATCCTGTTCCTTGTGGTTTTTCATTTTGCATTGAGATGATTTCTATCTGGTCGAACATTTCCCTTTGTGTAAGAAGTCAACATTTTTGAAGGCTTGACACTGAGCAAGCAGAAACAGGGCAGCAAGCACAGTAAGGCCCAGGACCACGGTGGAGGAAGCCCTAGAATCTTGCCTGATGCACAGCTGGGAGGGGTCCCCCACAGCTGGAGGATGCATCTTCCCCTGGCTGGGCATGGGCCACACGACCCTGGAGTTCCAAGGGTCTTTTATTTTGCTGCACTGCCCGGCATGTGGGATCTTAGTTCCCCAACCAGGGATCAAACCTGCACCCCCTGCACTGGAAGCGCAGTCTTAACCACAAGACCCCCAGGGAGTCCCTTAAGGGTCATTGTAGTACAGCTATCAATCAGGTAACAGTCAGAAATTATTTCTTTCAGTTCAGTTCAGTTCAGTTCAGTCACTCAGTTGTGTCCAACTCTTTGCGACCTCATGGTCTGCAGCACGCCAGGCCTCCCTGTCCATAACCAACTCCCAGAGTTTACTCAAACTCATGTCCATTGAGTCAGTGATGCCATCCAACCATCTCATCCTCCGTCATCCCCTTCTCCTCCCACCTTCAATCTTTCCCAGCATCACAATCTTTTCAAATTAGTCAGTTCTTCGCATCAGGTGGCCAAAGGATTGGGGTTTCAGCTTCAGCAGCCAATGAAAATTCAGTCCTTCCAATTAAAATTCAGCACTGATTTCCTTTAGGATGGACTGGTTGGATCTCCTTACAGTCCAAGGGACTCTCAAGAGTCTTCTCCAACAACACAGTTCAAAAGCATCAATTCTTTGGCTCTCAGCTTTCTTTATAGTCCAACTCTCACATCCATACATGACTACTGGAAAAACCATAGCTTTGACTAGACGGACCTTTGTTGGCAAAGTAATGTCTCTGCTTTTTAATATGCTGTCTAGGTTGGTCATTATTTTTCTACCAAGGAGTAAGCATCTTTTAATTTCATGGCTGCAATCACCATCTGCAGTAATTTTGGAGCCCCCCTCAAAAAAATTATTTCCTTATTTACAAATAATTTACATACCTAATACAGTCCCTGGGCCACCACATCACGAGTGAAGGAGGTGATACCCAGTTTTGCTACAGATAGGCAGCTTTGTTATTCCTCTTTTGGGCTGTAGCCACCTTTCCTTCCAACTATCCATAACTTCCTTCAGGGTCTGAGCTGGGCTTTCTTCATCTCTGTAGCCCTAGTGCTTAACATATTGTAGGAATAGCACCCAATACCTTGTCAGCAATCACACGGAAGAGACAAATCTCTACATTCTCTTCCCAATTCCATGATTTTGCAAAGTCAGGGATTATCTTTTGATGTTCTATTCAAACCTAGGAGTGTGCCTCATTAAGGCAGAAATGATATTCAGGCTTCGCTCATTTGCTTTCCCATGACTAAGAGAATATGCCAATGGAGAGACAATTTTTGTGTGCAGGCTGGAATTCACTTTGAAAAAGCGAGTTCTGTTTTTTAATGGTAACATGTTTTTAACAAGTTTTGTTTGCAAACATACAGCCATGGGAGTTGGGCAGACTATATTCATGGGCCACCAGAAAAGTAGTACCCAAATGACCTCCTGCTGATGTCCTGCGGTGCCTTTCTTCCCAACCCAACCCCACTTTTGCCCACACCATTGCCGGGTTTTGCCCGCACTGTTGAATATCTAAAGTCAAATCTAGAAGGAACCTTGGCAATGGCATCATCTCCGATTCTTTCAACAAATGAGGAAATAGAAACTCTTAAAAGGTACCCATGTCTTCTCTGTAATTTTCCTATGAACATAAGAATGAGTTTCCTTTAAGATGTTCCAAGAAACCAAAAGGCAGAACAGTTCCTAGCGGCATTGTGTAATTGTTGAATTATTACATGATTCTGTGTTAAGTCATGACAAATATACCAAACCAATATAAAATGCATCATCAAATTGATTTCCTAAAACAGTCATTATGTTTGGTTTTCACTGCCATGCAAATCAGTCCACCATCATAGGATTATTCAATGAAAAGGCATTTTTTTAATGCCAAAAGTAATAAAACTCTTCAATTAAAAAAAAAGAAAAAAAATCCTGTATAAGATTATACTTCCATCAATGTAGGCAAGAAAATTCTCTTGAATACTGATCTTGAGGCATGAACTGGAAATTCTATTTCTTTTATACGCTAATAACCTCCACAATAGTCACTGGACTTTTGTTTGTTTTCATCTTTTTTCATTGAAGGATAGTTGATTTACACTGTTATTTTAGTTTCAGATAGTCACTGTTTTTGAGACCAGTTTTTTGATTGATTGACCCATAAGTCCATGTCGTTCAAACTGTGTTTTTTTCTTTACCAAAGGAGACAGTGACATTGTCCATCAATAAATGTATTGCACATTATATTAATATCTAAGACAGCAGAATGATGAATCCAAGAAAGATTTCTCCAAAGCCTTGTGTATGCTTGTGAAGGCTTCCAGTGTATCACAGTGACAGGGAGATCACTAGTCGGAAGGGCTGGGGCCAGAGAGTGGCCTCTGTCATCATCACTGATTCAGCTCTTGAGTCAGGCCTTGTTGGGCAACCACCCATGTGGCTGCATTTCATGACCATGTTACATGGAATAATCAGCACGCACCTCCTCCAGCATGCCAATCAGAGACGTCACACAGGAGCCAGGACCTAACCATCTCTCAAGGGCAGCAGTGATAAAGGAATTACCCTGTTTAAATGGGCATCTCCTTCAGCAAGTCAGGAGGCTTCATGCCACATCACCTTCTCATCTTTCTGGGGAATTCAGATGTCATAAATTTATCACAGTGGCAACCTTTGATGTAAGGCCACAGACAAAAGTGTTAGTCGTTCATCGTCTCTGACTCTTTGCGACCCCATGGACTGTAGCCCACCAGTCTCCTTTGTCCTTGGGATTCTCCATGCAGGAATACTGGCGTGAGTAGCCAATTCTCTTCTCCAGGAGATCTTCTCAACCCAGGGATCATCCTGCATGGCAGGCAGATTCTTTACTGTCTTATCTACCAGATAAAAGAGAAGACCTAAAGTGAACTTAAATCAACAGATTCCAGTGAAAGAGAGAGGGGAAAGTAACATATTGGTTATGAATGTGGGCCCTGTATTTAAATCCTGGCTCTGCCACTTACTATATGTGTAAATGTGGGTGAGTTACTCAATTTTCTCATCTAAAAAAAAATGTGAAAGTAGAAAAATACATACAAAATACAAAAATTTTAAAGAGAACTCTTTCTAGCACATAATAAGCTCTCAAAAATAAGCAATGCTGACAATTATCATAATAAAATGAGATACACTGGGAGAGACTTCGTGTTTGTCTCACTCTCTTTTTCTGCTGTGCTAGCATTTTCATATGTGATAGTAACTTGACTAAACCAGCTTCAGGGCCCGAGTTTTCAACTATTTGTTCTTGTTCAGTTGGGATCCAGCCACACTGTCTGCCTCTTGTTACAGAGACCAGTAGAACCACACTGATGAAAAGCCTGGCCACGTGGAGACATGGGTTCAATTCCTGGGTCAGGAAGATCGTCTGGAGAAGGAAATGGCAATCCACTCCAGTATTCTTGCCTGGGAAATCTCACGGACAGAGGAGCCTGAGGGGCTACAGTCCATGGGGTCGCACAGAGTCAGACACAACTGAAGCAACTTAGCAGCAGCAGCAGCAGCAAACTAACACAACATTGCAAATTAACTATACTTCAATTTTAAAAATGATTTAAGGGACTTCTCTGGTGGTCCAGTAGTTGGGGCTCTTCACTTCCACAGCAAGAGGACTGGTTTGATCCCTGGTCAGGGAACTGATCCTGAATGCTGCATGGTATGGCCAAAAATAGATAAATAAAAAAGGTTTAAAGAGAGAGAAGGAAAAGACAAGAGGAGACAAGAAAGAAAAAGGCGGGGCAGCAGAAGGCAAGCTCTCCCAGGTAAGCTCGGGTACCATCTGGGTTTTCACATACTTTATTTTGTGTAATCTTTACACAAAAGAGAGGTCAAGTCGTTTTGCCCATTTTACAGATGAAGGAGAGCCTCAGGAGTAAGACAACTTTCTCAGGGATTCTGACTCAGATCTGTTTTGATTCTGAGGATTCAGCAGAAGGGCAGGGAACAATTAGAAAAAGCACCCTGCGGCAGTTTGCATTAACTCCTGAAGGCAGAGTTGAGTTAAAATATTAGAACAGCAGAAGCCTCACTCTCCTTTGCAGATGCAGACATGCTTCCCTTCCACAAACCGCAAAAACAGGCAAGTAGCTTTAGGAACCCAGAAATAAGTTATTGGCTTCATAAAATCCTGGCCTTTGAGTTTAGTTTCTTCTAAGGATATAATGGCAGAGGATCCTGGCGGGATAAGGTCCATGGGGTGGCAAATAGTTGGACACGACTGAGCGACAAGGATATAATTTACCCATTAAACCGACTCTTGGGGTTCTCATATTCCTGGGAGGGTGTTCCTTCTTTCTGTACAAATATGATTCCAGGTAGCTCTGCATCATGACATAGTCAAAGAAATTGAAATGAAACTTTGCCAGTTATTTAATAACAAATCACATGACTAACATTTATTAGCACAAAGAAATGGCAAGCTTCAGTGAATCTCCTGACACCATAAAATACTTGCAGGCCTGAATGGATCTTCTGCCTTTTTACTCTTTTCTTGCAAGCACCATCCCTTTAGGACAAAAGCAAGTGGCCCAAAGCTCATTTTTAAAAGTGTTCTAAAGAAGCGCTTGTCAAATTTCAAATTCAAATTCCTTCCAGGCTTCGTTCACATTGAACAAAGTGAAGGATGAGTCTGTTGAAGCTTGAGAGTGCTTTCCGCTACACACAGTGGTTCTTTGGGGCTGAATGTCTGGTCATTAAATTAAAAGGCCAGCTTACTCCGAATAAGATTATTCCTTTGAAATATGCTAAATAATAGTTACAAAATACTTTGGGGAGAGTTTTGTTGGCATTGGAGGTGCCTTTCCCTTGCCCCCAAATTTAAACTCCAGTTATATCGTGACTTAGTAAAGAATCTGCCTGCAATGTAGGAGACCCAGGTTCGATCCTTGAGTTGGGAAGATCCTCTGGTGAAGGAAATGGGCACCCACTCCAATATTCTTGCCTGGGAAATCCCATGGACAGAGGGGCCTGGTGGACTACAGTCCATGATGTCACAAAGAGTCAGACACAACTGAGCGACTAACACTTTTGCTTTCATTTTATAGGTGGCTCAGACGATAAAGAATCCACCTGCAATGCAGGAGACCTGGGGTTCTGTCCCTGGGTGTGGAAGATCCCCTGAAGGAGGAAATGGCAACCCACCCCAGTATTCTTGCCTGGGGAATCCCATGGACAGAGGAGCCTGGAGGGCTACAGTCCATGGGGTCACAAAGAGTTAGACATGACTGAGCGACTAACACACATGTTCTTTACACGAGTACGTGCTATTTGACTTTAGTTTCTATGTTAAGTCAAATGTGTGAAGTCTCAAATTCTCAAATAAATTGTAGTGACAATAATTCTTATGAGGCTCAGTATGAAATTAGAAGTCTTGGTTATAAACCACTGGTACCTGCATTGTCAGTGGTATGCTCTGGTTCTCAGCACAGCTGCCTGCTGGTGCCCATGTTTTACTGGGTTGTGATGCCTTTGAGTTGGCACCCTATTCACCATTTATTTATTGCGATTGGGTGTGTTTATTTTCATTCTTGTAAAAATTTCTGCTGACTGCAAGATATGCAAAGCTTTCACATCAAGAATAGGGACCTACCATTTTCGGAATCAATCATTTTTTATAGGATGGTTCATTATGGATTCTTTAACTCAAGTGGATGGTCTTTTTCAGCCTTTGTTTTTCACTCAAATAACCTAACTGGCTGTGGGTCTGGAATTCACTTTATCACATGGATAAGTAAGGGATATATAGTCCTGGGCGGAGGATTGGCACTTGTACGTGTTGATCAGCCGATGTATTCTAGTTCTAGTCTGATTGTAGAATCAGAGGAAAACGTAGAGAGGCACAACCTGTAAGGGTTAATCCATGAGGTTTCCAGCTTGAGTTCCTTCATGTCAGGGATCTGAAAAGATGGTGATGGGGAAGGGAGGAGGGAGGAATCCTTGAAATACTTTCAACTCTTTAAAATAGTTAATAGAAATTCTATATTTAAAACTGATAAGGCTGCTCGGGAGAATCAAATGTCACATTTCTTGGATTTTTGGCTGGAACGTGATAGCATGATCCTCTCATGGAAAAAAATCTATTAATAAAAACTTAATAAATGCAGTTTAGGAGATAAAAATCTTTCAGAAAAACAGGGCACATTGGGGAAAGATAACAAAAAATTATGCAAAACCACTGACTGTTGATTGCTTTACTGTAAACCATTAGCATCTCCTATGAAATGATGTGATAGTGGACACAGGTCTAAAGAGTGAACAAAAGACAAACCTCTGCTCTTGTGATGATAAAAAGTTAGTGTGGAGAGACAGAAAATAAATAGGTTATCCAGACAGCATACAAGTAACTGATATGGGCTGAATTGTGTCACTTTCAAACTTCCTATGTTGAAACCCTAACCCCCAGTGCCTCCGAATATGACTCAGTCAGTTCAGTTCAGTTGCTCAGTCATGTCTGACTCTTTGTGACCCCATGAGCTGCAGCATGCCAGGCCTCCCTGTCCATCACCAATTCCCAGAGTCCACCTAAACCCATGTCCATCGAGTCAGTAATGCCATCCAACCATCTCATCCTCTGTCGTCCCCTTCTCCTCCTGCCCTCAATCTTTTCCAGCATCAGGGTCTTTTCAAATGGGTCAGTTCTTTGTATCAGGTGGCCAAAGGATTGGAGTTTCAGCATCATTATCAGTCCTTCCAATGAATATTCAGGACTGATTTCCTTTAGGATGGACTGGTTGAATCTCCTTGCTGTCCAAGGGACTCTCAAGAGTCTTCTCCAACAACACAATTCAAAACCATCAATTCTTCAGCGCTCAGCTTTCCTTATAGTCCAACTCTCACATCCATACATGACCACTGGAAAAACCATAGCCTTGACTAGATGGACCTTTGTTGACAAAGTAATGTCTCTGCTTTTCAATATGCTGTCTAGATTGGTCATAGCTTTTCTTCCAAGGAGTAAGCATCTGTTAATTTCATGGCTGCAATCACCATCTGCAGTGATTTTGGAGCCCAGAAAAATAAAGTTAGCCACTGTTTCCCCATCTATTTGCCATGAAGTGATGGGACTGGATGCCATGATCTTAGTTTTCTGAATGTTGAGCTTTAGGCCAACTTTTTCACTCTCCTCTTTCACTTTCATCAAGAGGCTTTTTAGTTCCTCTTCACTTTCTGCCATAAGGGTGGTGTCATCTGCATAACTGAGGTTATTGATATTTCTCCCGGCAATCTTGATTCCAGCTTGTGCTTCCTCCAGCCCAGCGTTTCTCATGATGTACTCTAAATATAAGTTAAATATGACTATATTTGGCTTTAAAAAGATAATCAAATTGAAAATGAAGCCATTAGAGTGGAGCCTATCGCACTCTGGTGATCTTCTAAGAGGAAACCAGGGCACACAGAAGATAGCAGGGGTGCGTGCACAGAGGGATGACCGTGTGAACAGGCAACGAGAGAGTGGCCTTGGAAGAAACCTAACCTGCCAGCACCTTGATTTCAGACTTCCAGCCTCCAGAACTCTAGGAAAAATTAATGTCTTTTTTTTTTTTAATCGATTTCTGCTGCTTGTACCACTCAGGATGTGGTACCTTGTTAAGGTAACTCTAGAAAACCACCACCACAACTACAATAGATACAGCCAGTTCAGGTTATGTGCTATAAATAAAATGACCCAGGGAGACAGGACAGGGAGACTCCAAGAGGAGTTATCAGCAACTGGGGGATTGAGAAGGTGGCTTAGAAGGGGGCATATTTATGCTGAGTCCTGATGGCAAGAAGAAAATCCATGTCAGAGCAGAAGGAAAACCTACATCCAGAACCTGGATTTTGGTAAAGTTACCCAGGAAGCCTCACCACAGAGCACTCTTGGGGGCCAATCAGCTGTGTTCTTCCCAAGGTGAGCGCCCCCCTCCACGACCCTGACCCTGTTGTGTACTCTTGCAGGCTCAGACATGGTTACAAGGCATGGTGGTCCATTTGCCTGGCAAAATGTAATGATTTTACTCAGTATTTGTGTATGGCCATTGTATTTGAAAATTCATGGTTTTAAAAAATATCCGTGATAAAAACTGACTGTGGCTCAGATCATGAACTCCTTATTGCAAAATTCAGACTTAAATTGAAGAAATTAGGGAAAACTACTAGACCATTCAGGTATGACCTTAATCAAATCCTTTACGATTATACAGTGGAAAGGACAAATAGATTCAAGGGATTAGATCTGATAGATAGAGTGTCTGAAGAACTATGGACAAAGGTTCATGACATTGTACAGGAGACAGGGATCAAGACCATCCCCAAGAAAAAGAAATAGCAAAAAAGCAAAATGGCTGTCTGAGGAGGCCTTACAAATAGCTGTGAAAAGAAGAAAAGCTAAAAGCAAAGGAGAAAAGGAAAGATATACCCATATGAATATAGAGTTCCAAAGAATAGCAAGGAAAGATAAGAAAAGCTTCCCCTTGATGAGTGCAAAGAAATAGAGGGAAACAATAGAATGGGAAAGACTACAGATTTCTTCAAGAAAATTAGATACCAAGGGAACATTTCATGCAAAGATGGGCACAATAAAGGACAGAAATGGTATGGACCTAACAGAAGCAGAAGATATTAAGAAGAGGTGGCAAGAATACACAGAAGAAAACTATATGAAAAAGATCTTCACCACCCAGATAATCACAATGGTATGATCACTCATCTAGAACCAGACGTCCTGGAATGCGAAGTCAAGTGGGCCTTAGGAAGCATCACTACTAACAAAACTAGTGGAGGTGATGGAATTCCAGTTGAGCTATTTCAAATCCTAAAAGATGATGCTGTGAAAGTGCTGCACTCTATGCCAGCAAATTTGGAAAACTCAGCAGTGGCCACAGGACTAGAAAAGGTCAGTTTTCATTCCAATCCCAAAGAAAGGCAATGCCAAAGAATGTTCAAACTACTGCACAATTGCACTAATCTCACACGCTTGTAAAGTAATGGTCACAATTCTCCAAGCTGGGCTTCAACAGTACATGAACCATGAACTTCCAGATGTTCAAGCTGGATTTAGAAAAGGCAGAGATCAAATTGCCAACATCCATTGGATCATTGAAAAAGCAAGAGAGTTCCAGAAAAACATCTATTTCTGCTTTATTGACTATGCCAAAGCCTTTGACTGTGTGGATCACAACAAACTGTGGAACATTCTTAAAGAGATAGGAATACCAGACCACCTGACCTGCCTTTTGAGAAATCTGTATGCAGGTCAAGAAGCAACAGTTAGAACTGGACATGGAATAACAGATTGGTTCCAAATAGGAAAAGGAGTACATCAAGGCTGTATATTGTCACCCTGCTTATTTAACTTATATGCAGAGTACATCATGAGAAACACTGGGCTGGAGGAAGTACAAGCTGGAATCAAGATTTCTGGGAGAAATATCAATAACCTCAGATATGCAGATGACACCATCCTTATGGCAGAAAGTGAAGAAGAACTAAACAGTCTCTTGATAAAAGTGAAAGAGGAGAGTGAAAAAGTTGGCTTAAAACTCAACATTCAGAAAACTAAGATCATGGCATCTGGTCTCATCACTTCATGGCAAATAGATGGGGAAACAGTGGCTGACTTAATTTTTTGGGGCTCCAAAATCACTGCAGATGGTGAGTGCAACCATGAAATTAAAAGATGCTTATTCCTTGGAAGAAAAGTTATGACCAGCCTAGACAGCATATTAAAAAGCAGAGACATTACTTTGGCAACAAAAGTCCATCTAGTCAAAGCTATGGTTTTTCTAGTAGTCATGAATGGATGTGAGAGTTGGATTGTAAAGAAAGCTGAGCACCGAAGAATTGATGCTTTTGAACTGTGGTATTGGAGAAGACTCTTGAGAGTCCCTTGGACTGCAAGGAGATCCAACCAGTCCATCCTAAAGGAAATCAGTCCTGAATATTCATTGGAAGGACTGATAATGATGCTGAAACTCCAATCCTTTGGCCACCTGATGCGAAGAACTGACTTATTTGAAAAACCCTGATGCTGGGAAAGATTGAAGGTGGGAGGAGAAGGGGACGACAGAGGATGAAACAGTTGGATGGCATTACTGACTCAATGGACATGAGTTTGAGTAAACTATGGGAGTTGGTGATGGACAGGGAGGCCTGGTGTGCTTCAGTCCATGGGTTGCAAAGAGTCAGATACGGCTGAGCGACTGAATTGAACTGTGATTATTAAAAAAAAAAAGCTTAAAAAAAAGTGCCAAGTCGCTTCAGTCACATCTGACTCTTTGCAACCTTCTAAACTGGAGCCCACCGTGTTCCTCTGTCCATGAGGATTCTCCAGACTAGAATACTGGATCAGGTTGACATGCCCTTCTTCAGGGGATCTTCCTTATCCAGGGATTGAACGCACATCTCCTGCATTGGCAGGTGGATTCTTTGCCATTAGCGCCACCTGGGAAGCTCCCCTCCCCACCCCCCACCCCAGAAAAAGAGAAAATAAGAGTTTTCCAAGCAAAGGGACCAAGACTGAGAGGTGGACAAGAAACGGAGAAGTTGGTGTAGCCTGAACTTGATCTGTGTGGGAGTGAGGGCTGGGGATGAAGTTAGAGTTGGATAGAAGTGGTTGGTACAGGTTCAGGGTGCCCAGCAAAGAGCATGACTTGATGTCATTCAGGATGGTGTTCACATTTGACTCAGGCTTTATATAAATCACTCGGGCTAACACATGGAGGATGGATTACAGAGGGGCATGAAGAGAAGCAGGGCAACCCATTTGGAGAGCTTTACTATAAGCTAGGTCAGAAAAGATGATGGCTTGAACTATCTGGATGGGAGGGAGCAGAGGAGGCATGAGGCTTTGATTCTGGGTGTGTTTTAAAGTACAGTCGACACCCAAACTGAACCCTTCAGTGTCATTGGCAATCAGTCACATAAGGGAAAGGTTATCACAAAAGAGATAGTGATAATTCTGCAGAGACAAATTTATATGTAGAAACATGAATGTTTCTAAAGAATGATAGCAGCTGCACTAAGGAATGCCAAGTTAATCAGTTCTGCTTCTGTGGCTGCCTGTGGATCTCTGTGCCCCTGTGTTTACTCCCTGAAGAGCCTGAAATTCTTCTCTTTGCCCTTGGCCCAAAGTCCATCATCCTCCCTGTACTTTTCTCCGGAGAGGTCATGATCATACTCACGACACAAACGCCAGCCAGTCATTGTGAGTGGAGTGGTGGAAACCACCTTCCTCCAGATGGTAATTGATAAGGGTGCAGTCTGTTTTCGAACAGGTGGGTAGAGATAATAAAACAGAACCTCACTTGGTTCAGGTGGCTCAGATCCCATGTGTGGAGAACTCTGTGCAGCCCCGCAAGTCAGGTCGGTGTTCATCTAGCCATCCTGATATCTGTCTAACTCCGGCAAAGTTCCACTTGGCTTTGCCCACCCAGCACTACGGCACAATGTTCTTCCTGAATACCGCAGCCATGTTTCTGCCAGGGCCCTGGATTCCAGTCCCAGTTCTGGCAGAGCTCCCAGTTAAACTTCTCTAATTCAAAAAAGAAGTCTTTTCTGATGCTCAGCTTCTATTGAAAGGAACACCCAGTCTCTTCTGTAACTATCCTCTGGTTTCTGCCTTTTCCCCCTTTAAACGGTTGTTCACTAGACTCTAAGCCATCTGGTATTTCCTGGAGGAATAAAAGGAGTCCCTTTCACATTACAAGATAACCCTAATCATGAGAACTGTCCAGCAAATATTCACTGTGCCATGTACCGCTTCTACATGGACCCTGCCTGGTTTGCCTTCTGCTCCACACATGAAACTAGGCCATTACAACAATGGTCCTTCGGGATATCTATTTGTATCAATACCTAAAATCAATGCCTAATCAACATCAATACCTAAAAGGCTTCTTTGCAAAAATAACAAAAGGATTAATTAAGAATGACTGAGTTCAGAAAAGGCAAATTTAGAAATAAATTTGCCTTTTCAAACACTGTCAAGAATCACAAATGATGAGCTCAGCTTTAAAGTAAATGCAGTGATTACTGATATCTCTACTTCCTAAAAGGAGGAAAGAAGACTTTAGCTGCAACTTCATGAGGTGGCTTTCTTTAGAGAGACATATATAGAGAGAAAGATACATCAAGATAAGCATGAGCATGGTTATAGAAATAAAATAAGGGCCTTCCTCTCAGAAAATGTAGATATATTTTCCCCTATTTCTCCCACTAAGTACAACTGAAAATCCTGAATATTCTATATAAAACAAATGTAAGAAGACTCTGAAAGGTCCGGAGAAGAAAACAGATCAGCTACGAACTTCAGGGCCCAAGGAATCACACAGTACTAATTTAGCTGGATTCTCCATTTGCTTCAGACATTCTAGACTCAGAGTTGAAGAAGCTGGTAACCCAGAATTACCAACAGGTGCAGAAAAAAAAGTCTAACCAGTTAAGTCTGCTCTAGTTAGCCAAAGAACTGGGACAGGGGCAATCTAGCAAGGCAGAAAATTTTCAAGCAATACCACTCTACTCAAACAACACAGAAAACACTGTGCCCCTCATTCCCGCTCATGCCAGCAAAAAAAAAAAAAGAATCACAAATGAAACGCAACACATCTTCATTAGAAAAATGTGAAAGGACATAAAACCAGAAAAATAAACTCCTCTCATAACCCTGACCCCAAATCTTCTCCTACCACACCCTATTTGTCTTGTTTTCTACATTTCTTGTGAGTATTTGGACTCAATGTAAATATAAAATTTCAAATCTTGCTCTTTTTTTCACTACCATAAACACATCACTACTCTTTGTAAATATCATAGTGAATGACTGCTGATCACCCCATCATAAGATCATATAACAATGTATATATATTTACTTTTATTATTTTTACCTCAGGTGGAACAGGTCCTTGATTATGACTTTTATATCATCTGCCTTGCTAACCCCAGCATCTTGGGGAGTTCCTAAGAAACAATTGTCTAAGATCTAGTTATAATTAAGAATGAAAATTGCAAGTACTTAAACTGTATCATTAGCTTCTTCTCAAAAGATTTTTTTTAGTGTGGACCATTTTTAAAGCTTTTATTGAGTTTGTTACAGTATTGTTTCTGTTTTTGGCTTTATGGCTGCTAGTCATATGATATCTTAGCTCCCCAACCAGGGATTGAGCCTACACTTCCTGCATTGAAGGCAAAGTCTTAACCCCTGGGAAGTCCCCATCATCAACTCTTACACACTCAGAGTTCAATCCATTTTAAATGTGCATTTACTTTCTTCCTTTTTGATATTTATAGCCTAATAAATCTATCATCCTTTGGACCCAGGTGTTTGGGCTCTTGGCAATTGGTAAAGATTTATATTTTGATTGGCCTTCCCTGGTGGTTCAGTGGTAAAGAATCTGCCTGCAATTCAGGAGACACAGGTTCAACCCCTGGTTTGGGAAGGTCCTCTGGAGAAGAAATGGCAACCCACTTCAGTATTCTTGCCTGGAGAATCCCATGGACAGAGGAGCCTGGCGGGCTACAGTCCATGGAGTTGCAGAGTCAGACACAAGTTAGCATGAGAATATATATGTTTTGATCATGTACATAGTGGAACAAATATACTCATATAGTTGGGGATCCATGTTTCTGCCTCCAAAAATCCTAATGCCAGCTATATATCCTTTCTAAGTTGAACTGTATTAAACTTCATTTCAGTTCAGTTCAGTCACTCAGTCATGTCTGACTCTTTGCGACACCATGGACTGCAGCATGCCAGGCTTCCCTGCCCATCACCAACTCTCGGAGTTTACTCAAACTCATGTCCATTGAGTCAGTGGTGTCATCCATCTCATCCCCTGTCGTCCCCTTCTCCTCCTGCCTTCAATCTTTCCCAGCATCAGGGTCTTTTCAAATGGGTCAGTTCTTTGTATCAGGTGGCCAAAGGATTGGAGTTTCAGCATCATTATCAGTCCTTCCAATGAATATTCAGGACTGATTTCCTTTAAGATGGACTGGTTGAATCTCCTTGCTGTCCAAGGGACTCTCAAGAGTCTTCTCCAACAACACAGTTCAAAAGCATCAACTTTTTGGCTTTCGGCTTTCTTTATAGTCCAACTCTCAGATCCATACATGACTATTGGAAAAACTATAGCTTTGACTAGATGGACCTTTGTCGGCAAAGTAATGTCTTTGCTTTTTAATATGCTGTCTAGGTTGGTCATAGCTTTTCTTCCAAGGAGCAAGTATCTTTTAATTTCATGGCTGCACAATTAGTTTTTTATTTTTTTAAAGAGATTTCACAATATCCTTGAAGTAATTGGAGTTGCCCTAGAATATTACATAACTAGGGTCTTGGAACTAGGATGAAAGTTATGTTACTATCACGTCTTACATGACAGGAACAACATTCTTTTGGTGTTTTGATGGAGCAATAGTTTTGAGGAGCCAACAGGAAAAAAAAATGTCATTGTTTGCCTGGCTGATTTTAAAGTCTCATTTTCATGGAATGAAATTCATTTAAATGTCATTCTAAGGCAGTTTTTAGTTATTACATTCTAGTGATGGAGGAGTTTGTAATGTATTCATAGAAATAATTAAATGCTCATAATAGAGCTCTTGTTCTCCATTTCTGAACACGGCATTCTTCTAAACTATAAAAGCTCAGAACCCTCCTATTATCTCTGATTGATCTCCCAAAATGCCCTCTCATTCAATTTGAAGTAGTAAAACACGCTGAGGATTTTAAGAACCCGAAAAGGAAGTTCATAGAGGTTGATGGAGCTGAGCAGCCAGAATTAGAAGTTTTCTTTTGAAAATGCATTACCTTGAACAACATTCAGCTAAAACTCTTGAGGAACACGTAGATAGCTGGAGAGATGGAACCTTTAGGTGGGTTAGATTTCCCCCGCTCTGTGTTGTTGGGATGAAGTTCCAGAAAGAAATCATCAAAGCATGAAGGGTCTAGGCCACCAGCACAGCAATCTTCATCCCAGGGAACATGACTAAATTTCTCCTGTCTTAGTGACAGGAAGGAAAATTCTTCTTCTACAAACCTGCTCCCACTCCTACCGTCAGATTTCCTCAGATGTGTAGAAACTGTATCAGCATTTTGTGAAGGTGAAAGAGCTCTGATACAAAGGGCTACGTTTGCTCTGAAGGCCGGGCAGGGACAAAGCAAGATTCTTTTTGTCCCTGGAGGACTGGATGGTGCAATAAAAGACGAGCATGTGAGTAAGGGGTACAAAGGAGAACTATAAAGGACACGGTCCAGTCCTTTTTGATAGGAAGGAGGTCTTATTTTTAGTTTTCTATTCTCCTGGTTAGAAAAACATACTTCATCAACTAATTTTGACCTTTCCCATCTCTGTGGTTTTGTTTTACACCATCAGTTCACAGATTTCTGTGCTCTGCCCTTGTGTCTCTTTGTGCTAGATTAACCCACTTTTGTATAACTAACACTCTGTGAATAGAACCAGTTGTAAATGCATTCCTACTTTTTCAGCTCTGTGGAATATCAGGGTTTTCTCTGTTTTTGTTTTTTTGGTACGATGTACTCTTCCAAACGGCCTGGTAAATTTTAAAAGAAAATCAGAGATATTCAAACCTCAGCTGTGCAAGGATCTTCTTTTTTTTTTTAATTGAAGGATAATTGCTTCACAATGTTGTGTTAGTTTCTGCTGTACAATGAAGTGATCAGCTATATGTATACATGTATCCCCTCCCTTTTGAACCTCCTTCCCACTCCCCACTCCCATCCCAGCCCTCTAGGTCATCACAGAGCGCTGAGCTGAGTGCACTGTGCTATACAGCAGCATCCCATTAAGCTATCTATTTTACACAGAGTAGTGTTTATATGTCAATGCCACTCTCCCAATTCATCCCACCCTCAACTTCCCCTCTGTGTCTACAAGTCCATTCTTTCTGGCTGCATCTCTATTGCTGCCCTCTGTGCAAGGATCTTGACCACCCTGCTCTGTGGCACAGTGACTTCAGACCACTTCTGTACCATACGTACCATCTGTACCTTACGTTTCCATTCCATTACACCAAATTACCCCTTACACACTGATCATCAATGCTGCCAGAACTAGTGTGACTGGAGAAATCGATGCTTGTATTCTTTAAATTAAAACAGAGACCAATGCCAGAGAAACAGATAAAGAAGGGTCGGCCTGTTTTAAGAAAGTCTGAAGGATTACCATCCAGATCTGCAAAACCCATGCATTAGGAGGTGGTTATTGGCTTTGTAAAAGAATTCTTGACTTTGCAAAGGAGCCACTAGAGGATTGTTTGAAAGCTCTGTTGCATTGAAAATCATTTGGTTTACCTACCTTGATTGCAACCATGAAATTAAAAGATGCTTACTCCTTGGAAGGAAAGTTATGACCAACCTAGATAGCGTATTCAAAAGCAGAGACATTACTTTGCCAACAAAGGTCCGTCTAGTCAAGGCTACGGTTTTTCCAGTAGTCATGTATGGATGTGAGAGTTGGACTATGAAGAAAGCTGAGCACCGAAGAATTGATGCTTTTGAACTGTGTTGTTGGAGAAGACTCTTGAGAGTTCCTTGGACTGCAAGGAGATCCAACCAGTCCATTCTAAAGGAGATCAGTCCTGGGTGTTCTTTGGAAGGAATGATGCTAAAGCTGAAACTCCAGTACTTTGGCCACCTCATGCGAAGAGTTGACTCATTGGAAAAGACTCTGATGCTGGGAGGGATTGGGGGCAGGAGGAGAAGGGGACGACAGAGGATGAGATGGCTGGATGGCATCACCGACTCGATGGACATAAGTTTGAGAGAACTCCGGGAGTTGGTGATGGACAGGGAGGCCTGGCGTGCTGCGATTCATGGGGTCGCAAACAGTCGGACATGACTGAGCGACTGAACTGAACTGAACTGAATTCACACCAAGAGCTCTTCTCTTGGGTAAAGCCAGTGATACCCTGCAAAGGCCAAGGATGCCAACCACTTACCAGAGAAAGTCTGACAGGTAACAGCTCTTAAAACCACTGACTGGGTCGGCAGGAATTTCTTTAAGGATGAATGATGGACAGACATCCATATGTTGCGCTAAAATGTCCCCACTTTGGGGAAGCAGCTTGGTCTTGTCTGTCAATGTAGATCTGTTTGACTTGGTGAGATAATTATAAGCTGCTGATCTCAGATCCTGGCTGAGATAATACAGTTACAAAAATACACAAGGAGAATTAGTTCTAGTACAGAACCTTGAGATGAAAAATGTAGGGAAGGTCCAGAATCATTTTAAAAACTGTGAACATTTTCAAAGAGTTCCTGTTGTGCATTTTAAGCTCATCTAAATGGAAAGGCACAGGTGAGTTAATGAAGAATGTGGAACACTCAGATCATAGCTTAATTACAGTTTTGTGAAAAATAATAAGTTAACATTTACCGAGCACAACACACCATGGCCAGCCAGTGTGCTGGGTGTTTTCTATCTCATTGAACACAAAGTCATAAATTGATGAACCCGACAATTTAAACCATGTTTAAAGGCAACCTTTCTTTAAGTTAGAAGCAAAGTCTCCCTTACTTTAGGCTGGGATTTTCTTCCTAATAGCAAGGATTTTACATTTGCAAAGGGACCCATAATGTTGAACTCATGGGTAATTAAACATTGACTTCCATGCATCTAAATTATATCTCCTTTTATAAAAAAGCTTAGAGTTAGGCATTATACATGTGTGATATGGCTTAAAAGTAAGATTAAAGCCTCATTTCACTTGCATTTATTTCCTCAAATAGCTTCCTAGGGTTTCTCTTTCCTTCTTCTTCTTGCATCCCCAAGGATTTTGCTGCAGAAGAAAACCCCAAGCTCTCTCGTAGACGGAGACAGAAGAGTCACCAGAGTCATTCTTGCCCAGTGATGGACGTGGCTTTCCCACTGTAGAGAAAGAGCACCCATCAGAGTTCTTTTCCTCCTCATGTTGCGTGTATGCTAAGTCACTTCAGTCGTGTCTGATGCTTTGCAACCCCAATTGTAGCCCACCAGGCTCCTCCATCCAAGGAATTCTCCAGGCGAGAATACTGGAGTGGGTTGCCATGCCCTCCTCCAGGGAATCTTTCCAACCCAGGGATCGAACCTGCGTCTCTTTACCTCTCCTGCATTGCAGGTGGGTTCTTTACCACTAGGGCCTCTTGGGAAGCCCTTTGCCTCCCCACTGGTGCTGAATGTCTCAAAACTGAAATTTCACGAAAGACCTTAACGGGATTAAGCCCTGGCCAAAACAATCGCCCTTGGCAGTTCTGCAAACTCTCTCTGAAGTTGGCGTGACTCACAGTGCCCTTGCTGGGCCTTTCCGGTTCTTAGACCTCTCTACCCACCTACTTCCTTACTCACCCGAGCTCTATTCTTAGGTGTCAATGTTATTTCAAGGACTGATTTACAGCATGACAGCCTTGTGAGTTACCTTCGGTTGACACTGTTTTCTCATCGCTGTATGCATCCTGTCTTGTCTCCTCCGACAAGACCTACCTGCTCATCGTGACAGGTGTGTCAGCAGGTGACTCACACTCCCCCGCAGTGCCTGGGAGAGCCCGAGTCAGACGGCACGTGTGCTTCTGGCTCTCAGCTCTGTCGGAGGCTTGGATCTCCGACCTGTTGAGCTTGGGAGGTAAGGGCCTGAAACAATCACAGTTATTGATATATAGGAAGGGATATTATTTTTTTGAACTTTTTATTTTATATTGGGGTATCGCCAATTAACAATGTTGTGATAGTTTTAGGTGAACAGAGAAAGGGGTCCGCCACACATATACATGTACCCATTCCCCTTTGAACTACACTCCTATCCAGGCTGCCACATAACACTGAACAGAGTTCCATGTGCTATACAGTAGTTCCTTGTGGTTATCCATTTTAAATATAGCAGTGTGCACATGGGACATTATTTTTAGTATTCACATTTATTCAATGT
The DNA here is from genome assembly GCF_029378745.1 of Bos indicus. Lineage (NCBI taxonomy): Eukaryota > Metazoa > Chordata > Mammalia > Artiodactyla > Bovidae > Bos > Bos indicus. Next base: position 30,626,394 of record NC_091771.1, on the reverse strand, counting down.
TTTGAAAGTGAAAGTCGCTTAGTCCTGTCTGACTCTGCAACGCCATGGACTGTAGCCTGCCAGGCTGCTCTGTCCATGGACTTCTCCAGGCCAGAATACTGCAGTGAGTCACCATTCCCTTCTCCAGGGTATCTTTCCAACCCAGGGATCGAACCCAGGTCTCCCACCTTGCAAGCAGATTCTTTACCATCTGAGTCACCAGGGAAGCCTTATATGAAAGTCCCTCAGTTGTGTCTGACTCTTTGTGACCCAATGGACTATACAGTCCATGGAATTCTCCAGGCCAGAGTACTGGAGTGGGTAGCCTTTCCCTTCTCCGGGGGATCTTCCCAACCCAGGGATCAAACCCAGGTCTCCCGAATTGCAGACAGATTCTTTACCAGCTGAGCCACAAGGAAAGCCCTATTCAATATTAGATCTTGCCTAAAGGTTTCTTCCTTGACAGGTGAAAATTACATTGACTTCTCCTATTTCACCTTCTCAATATACTTGAAAAGGTCACAATTCTACAAATATGTCATAATTCTACAAATGTCATACACTTCAGAGCCAAGACATACACCATACCTGTAGTTTCTTTAAATCAATAGTACAGTGTTATGTTGTTGCTGATGTTTCAAACAGCCCTTAATCTCTTCCCTGCATAATACATCAGGCTCTCTTTCTCCCAGTGCTTCATCTGATTGTTGACGTGTTTGAATTTCGCTTTTTCCTGGTTACCTTCCTCTGTCCGGCTCCAACCTGCGTTACTGCCTCCTCAGCTTGCTTTATCGTTGTTCTTCAGGCTTTCTTTCAGCCATCCTCACAGGATCCACTCCTCCTATAGCCTTTCTACTTTTAGTCCCTAGTTTTGCCTGAGTTACCATTCTCCAGTATCTAGGAATGTTGCTTGAATGAAATAATGGCTTTATTTTACGCAACTTGGAATTGCTAGTTTTGTAATCCAGGGGATGTTTCTTCAGGAGAAAATGAGAGAATGGGGGAGGTAAGAAAGTGGGTTTTTATTTTTAATTTTTTTAATTTTTATAGTGGGTAACTTAAGATGTGTTCATAACTTTTTTTTTTAAACTTGTTTCCTGCCAGGGGTCTACTGTTGTAAACGACAGTGGGATGAAAGAGAGGAATACTAGGAAGAGGCTGGCAAGATAAGGATGCTAAAAGAAAAGATAAGAGACCACCGAGTGATTTCCCTGGTATTTAGAACTCTGCTTCCACTCTACCTGTACAGGTTCCATCTCTAGTTAGGAAACTTAAGATACCGGCCAAAAGAAAAAAGGTCACCGTGAGGTCACTTCCTCCCTGTTTTCCAAGGCCAACCTTGCATTTCAAGGTACTACTATCTTCAAGGAAGCTGGTTTACAGTTACACGCCCATCATAAGCTGTTGCTTCAGAGTCCAAGACAGAGGCTCAAATGACTGTATTTCTACTGGAAGTGATGCCAGTGGAGGCTCAGGCAAGTGGTGTTTATGCAGGTGGTATTTGGTGATTCAGGTGAGCTCCCGTGTCTGCTCATTGTCTAGTTCCCAGGCTATTAAACAGTAAAGTTGGCTGTGATAGTTTCAAGAAGTAGAATCATAATGTTGGGTCTATCAGGGGTAGCCCCTGACTTCCAAAGTGGAGGACGTTGGGGATCACAGTTTTGCTGGAAGGACTGAAGCCAAGAGGCTTTTCTAGAAGCAATGTTTCTATATGGCACTCACTGTTTTTATTTAGATGGTCTGCTTCTTTGGGGTAGAGGAGAGCTGAACGATGGAGATTATAGAGATACCCTAAGACTTTCCAACACACATTGCAGTGCTGGATATAGGCGCCTCCTTCAAATACCCTTTCCAATTTCCGTGGTAGGAAAATCAAATACCATGTCTGCAAGCGTTCAAAGTTTCCAGACTGCAAACTCCACATTCCCTCTTACCCAGACCTCATGTACCTTATTTTAAACACCATCAGCATAGGTTTACACAGGTAAGCAATCCAAGGAGAAAGCAGAGATGAGTATCTGGGAATTCTAATTGAATCTGACATACTATGTATGTAAACTTGGAGCTGGCTGACAGTTTGCCGAATTATATTTCTTATATCAGATGTCAAAAAGCTTGCCTGCCTGAAATGACTTACCAAAATTACTTATTAGGGTAGCCATGTTAGTCATTCCTTAGGTCCAGTTACCCAAGACCCTATTAGGATGCTATATCAGAATAAAAATACTCATTATGTCCCATGAATAATTTAGTATAAATTTAATGGTCACATTACCTAGTCAGTCACCTGCCAGATCCCAAGGGGATGGGATGTAACACTGGTGAAAGTGTTAGTTGCTCAGTCATGTCTGACTCCATGTGACCCTATGAACTGTAGGTTCCTCTGTCCAGGGGATTCTCCAGGCAAGAATACTGGAGTGGGTTGCCATGCCCTCCTCCAGGGGATCTTCCCAACTCAGGGATTGAACCCCAGTCTCCTGCACTGCAGGCAGATTATTTACCTTCTGAGCCACCAGGGAAGTGTTGGCAAATCTGGATAAATGAAGAGTGATTAGAAAAATTGCAGAGCATGGGCTCTTCAGTGAAGAGTATTATTAGTGCAGAGACATACAGAAAGTATCAGAAGACAGTGGACTCTGGAAGAAGATTCATTAAAGAGGGTCCAGAAGATGGAAAAATCAATTCCCTAGTCACTATTTTCCCAGGTGGTGCTGGTGCTAAAGAACCCACCTGCCAATGCAGGAGATTTAAAAGATGTGGCTCAATCCCTGGGTCAGGAAAATCCCCTGGAGGAGGGCATGGCCACCCGCTCTAGTATTCTTGCCTGGAGAATTTGACAGAGGAGCCTGGTGGGCTGTAGTCCATGAAGTCACAAAAAGTCAGATATGACTGAAACAACTCAGCACACATAGTCACTATTTTAACTATGGATAGCTCTGTATTTGTAGCATATAGTTATGATTAAATATGGTTGCAAGTAACATATAACAGTGATTCTTAAGCAAGATTGTTTTTCTCTTACATTCTGTAATCCCAGAGACAGTTACTTCTGAGATAGATTGTACTTCATAGTTTCAGGAGAACCCAAATTTTTTTTGTTTGTTTGGTTGGTTGTTTTTGCATGTATAATTTCCATTCTCAGATTATCTCATGGCTCAAGATTGCTGCTGGAGCTCCAACTATTGAATCTGTATTCTCATCAACAAATAGGTGGAAGGGAAAAAGAAGGATATGACCCCTCTCCTCCATTTTTACTTATATCTCTTGGGCCAGAACTTAGACATTACTTCTTACATTTAGCTGCAGAAAGAGTTAAAAAAAAATGGTCCTTATTTTGTACTATGAAAATGAAGGATTCTATTACTATAGAGAAATGGGAGAAAATTCTGAGTCTCTGCCACAGGATTACAGCTCCCATCTATCCATCCCATCCCATCCTATCCCAACCACTGTTGGGGTTTAGACACATATCAGCATTTATACTGATTTTGTAGGCAGTGCTGACTAGAAATCTGATGTTTGTCAGTGAGGTGGGAGACTGAGGAGCCTGTGAGTGACCAGAAGTGCTGGCAGGGTGCTGGAGAGCCACACACCCAAGTACATGGCTGCCAGTCACTGGGCCTGCAGATGTGGCACTCTGTCAGGGAGGAGAGGGCTGGGGCACCAAGGGAGGTGGAAAATAAACAGAAATAGCACCACATTTGCCCCCTGGAAATTCAACTGGGCTTTTCCACAAGCACATGGAACACATGTGAAACTCTCAGAATCATTTGTAGACAGAGAGGTCCTTGCTTTGGACCAGGATCCAACATCAACTATCAGGGCAAAAGGAAATGAAACACTGCTGAGTTATATCACAGTTTAAAAAGAATTTCTATCTGTGAGATTAGGTTATGGTTTGGGCAGAACTTACAGAAGCACATTTCTTCACAGGAGAAAATGTGTCTCTTTTCTGCTTGGGAAACCTAATGGTGATTTAATTATCCCCAAATGAATATCAGCAGCAGGTGAGGTCTGATCTGGTCCTTTTTTAAACTCTGTCAGATACTAACATCAAAGCCTCCATGGACTTTGTCATTGTGAGTATTACACTTGCCAGCATTTTCCACTCTGTGCTGTTTCTTCCTTTTATGCATAAGAACTAAAGACAGAGTTATTTCAAAGGTATGCTCTCAAAAATTAGGTTTTTCATAGGAACATTAATTTATTTCCC